>NC_133330.1:162436156-162739906 GCF_042186555.1 Aquarana catesbeiana | reverse complement strand
AGAAAGTCAGACACCAAGCATAGCAGAGATTAATTAGACAAACCTTGCATTCAGTTGAGCCATTCAAGTTAGTATCTGATTAAATAAAGTCTCCATCTTAAATGGATCCACTACTTTAGTCTTTACTAAACATCAATTAGCCACATTGGAGTGGGTCCCAAATTAGACCCTCCTGCACCTCCTAGAAAAGTATAACAACTTAACCACATCTAGGGTCAACACAACAGGTTTCAGGTATATGACAAAATCTGCAATCTGAAGGATGGCTTTTTTTTTTTTTTTTGACCAGTGTCTTAAAAATTTCATTGTCACTGAATCAACATGCAGTGCCTTGAAAAAGTATTCATACTGCTTGAAATTTTCCACATTTTGTCATGTTACAACCAAAAAGTAAATGTATTTTTTTAGAGATTATATGCGATAGACCAACGCACAAAGTGGCACATAATTGTGAAGTGGAAGGAAAATGATAAATGGTTTCCAAACATTTTTACAAATAAATATCTGAAAAGTTGCTGCATTTGTATTCAGCTCCTTTTACTCTGATACCCCTAACTAAAATCTAGTGGAACCAATTGCCTTCAAAAGTCACCTAATTAGTAAATAAAGTCCAACTGTGTGTAATTTAATCTCGGCATAAATACAGCTGTCCTGTGAAGCCCTAAAAGGTTTGTTAGTGAACAAACCGCATCATGAAAGCCAAGGAACACACCAGACAGGTCAGGGATAAAGTTGTGGAGAAGTTTAAAGCAGGGTTAGGTTATGAAAAAAATATCCCAAGCTTTGAACATCTCAGGGAACACTGTTCAATCCATCATCTGAAAATGGAAAGAGTATGGCACAACTGCAAACCTACCAAGACATGGCCGTCCACCTAAATTGACAGGCCGGGCAAGGAGAGCATTAATCAGAAAAGCAGCCAAGAGGCCCATGGCAACTCTGGAGGAGCTGCAAAGACTAATATTAGTCATGCACTCCACAAATCTGGCCTTTATGGAAGAGTGGCAAGAAGAAAGCCATAAGAAGTCACGTTTGCGAGAAGCCATGTGGGGAATACGGCAAACATGTAGAAGAAGGTGCTCTGGTCAGATGAGACAAAAATTTAACTTTTTGGCCTAAAAGCAAAAATGATATGTGTGGCAGAAAACTAACACCGATTCATCACCCTGAACACACCATCCCCACCGTGAAACATGGTGGTGGCAGCATCATGTTGTGGGGATGCTTTTCTACAGAAGAGACAGGTAAGCTGGTCAGAGTTGATAGGAAGATGGATGGAGCCAAATATAAGGCAGTCTTAGAAGAAAAGCTGTTAGAGTCTGCAAAAGACTTGAGACTGGGGCGGAGGTGCACCTTCCAGCAGAACGACCCTAAACATACAGCCAGTGCTACAATGGAATGGTTTAGATTAAAGCAAATCCATGTGTTAGAATGGCCAAGTCAAAGTGTACACCTAAATCCAATTGAGAATCTGTGGCAAGACATGAAAATTTGCTGTTCAAAGACGCACTTCATCCAATCTGACAGAGTTTGAGACATTTTGCAAAGAATGGGCAAAAATTTCACTCTCTAGATGTGCAAAGCTGGTAGAGACATAAAAAGACTTGCAGCTGTAATTGCAGAGAAAGGTGATTCTACAAAGTATTAGAAAAAAGAAAAAAGTGTAGCGCTGTGATGTGCCAATCAGCAACCGTATATCATATACCATTTAACACACCTTTATATATTTTAAATGTTGGGTCCTGTTAGACCTCATAAAATAGAAAACAGTGGACTAATTAAAAAGTCCAATGTAAAAAAGACATTGTTAGCAATAAATCATGTGTAATAAACAATATGTAATAAACAATGTGATTTATGTGTATAAAAATAATAATCCAAAACCCTCAATCCAGATACAACCATGTATAACGTGAAATGGGGTAGGGATAAATGACAAGTCCCTGGGGGGTTAAACAGTTCATTAAATCAGGTAGAGAGATCAGGGAACATAGATGTGGGTCTCAAAATAACATCTATTCCTATCTCCAATGGATTCTTCTAATACTCGACCAGGCAGAAAGATGATATAAAATGCCCTTACCGGACGTGGTGGACTCACAGGCCGTTGGCGGTGAGTCATACGAGCTTGCACCGTTAAGTACGGTAAGGTTACAGCTGCTCCTGGTCCACGGCAAACGAGTCCTGGAAGGGTCTCCAATCCTGAGCAGTCACCCGGAATCGTCCTTCAGCGATCACTTGGATCTCATATAATTGAGATCCAAGTGATTGAGGTAGCGTCATACGTGTATGACGCTACCCTAACCATCTGTCTACTGCGCTAAATTTTTATCCTTTTTCGATTATATGAATTTTGTTTTTTACTTGAATTTTTATTGGAACTTTTATACAATAAAATTCTTTGGTAATCCGGAATTTATGCTATGTGGAGCCTTTTTTTCTCCTGCATCTCAATTATATGAGATCCAAGTGATCGCTGAAGGACGATTCCGGGTGACTGCTCAGGATTGGAGACCCTTCCAGGACTCGTTTGCCGTGGACCAGGAGCAGCTGTAACCTTACCGTACTTAACGGTGCAAGCTCGTATGACTCACCGCCAACGGCCTGTGAGTCCACCACGTCCGGTAAGGGCATTTTATATCATCTTTCTGCCTGGTCGAGTATTAGAAGAATCCATTGGAGATAGGAATAGATGTTATTTTGAGACCCACATCTATGGTCCCTGATCTCTCTACCTGATTTAATGAACTGTTTAACCCCCCAGGGACTTGTCATTTATCCCTACCCCATTTCACGTTATACATGGTTGTATCTGGATTGAGGGTTTTGGATTATTATTTTTATACACATAAATCACATTGTTTATTACATATTGTTTATTACACATGATTTATTGCTAACAATGTCTTTTTTACATTGGACTTTTTAATTAGTCCACTGTTTTCTATTTTATGAGGTCTAACAGGACCCAACATTTAAAATATATAAAGGTGTGTTAAATGGTATATGATATACGGTTGCTGATTGGCACATCACAGCGCTACACTTTTTTCTTTTTTCTATTGATTTTCACAATTGGTCTAATTGGTGGTGTTGGCTGCTTTGTTGTTTATTTGGTTGGCGCAGCAGATCCTTTTTTATTTTTATTTTATTCTACAAAGTATTGACTCGGGAGCTGAATACAAATGCACGCTACACTTTTCAGATGTTTATAAGAATTTTGAAAACCAATTAGCATTTTCCTTCCACTTCACAATTATATGCCATTTTGTGTTGGTCTATCACATAAAATCCCAATACATTAACATTATAAAATGTGGAGAATCCCAAGGGGTATGAATACTTTTTTTAAGGCACTGTATATGGAGTACAAGGAGTGGCAAGACCCAAGCTTGTTGTTCTCATTCTTTTATTCTATACAAGCCGATTCTCACAGGTTCAAGATCAATTAGGAAGAACTGCCACACATTAACAATCATTTGATTTATGCAGAACTTCTACCAAGCTGTCTACTTTCTTTATTCCAAAACTGAAACAATTAACTTTATTAAAGCGGAGGTCTGCTGAAAAAAAAATATTAAAAGCCAGCAGCTACAAATACTGCAGCTGCTGACTTTTAATATATGGACACTTACCTGTCCAAGGAGCCCGCAATGTCGGCAGCCGAAGCAGATCCGTCCTTCGGCTCTTGGCTGCTGTCGCTGCCATCCTCGGTAAGGGAATAAGGAAATGAAGCTGTGGGCTTTAACTTCCTGGTTTCCTACTGCACATGCGCAAGTCGCGCTGCGCGTCCTCTCATGTCCCTGCTGTGTTCTGTGTCTCACAGAATACAGCGGGGGAGGGCGGGTCAGGCGCCGGAAGTGGCATAGGTCACCGCAAGCGACGCAGTGATCTATGCCAGGAAGTGGGAGAAAATACCTGTATTAGATAGGTAGCTGCTCCCTCTTCCCCCCTGAAAGGTGCCAAATGTGACAACGGAAGGGGGGAGGAATGCAAAAAGTGGAAGTTCCATTTTTGGGTGGAACTCCACTTTAAGCTAAGAAGTCAACAATGGCAGCCTACATAATTTTTCTTTGTACAGGTTTTCTTTCAGTTTACTACACTTTTCCATGTCTATTGTGAAAAATATTGTATTTTTATTGTCATTTGCAGTTTATACATGTACTACAACCTTCGGTGTATTATATCCTTTATTTTACATTCTTAAATTTTTTTCTACATTCTGAAACAGACAAAGCTTTCCTGCAAAAGTGATGGTGACAGAGGCTGCGCCAACTTATAATACTGTCAGGGGTGTTAAGAGCCAAAAAATAAAAATGAATAAATAACTGCAATGTTGTTGCAACTTGCTGCTGCAAAAAAATAGGATTTTTAAAACAGCTTACCTGTAAAATCCTTTTCTTTGAAGTACATCACAGGACACAGAGCCATAGTATTTACCATGTGGGTTATAGGCCACCTTCAGGTGATTGACACTGGCACGCCCTAAGACAAAAAGTCCACTCCCTATATAACCCCTCCCATTACTGGGAGTACCTCAGTTTTTGTAGCAAAGCAATACATGTGTATACCAAAGAAGGGAGGGACCTGTTTCCCGTGATGTATTTTAAAGAAAAGGATTTTACAGGTAAGCGGTTTTAAAAATTCTATTTTCTTTTCGTACATCACGGGACACAGAGCCATAGTAGTTACTATGTGGGATGTCCCATAGCAATGCCAACTGAAGGGAGGGAGACGCAACAAAAGTAGGGCACTAAGAGACTAGAGGACTTATAATGCAGCCTGCAGTACACTGCGCCCAAAGGTGATATCGTCGTGAACTTTTACATCTACTTGATAGAATCTGGTAAATGTATGGACTGAAGACCAAGTTGTGGCCTTGCAGATCTGAGCCATGGAGGCTTGGTGATGCACTGCCCAGGAAGTACTAACAGCCCTGGTGGAGTGTGCTTTACTATGAAAAGGCAGAATTTTCCTTTCTAAACCATAAACTTGAACAATCACTTGACGAATCCATTTAGAAATAGTAGATTTAAACGCTGCCTGTCCTCTTTTAGGACCTTCTGGCAACACGAACAAAACATCTGTTTTACGAATCTGAGCGGTCACCTTCAAATAGACCTTGATTGCTCTCAACACATCAAGAGAATGTAGTGACCTTTCTCCTGCAGAACGAGGTTCTGGAAAAAATGAAGGCAGAATAATATCCTGGTTTAAATGAAAACCTGACACTACCTTTGGTAGGAAATTAGGATGAGGCCGTAATACAACCTTATCCTTATGAATAATCAAATATGGCTCTTTACAAGAAAGAGCGGCCAACTCTGATACTCTTCTTACAGAAGATATGGCAACCAAAAAAATTAATTTCCTTGTCAAGAGGACCAAGGGAATATCTCACATTGGTTCAAAAGGCTGTTTCTGTAACGCCGACAGGACTAAATTTAAGTCCCAAGGGTTCAGGGGTGACTTAACTGGAGGATTAATCCACGTTACCCCCTGAATAAAGCTATGAACCAGAGAGTGTGAAGCAAGTGGTCGTTGAAAAAAAACACAGATAAAGCCGACACCTGGCCTTTGATAGTACTCAAAGCCAGCTTCATTTCTAATCCCATCTGTAGAAATTCAAGGATCCTACCCATGACATATTTCCTGGGGTGCCAACCCCTGGATTCACACCAGGAGACATATGCCTTCCAGATTCTATAGTATATGACTCTGGAGGCCAGCATCCTAGCATTAACCAAAGTAGAAACTACTGAAGCTGACAGCACACGATCTTTCAGAATGTGGGTCTCAATAGCCAAACCGTTAAATTTAGCTTTTGTAAGGTAGGATGGAATACAGGACCTTGCGAGTGAAGGTCTGGCCGTGGCGATAGGGTCCATGGGTCCCCTACTGCCATTTTTTATGATCTCTGCAGACCAAGGTCTCCTGGGCGACAAGAATCACCTCCTTCCCTTCCTCCTTGATCCTGCGAAGAAGACGCGGAAGCAGCAGAACAGGAGGGAACGCATAGATCAGTGAAAACTGATCCCACGGAAAAACCAAGGCATCTGTTCCGCATGCCATTGGATTCCTTGTCCTTGACACAAAGTTGTCTATCTTTTTGCTTGAATCTGGACGCAAACAGATCCACATCCAGAATTCCCCATCTTTGACATATTGACAGAAAGATGTTGGGGTGAAGAGACCACTCTCATGGAAACAACTGTTGGCGACTCAAGTAGTCCGCCTGCCAATTCTCTATTCCTGAAATGAAGATTGCCGATAGATAAGGAATGTAGTCTTCTGCCCAAGATAGGATATGATTCACCTCTCTCTGGGCCACACGACTTCTCCTGCTTCCTTGGTGATTGATATAGGCCACTGTTGTGGCATTGTCGGATTGGATTCTGACAGGACAATTCCGTAATCTGAGCATCCAGGCCTTCAAGGCCAGGCGTGCTGCCCGAACCTCTAGAATATGGATGGGCAGGGTCATTTCTGATTTGGACCATTTCCCTTGAACAGATGCTTCTTCCAGGACTGCTCCCCAGCCTAGAATGCTGGCATTTGTTGTTACCACCTTCCAGGTAACTGGTAGAAAGGATTTTCCTTTTTGAAGATTCTTGGATATCAACCACAAACTAAGGCTTTGAAGCACTTTGGGGGATAAACGCATTGGGAAGTCCAGAGCTTGGACCTTCTTGTTCCAAGTTGACAGGGTACAGTTTTGCAGCAGGAAGGAATGACCTCGAATGAAGCCACCATCTTTCCCAACTATTTAATGCAAAGTCGAAAAGAAGGATTCTTCTTTGCTTTGACCAGCTGAATCAGTTTCCTTATGGAACTGACCCTTGCCTGGGGCAAGAACACCCTCTTCTGAGCTGTATCTATGATCAGACAAGTACTGAAATCTCCTTGATGGTTTTAAGGAGGACTTCTCTAGGTTCAGAATCCAACCTAGGTATTCCAGGTAGCTGACTGCGGTGACCAAACTTTGGTCTAAGCGGGCTACAGACTGATCTATCAAGAGTAGATTGTCTAAGTAAGCCAGAATCGTTATGCCTTGAGCCCTTAATCTGGCTAAAGGAGGAGCCAGGACTTTTGTAAACACTCAGGGTGCAGTAGCTAGAACGAAAGGCAGAGCTACGAACTGAAAATGAAGATTTTCTATCTCGAAGTGTAGATATTTCTGGTGAGCGGGAAAAATAGGCACATGGAAATAAGCATCCTTGATGTCGATTGACGCCAGGAGTTCTCCACCTTGTAGGATGGAGACTACTGATCGGATTGAAGAGTGGATATTCAAAAACCGGTTTAGATCTTTGAGATCTAAAATGGGTCTGACATCCCCGTTTGGTTTTGGTACCGTGAAAAGGTTTGAATAAAGCCCTAATCCTCGCTCTTCCAAGGAGACCACCGATATCACTCTTTGAGACAAGAGATGATCCAAAAGGTAGAAAGAGAGACTTCTTTTTTACTGGATCTCTGGAAACGTTTGATCTGAGTAAACGAGGAGATGGGAACTCTCGGAACTCTAGTTTGTAACCTAGAGATATTGAGGAAGCCACCAATCAACATTGTTCCTGCCAGACCCTTGAAAACTGCAGAAGTCTTCCCCCCACTCGAGCGAGCGGGGGCACCCTTTCATAAAGAGGTTTTAGTATTTTGTTTTGTGGGCTTCCTCCCCCAGGTCCTTTTTTGACCCTGGAACTGACCCTGAGGTTTACCTCTTGAACCTGACGGTGGAGGCCTTCGTGACTGCCTGGAGGCTGATGCTACTGGCACTGGAGAAGAAGCACGTTTAAAAGAAAAGCACTTAAACTTCTTCTTAACTGGTAAAAGGGAACTTTTTCCATTATAAAATTCTTTGGATACACTTCTCCAGATCATCCCCAAATAATCGTTCACCATGAAATGGAAAACTGGCCAACAGCTTTTTGCATGGCGCTTCGGCTGACCAATTTTTCAACCATAAGATTGTAGTCACATGTACCAGCCATAGCATAAGCCGTGAGGCCTGTAGAATAGAATCTTCCATAGCGTCTACTGTAAAACATAACGCCTCTGATATCCCGGCCAAATCTTGGGCCTGCTGATCAGGAATAACCTTGAGTACCTCTTTAAACTGGTCCTTTAAAGGACTGAGATACCCCAATCGCTGCCAGAGCAGGCTGAACCACTGAACCTGCAAGTGAAATATAGTTTTTAAAAAGGAATTCCAACTTTTTATCTGTTGGATCCATTAGCATTTGACCATTGTCTACTGGACAAGTCAGGTTTTTGTTCACAGAGGATACAGCAGCATCAATTGCTGGAACCCCCCACTTTTTATTAAACTCTTCCTCCATAGGATAAAGTGTTAAACAGTTTTTTCCTCAAAAAAAAGTCTTCATCTGGGTGCTCCCACTCAGAATACATAAGCTTTTTTAACAATGAATGGATAGGAAAAGCATGAATAGTTTGTGGAGGTTTTAGCGAACCCAAACCAGAAGTGGGCTCATCGACTGATTGCCCTTCCGGCAGCAAAAATGTGGAGCAGACCAATTCAGTGAGAGATTGTAACAACCTTTCCTGGGAACCTGATCCATCCGTATTAGGCTCTTCAGAAGAGGAGTCACCAGCCTCTTCCTGGTCCCCTGAGAGATCGTCATCTCCCGCCCCCTGTTCCTCAGTTTGAGGGTCCTGAGTAATGGAAGGGGGCCTGTTACGCTTAGTCCTACTCTGGGATGCGATTAAAGCATCAATTTTTTGCTCCAAGCCAAAAATGATTGAGGAAAAAACCTCTTCATTAATATAAACAGGGGCTGCAGTGTTAGGAGCAGCTGCAACACCCGACGTCCCTGATGGCTCACTCTGACCAGCCATATCACTCTCAGGGGAGGATGCAATCTTTTTTTAGATGGTTTTAGGCTTACTTGTGACTGTAGAAGTCTTTCTAGAGCCCTTTTTTGAGGTGTTTTTACCCCCCTTCCAACCATAGCCCGATGCACAAAGCAGAGGTACTACCAGAAGGAACGCATCCACTGCTTGAGCAATAGACCAGCCCTGCCGCTGCTATTAATGCTCAGCCTGATGCAATAGTAAATGTGTCAAAAGGAATGACTGTGTTACCAAACCTCTTTCAAGCCACCCTTGCTCTTGTGTCCCTCCGCAGCTTACAACAGTAACAATGGTGCTTTTAAACACACTCTCCTGCGCTGGACATTGGAGGACGCCAATGCAGCGCTAAGCCCCTCCCCCTCCATCACCTACGGCCCCCCTCCTCTCTTTTAAATAAGAGCTTTCCCGTGCGAGCGCAGGCCTCTGATTCTATGGGATCACTTTTGTGAGGGGGAAAAATGGTGAGGGGGGAGCCTGGAAGCCGCCGAGTAGGGTAGCGTGCCTTTTTTTTTCTGGCGCCTCTCCTCGTGAAGAGGGGGAGAAAATAGCACAGGTGGGTGGTGTCTGGTGGGGAGGAAAACCCCCCAGACTTACCGGAGGACTGCTGCTGGCTGGAGCAAAGAAACTGCTTGTTCCGAACACAACGTGAGCTCTCTGAGGAAGCAAGAGAAGGTATGTGCTCAATACAGCCCCCAGTGGTGACACATAGGCATGACAACATTCACTAAATTATAGGAGACATTCATATGAAAAATTCAAAAATTTCTTAGAAAACCCCTTACCTTTCCCGCCACAGGGTTTTCTGTGGTAAAACCAACAGACCCAATCTTCACGGTCGGTTTCCGTTACAAACCTTCAGGAGCTGGGGATCCTCGGGGGAATCCACAATCCTGGACCTGTAATAGCACCACCGCCAGTAAAGACTTTATGCCCTTAATACCAAAAGTACTGGATCCCAGGGTCCAGGTCTCTAAAAGAGAAGCGTTTACAGGCAAAACCTCGTTTGTTCGGATACCATTCAATTCGGCCAAAAAAGACACTTTGAATGTATCCGGCTGCATGGATAGCCCCAGCAAGGATTGCTCCAGTGGAGCTCAGCACAGCACATCTTTACTCGTGACCAACACCTTAGACACTGGCGAAAAAACTGAGGTACTACCAGTAATAGGAGGGGTTATATAGGGAGTGAGCTTTTTGTCTTAAGGCATGCCAGTGTCCATCACCTGAAAGTGGCCTATAACCCACATAGTAACTACTATGGCTTTGTGTCCCGTGATGTACAATAAGAAAAAGGTATATACAGTATACTATGATCAAATGCATGAACCACAAACATTTATCCACATACAATATATTCTGAGACAGTGGTTCTTTAACCCTTTTTTTTACCATCTTTCTTTAAAGGTTTAGACCACATTCACAGGGAGCCTACTACAGCGCATGCCTCTGTGAGGGCCATGTTTACCGCACAAGGATTTCATGCATCCCTGTGCAGGCAGTCCAAAAGATTGGGGCACAGCGGCCGCACAGACACAGGTGTGGGTGCACAACCCCAAATTTTGACCTAAAAGAGAAGTATGGGTTTGGGGGTTTTTCCTCCATCATACTTACCTAGGTGGATGCAGCATTGGTCCGATTCTGCATCTGTCCCCCGGCGCCTCTGCACTGAGAACCAAGCAATCAAACTTAGCCAGTGGCTCGGTTCTCACAGCTCCCTGAGCAGAGAGCTGCTGACTGTCAATCAGCAGCTCTTCGCTCTGGTCCCTCCTCGCTCACTGGATCGCTGAGCTGTGGGGAGCGGCCGTCTCAGGCTCTCAGCAGCTCGCTGAGCCGCTGAAATGGGTATCAGTCCAGGCACCTGGCGGATCCACACTTCCATTGTTGGAATGGCGCGGTAGACTGATTTCTGTGAGGTCAGCAGAAAGCGGGCAAACAGGTCACAGGAGTGCAAAACTAATTGCACTCCTGTGACCCATAGGAGAAGCCCAGCCAAATGAGCTTTGGCTGGACTTCTCCTTTAAGATTTCTTTTAAACTATTTGATTAAACAAGATTCTTTATTATAGTCAATCTGAGCTCAAAAGATGTGCGATTTCCTCCATAAACATATTGTTTACTTTAGCACACTATCGGCCTAGTGTAAAAATATAGTTTTGTGTCTGTATTCCCATGATGCACACTGTGACAGCACTGAACAGATCAACAGGGGATTCTTGTATCTCCTACTAAACAAACCAGTGTGGTGCAGTGGTATTGCTGTCAGTTCACTTTGTACATAGACATTTGTTAGCTTGTATAAAACCTGTCAACTGAGACTAATCGATAGAAAGCAAGGTACCTGACCCAGAAGATATGGACCAGGGTTCACCTTTACAGGACCAACTGCTGTCAGTTTGAGGGTGCTAAAAATGTGCTGAGCGATGTGAATACTTCTATCACACATGTTGAGTAAATGATAGATTCCTACAGATACTGCACATCCCAAGACGAGTCACATCCTAAGTATCTCATAGAGCAGATTCAAAAATTAGTAGGTGGCATAGGCCAACAGGAGTAGTAATGTGAGTAGTTTGTGTGCTGAGCAGCAGTGTGTGTATCAATGGGCGCACACAGTCTGGCTTGGCAGTGAGCCTGCAGGTGCATCCCCATAGGAAGCACTGAAAAGAGAAGGAGCCTAGAGCACCAGTGGGGGACCCAGAAGAGGAGGTTTGGGGCTGCTCTGTGCAATACCATTCCACAGAACATGTTAATAAAAAAAACTTGAGACTTTACAATCACTTTAAAGATTATCCAGTAGACTTTTTAATGTTCTTTAATTGTTTTAAGGTTCTTTTGAAAATGCCAGACAAAAGCTGAATTGCTCCTCCAACAAAGGCAAATGGGCCTTTTTTCACAGGCATTTTACAGAATCTCCTCCTTCAGTTTATAAAGAATTACATGACACAGGACATCTCAAGGTCTACCCCTGTGAGAATGTCAAGAGTCAAACGACCTGTACATCTTGTCTTGGATGAATTCAGAGTTGGTAGTTTACATATAGTACCTCTGAGAAAAAAAATAAATCTAGTTATCTTGTGGCTTCAGGAATATGCTCAACCCTGGTGTTGACTGCTTCTGTTTTCTGCCATGTTATTCATACATAGAACATGGAATGAGGTTTTTGGAGACCTCTTGATCTTGTTCTTCTGGTGTTCTAAGGAAGCTTTTGCCAATACAAGGATGTCAATCCTGGAATCTATTTGATAGTAGGTAATATTTGTGAGCAGATAGTTCAAATCCTGTTTGAGTAATTGATCAGAGGTTTCTGTTACTGCTTTGGTATCCCGTTGAGCTGTGTATCTTATCCACTTCCCTGTATTTTTCTAGGTCTGATATTCCTGCTACTCATTTAACTGCAAAATTCCTTGACTCTCTAATAACAACTAAACCATGCAAGCATTGATCTCTTCATGTGGAATATATGGACCGCTTTCTACTGCCAGTAACATTTAAGAGCAACATCACCCATGATTTGGAACTTGCACCCAGGGAAATTTTTTTTTTTTTTTTTACTTCTTTTACAAGCTTTGGTCCCATAAGTCCAGACCTCTCTGCTATTTATTTTTCCTACACTTTTAGCATAGCAGCATATTAACTTCACTACCTATTGAAGTCCAGGCTTAGAAGTGTTGGCTAAAAAAAAGTGTAACTGTGCTCCTTATTTTGTCAAGTCATTCTATAATTTATTTAACTATAATTACATATAAATAATTATATGTATAATGTATATAATTACATCAGCCTATAATCCCCACTTTTAACATTATCATTCAAATTCTATGTATGTGGTTTAACAGTATTTTTTCAAGCAATATCATTTGTTAAGGGATTTCATCAAAGATTTATATTTTTTATTCAAAGTATTACAATATAAAGACTCCAAAAACAAAATGAGTAATTAGCATAAATGTCAGATATATCAAATAGGAAAAAAACACATGGACACATTATAAACTTAAAAGTATGTTTACCAAAAGGGTAAAAATATATTTCAACGGGGACTAGCAAAAGTGTGCCAGTTTAACCTAGATCTGGTCAGTAATGAAGCTAATAGTTTCCAGAAGTAGAAGAGTTGCAGGTAACAACTTGTCAAGGAAGAAGTATAACCTGATGCAGAGGTATGAAGTGCGATTGTATGCCGAAGTTAGAGGAGGAACAGCAACAGCATGGGGTGTGGGGTGTCAGGAAGAGGTATGTCAGGTGGATGAGGGTAGGAGACCAGCAAGGCAGATGTGGGGGATCAAATAGTAGGGAAATGTTGCAGAGGAAAAGAGAGTATAGAAAGTTAATGTGGGGGCAGCAGAGAGCAGTGTGGGTAATATTGTAAGTGTAGGAGGTGGCCAAGGACAGCAGAGTAGAGACACATGGTGGGGGAATGGATATTGAGGTAATGTAGCTGGCAGGGGAGCTTCCCAAACTAATTTGCACAGTAGATGAAAGATAGACTTGCCAAGACGAGACAGTTTTTGGAGCTTAAAGCATATGTATGGTCAAAATGTAAACTCAAATATTACTTTTCACATTGTAATTCCATTATTTCTAGCCTACCCATATTACTTCGAACAAACTTGAAGTTTGCAAACTTACTCTGAAATTTTCCACATTTTTACTTCCTTGAATTGTGTGACATGTATTCACTGTGCCCTGTTGATAGGGTACAAATGTACCACAGAATTTACAGAGCCTGCCTTCTGAACTACAGAAGTGCTGAGAGGAGGAGTTTCAGAAGGCAGTCTCAGTACAGAAATTACAGCTTGCAGGCAGCAAGATACCAAGGGATATGTAGTCCTTAGAAATCAAAAGTAATCTTCAGAGGGAAAGCTGCAAAACATGCTGGGAATCCAGGAGGTTGTGGAAAGAGATAGATAGCAAACAGGCACAATTTACAATTTGAAAGGAAAATTTTCAAGTAAGCTTACATTGGATTGTCAAAAACAACAATAAAAACTGTATTGCTATTACAATGCCAATGTTCTAAAATGAAATGTATGCTGTGACCATGGATTACTGTCAATGGAAGTGGATATGACAGCTAGTCTGGGAAGAGATTTTCAATGCTTTGAAGGCGTGCAGCATGATTTAGGGAACACAGCAAAGTTAGAGTGGTGAAGTGACAAAGAGACCATTAAAAGAGCTTCTTGGGCGAACAGTTGCAGATGGGCAAGGCTAGGACATGGAGAAAGGCATATGTGGGAGACCAGGCAGTGGGGAAGTTAGTGAGTATAGGAATGTGAGGGAACAATACAGCGTAAAGGATAGGAGGGGTGATGGCTAAGACTACAATTGTTCTGTGTATGTGTAAGTGGGGAATTGCAGCACAAATCAAGAGAGCAAAAAGGCATGTTACAAGGAAAGTTATGAGAGTTGCCCGAGGACTGCAGATTGGATAGGAATTTGTGGGAGATGTCAGGCCCAAAAGTGAAACTTGAATGAGGGCTAGAGAGTAAAAAGGGATGTGTGATGGCTATAGCAAGGAAGAAAAGGGAAAATTGGCTGGAGAGTAGAGAGTAATGCGCTGAAGAGGTGACCAAGGGCAGAAGAGCATGAAAGGGATATGTAGAGGAAGCTGGGGATTTAACTCAGAGAGAGATTGGTTTACAACACACAATCAAGCAGAGACAAAATTCAGCAACACAAAGAGTCCGGTGTTAAAAATAGAAATGTCCTGCTTAGATTAAGTGTATATAACTCAATATAAGCGGACAGTATTTCAGGTTTTTTATAGTGCATTTTTTTTTATATCATGCTTAAAAGTGAAACTTTGATTGGCCATGTAAGGCAGCTGGCTTATTTAAATAACGGTCTTGCTCGCTGCATATACTGACCTTCTTTTGCTAACCCACCAATGTTGTTTGGCTTTTAGAAACAAAGAGATACAACCAGTAGTTGGTGGGTATGTAATGGGATTCTTTCACCTTCCTACTCTGATGCAGCACTAGATGTCTGAGTCATCAATCTGCAGGCCTCAGCATTGCCCTATTGAAGCATGGAGAGTCCTTAGCCCTGAGCACAACTATCTGGAGCATATACAGGCATTTTTCCTCTTTGCTGCTATGGGCAGATGAACAAGTGGGGGCATGAAGAAAAGGGGACTGTAAAAAAAGATAGTATTTAAAGTGTATGCAATACTTGTTATAATACCTGGGAAGCTGACCGTTTATGATTTTCCCTATAAAGGAGGGAGGGCTTCTTTAAATGATGGATCATTTGTAAAAATCATCAAATACACGATTTTTGTATTTATATAAAAACTGTGGCAAAGAAGATGGTTAGAATTTAACTTTTATCTGCAAATATATTTGTTCTCTTGAAACTGCAATACCAAATTTTTACCAAACCATAAACAGGATGTAAAAACATTCATACATTTTACTACCTATAATCTGCAGAAGCATCTACAGGGATTTAGTGAAAAAAATGAAATCAAACATTTTATATCAAAAGCAGTAATAGCTGTCACCCCGCGGAAAGTATTATCAAATCTGTATTATTTCAGAGGTACTATCTGACATTAAAAAGGGCTTGTGGCATTTTCAGATGTAAGCAGGAGCCAGTTCCATAACGAATATCAAATACCATTAGAGCTGTCCAAAAATCTTTCAGTCTAGACTGTCTGGCACTTGAATAATGTATTACCCAGTAATCAGAGACCTTTAAAGTGTCCCCTTTGCGCACACATTTCTTTACTCACCCCTATCCTGAACATCTTTAACAAGATACACTGGTATAGTCAATGCATTTAATATAAGTGGAAAGTACAGCTTGAAGTTCTGAGCATAGCCAATCAGCTAAGGAAAGCAAAAACATCCAGCTGGGTAGACCAACTGATGATCAGTCCAACAGCTCACAAGAAGATATCACTAAAACCAACTGTTTCAGTGGTTTTGCAGGTTGTAGACATGTGAAGAACATTACATTTTCAGTCAAACTGCGCAAATACTCTTTCCCAATATGTGACTGCAAAAAATACAGTTATAACGATTGGGATCTGGTTAAAAAAAACAAAAAACCTTGTGTGGGACTGCCTGCATGCTAGCAACCCAAAGAATTGCTCATGCAGCAGCAATACCTGTCATTTAAATCTATGCAGATCAACGCTATATTTTTACTGGCCAAGGTGAAAACTAGGCAATGCTAGGGGTGGGAGGATTTATGCAGAGTTCAGTTAAGCTATTTGTAATGTGTTCAATAACAGGGAGGTGGACATGACCCAATAGTCTAAGAATTAACTCTTCATATGTCCTGTAATGTATGATATAAAACATTCTGAAAAAATGATATGGCCTTAAATTCTGTTAATAGAGGTGTAAAAACACATATTTACCCGCGAGACTTCAAATATATCGTGCAGTTTCAGCACTGTGACTGCAGTATTTTAAAACTTTCGATTTCTTTTGACAAGCAAAATATATAGACCAAAAAGAGTTATACATACCTGTGGAATACAATCTGTGTAGGCAAACATGGACTTACACCGATCATCCATACTTATATGATAGAGAATACACATCACAATTTGCTTGTAGTTTTCATTCTCTACAACATAATAAAATAAAACTTCAGTTTTTATTTGGATAGAGTTGAAACTAATAGGGTTCATTTACATGGGCATATAGACAAGTACCTTTGTGCAGAGGGTTGTGATTATGCAACAGTGCAAATCTATCATAAAACTTGCCAGGCTCTCTTATTGTAGAAATGTGTTTTAAATTTATTTGGGAGAAAAATTTCCAGACTAGGATCGAATATTCTTTACAGACAGAAGATGAATAGAAGCCTTGGTATAAACAGCGTTTCTCAGTGGATTTTTTTTTTTGCCAGGTGGTGTAAGACTAGCAGACATGAAACATTTCATTCCACTACACCAGTGGTCTCCAAACTGTGGCCCAGGGGTGGATGCGGCCCATTGCTTGCCTTTTTCCAAACCCTTGAGGCACTATCCCTCCCATTGATTCAAGACACTATTCTGCCAACTGACAACAATGGGGCACCATTAATCCCACTGACACCAACAATGGGGCACTATTCCTCCCAATGATACCAACGATGGGGCACTATTCTTTCTCCTAAAACCAAGTGTGGTAATGTTTACTCCCACTGATGCCAGGAAAACTTCCACTCCCACTGTCCACAGTCCTGCTTCTTTAAAGTCTGAAGGACAACAAACTAGCCTTTGTTTGGAGACCCCGGAACTACACCACAGCTTTCTGAGATAATTCTTCCATCATTACAAGCAAACATGGGTGGTAATTTTCAACTGCGCTTTCATGTAGTAGTTATGTTCTTGTGAATCTGGTTTTCCAAAATAAAAGCTACAATATGAGGCAGATTCATTAAAGTATTTTAAGATTAGTTTACTTTAGTAACTAGTTCGGCCACATTAGAAATCCAAATAATCACACTTATTTTTTGTGTAATACAACCTGAAATAACTACCAATTGATGGGCCAGCACAGTGGTTTGGTGGTTAGCACATCTACCTTGCAGTGCTAGGGTTCTTGGTTGGAATCCAAACTAGGACACAATCTGCATGAAGTTTGCATGCGTTTTCATCCAAACTCCAAAAGAGCTTCTGGAGGGTTAATTGGCTCCTATCTAAATAGGTGTGTGTGTGTGTTAAATACCTTATTGAGGGAACTCACATTGTAAAGTTCTTGAAGGCAGGGACTGATGTGAATGTAATTATGTAAAGAGCTGAATAAATGAATGGCAGTATATAAATGCCTGTTATAAATTTATAAAGGAGAAAAAAAATGCTTCTTTTTGTAAAAATTGTTGATGCCAATTTAAGGTTCATTGTCCTGCTCCTGGAGTTGTATGAATATCAAACTACATATAGTTACAGCTTTGCATTAATATATCAAACTATAGGTCAAGGGTGCTCAACCTTTGTAGAGCGAGGGCCACTTAAGTGGTTTTGTAATCAGTCACGGGCCACAATGAAATGGTTCAGAAATTTGATTTTTTGGTATGAATAGCATAATGAAGAACAAAAACAAATCAGGATCATCATTTTCTGTGGGACCAATCCCCGCTGGATGTTTACCTATTATTGCATCTTGCGGGTGCAGTGCACTTTCAGAAAGCGCATCAAACCCTCAGGATATAAATGGAAATTTATGGCTCAGAGCAGCTAACTCACAGGAAAGCCACAGGTGCACTGTGCTGCACCCATGGATCAGTGTAAAAGCAGCCTTATAGTCGTTAACCCTTTTATAGGTGATAATATGCCCAATGTTTGTGTTGTTTAATACATTGACCTTCTTTTCCTTGTGAAGCTGTTGCTGGCATCGCTCTCCAGGCTGCTAGAAAGGATTAGAGGCAGAGTGCACTTATTATCACTCTGCCTGGGATAGGACCTGGTGCTACAGAGGAAACATAGGCTTATGCAGTTTCTGCTCCCTCCACTGCTAGTGCTGGTATGCGCTTCCCTGGTTTGAGGTCACGGGTCACATCAGATGGCTCTGTGAGCTATGGGTTATATTTATGAGAAGCAGCCAACTAGGGTTGACCAAAAAAGAATACATTATCTGAAGTCTCCTGAAGCAAAACCAAACCTGAGTCAAAATGTCATCCAAAAAATGTTAACTAGTGCAAGGGACGCAAAAGGAACAAAAAATTAGCCATTTTACTGATGAAGTCATTCTCATGTTAACCAACCCACATACCTCCTTGGCTGCAGTACATGATACCTTAAAATTGTTTAACTATCTCTTACTATAAGGTAAAGGATAATAAGCCTTATACCTCAGACCCACAAGTAGAAGCCTATACTAAACATTTTTTGCAGTCTTAATACCCATATACCTGGCAGATACTAGACTATCATATCTAGGTATGACGCTGACTAACTCTAGTACATGCTTGTATAAAGAAAACTATGCACCATTGTTAAACAAAGTTCAGGGAGAATTAACTTTGCTTTCTATACATGAGCTGTCTTGGTCAAGCAGATTTGCTGCTTTTAAAATGATAGTATTCCAACGCGTATTATTTTTTTTTTTAGGACTTTGCCTATTCCTTTAACTAACTTGCATCTTCAATGGCTACAAACTCCTTTGAATTGTTTTGTCTGGCAAGGGAAAAAAGCAAGCTCCTCACATCATAGACCAATTAAGCATAGGCTGGCTCGTGGGGTAGGCCAGTTGGATATTCTTGATTTTTATATTGTAATAGTGTTTTCCCAAATGAAAGAATGGTTTCGACTTTCGACAATACTTAATGTCTCTTTGGGGTGAGAAAGAGAGAAGTTTAATCCTTGGACAAGACCTGTATAATGTAAATGGTTGCTCAGTTGTACAGAGCAAACTCATCTTCCTCCCCATCTCTCCTTAACCAGAAAAGCCTTGGTGAGAGCCTAGCAGACCCTGCATATCTTATCTCCTTTAGGAGAGAGACTCCGCTCCCTTCTGGTACCAGTTTCTATTTTTTCGTTCTTTTTCCCAGATGTATCATTTCAAATCTTTACCAATCTCCAAAGGGAATATCACTTGCCCAATTCAGAATACTACAGATCTATCGAGATATCACAATATATCAAAATGAACCCAAACATTGCAGCCAAATTACATTGGTAAGCATGGCAAT
Organism: Aquarana catesbeiana; assembly: GCF_042186555.1. Taxonomy (NCBI): domain Eukaryota; kingdom Metazoa; phylum Chordata; class Amphibia; order Anura; family Ranidae; genus Aquarana; species Aquarana catesbeiana. The sequence goes on along the minus strand of NC_133330.1, from coordinate 162,720,413 downwards.
ATTACACTAATCAGCCTGTTAACATGCGAGGGGCTTTGTGACGTCAGTACAGCCACCCATCTGGTTCGTTTTTATGCTGTATACTCCTGCACTGGGAATCAGTGCTATCCTTGTGAGTAACATTTGTTTTATACAATACATTTTATATTTTCGTATGGAGAGCACTATGTCCTGCTATTTTTGTTTTAACATGACATATATCTACCGATGAGATTGATCTTGGGATACTGCAAGTGGACCTCCGTCTTCATATTTTACCCCGTGGAAGGGAATGCATGAGTGACCTTGCTGTTAACGCAGAAGGTCTACTCAATAAGGTGAGCAGCCTAGACCCCTGGTGGAGGTTCACAGTGGTGGTGATAGACGTATACACTTTTATCTTATCACTGCACCCTTTCTTGCTAACTGAGAGATTCCCTCTCTACAAGTGGACAGCTATTCATCAGCTCGGATTAAGATATATTTTTTTGGGACTTTGCCTCATATGTTTTATATATGTACATTTTATATGTATACGTGAGACTTATATTGAGCGCTGCACTGCTATATTTTGTGAACTTTCTTTTAGGTTTTGTATATTGGCCTACAGTGTTCAGCTGCTGAGTTCATATCAATTAGGTTTTGCGCCGTCTGTTTCTTCTGCTTAAACATGCGAGGCATCACTTTTATAATTTGCTCAGGGATAAAGCTACTTTGGGTAAAACATTGGCTTTTGACAAGAGGGAAAGACATTTAGGCTCTCAATACACTATATCGTAATGGTCCACAACTCCAAGCAACTTATAATGCTACCACATGTGCTACTCTGTGGGATCTTTCACAGAAAATCACATTGAGGTAGTATTTACCATCTTTTTATATCTATAAATTCAATATTAAAACCCCTCCAGACTGCCATAAAGGATGTGGCCAGACAGGGAACATATTTCATATATTTTGGTTATGCCTGACTAGCTTTTGGAGAAAGATCTTTCTTTAGCTCTCAGAAGTTTTGCTACTTTCAATACCAATATCTTTAGTTTAAGCAATATTGAACTTAGGCATTGATACGGTTCCTTGTCCCTTCAAAACGATTGTAACCCATATCCTTCTAGCAGCGAGATGAAAATCACACTGCTGGAAATTTGACCTGTCTGCTTGCCTCTCTAAAATGCTTAATATTATCCAAACACATTGCTCTTATGAACTGATGTTAAGCTGGTCAAAGAGAGTTCTGAACGAAAATTCTTGAGGAAAGAAGGTTCTAAGAAAAATTGTTTCATTTTTTAATCATTAATGGGTCAAAGCAACATTCGTTTTCAAACGCAGTGATAAGAAAATTTGAAAGAGCAGGATTGAAAACTTTTCTGGAACAAACACATTTCTAACAGTGTATGTGGTTGTTGTTTGGGAAAGTCCATTCGTTCCAAAATCAAATGTTAAAAGCAAATTAAATCTTACAAACGACAAATGCATGTTCTGAGAATTTTTGTACAATTTTTTCTAAGACTTTTACTAGGAATTTTGGTTTGAAATTCTACCCATCTATGGGCAGCTTTAGCTTCTAGTGTAACGAATAATTCTGCGCTGCCCAAAAAGGAGAGCAGCTAACACAGCAAATAGGATAAATTTGGAAAATTGAAAAACAAAAAAAGTGTAGCACTAATATACAAAATCATGAAAAATCAAGTTACACTTACCGGTAACTTGTTTTCCAGAAGTCTTTCAGGACAGCACCTGAGAGATAGCGACTCCACCCACCGGAAACACCTTCCTCCTCCAAACTTTAAAGGGAGGGGCCTCCCTACCATACCTCAGTTGTAATAGAGAAGACCTCCGGTCCCAGCTGGAACACAAACACATACGTTAATCACAGCATAGTATAATAAATACAATAGGGCGGGATGTTGCTGTCCTGAAAGACTTCTGGAAAACAAGTTACCGGTAAGTCTAACTTGATTTTTCCCAAGGCGTCTTTCAGGACAGCACCTGAGAGGATAACAGAGACTTACCCCCTTAGGGTGGGACAACAGCTTGCAGGACCTTTCTGCCAAACGCCTGATCATTAGCAGATGTGAGGTCCAGCCTGTAATGTTTCACGAATGTGTAAAAACTCGACCATGTTGCCGCCCTGCAAATTTGTTCAGGGGTGGCGCCAGCTTTCTCTGCCCAAGTGGCTGCTAGTGCTCTTGTTGAGTGCGCACAAATTCTTGCTGGTGGAGACACACCTGCATGCGAATAAGCCTCTGAAATGGATAGTTTCAGCCACCTTGCTAAAGAAATCTTAGAAGCCTGGCAACCTTTCCTGCTGCCTGAGACAAGCACAAAGAGTGAATCTGAACGTCTAAAGGACCTTGTTCTTTCCAAATAGCATAACAAAGTCCTTCTGATATCCAACATGTGTAAACAAGTCTCCTTCTCCCCTGCTGGGTTGGGGCAGAAGGTTGGAAGTATAATGTCCTGAACACAATTCTGTACTGAAGCTACCTTTGGTAAGAATTTCTGATCTGTCCTCAGTATAACCCTATCAGGAAAGATAGACAAATAGGGTTCCTTAATTGATAAAGCGTTAAGCTCACTGATCCTGCGTGCAGAGACCATGGCTAACAGAAACATAGACTTAAAAGTGAGATATCTGAGTGGCACTTCATCTAACGGTTCAAAGGGACTCTTTGTTAGAGACTGAAGGACAGATCCCATTTAGGAAAGACTTTAAGCAGTGCTGGTCTGGATCTCATAAGGGATCTAAAGAATCTGGTTACCAAGGGATACGAGGCCACAGATCTTTCTAAGAACACTGCTAGCGCAGCAACCTGCACCTTCAAGGTACTAACTGCTAGTCCCTTGTCGGCTCCATCCTTTAAGAATTCAAGAATGGTAACAAGACTCCCTGGGTCCTGGGCAGATGAATTACACCATGTCTTATAAACGCTCCAGACCTTGGAATAAATGTCCCTAGTCACCTTTTTCCTACTTGATAATAGTGTTGCAATCAATCGGTTGGAAAAACTCTTGCTTTTTAGGAGCTGCTCTTCAGATAACAGGCTGTGAGAGCCAAAGTGGCTACCTCTGGATTATTTACAGGACCCTGTAATAGTAAATCGTGCCTGAGGGGCAGATGCCATTAAGGCTGGACCACCATTCTCAGAACGGTTGAAAACCAGGCCCTTCTTGGCCAAAAGGGCGTGATTAGAATGACTGGTACCATTTCTTTCTGAATTTTCCTTAATATTAAGGGAATTAACTGGAATGGGGGGAAAGCGTAGCAAAGATGGAATTTCCATGGATACCCCAGAGCACCTGTCCCCGTGACTGTTTAGGGAAAAAAATAGCGGAACCATAGCATTCTCCTTTGAGGCGAACAAGTCCACATCTGGCAGCCCCCATTTTTCGGTGATCATAGCGAACACCTCTGGGTTCAGATACCATTCTGCTTCCTGAATGGGGTTTCTGCTCAGGAAATCCGCCACTCTGTTCAGGGACCCTTTTAGGTGGCCCGCAGATAGAGACAGCAAGTGTCCTTCTGCCCACCGTAAAATGTCCATGGCTAGTACTTGCAGCGATTTGCTCCTTGTACCTCCCTGTCTGTTTATATAAGCCACGGCCGTGGCATTGTCTGTTAGTATTTGAACATGCTGAGCCTGAAGACCCTGAGCGAATGACCTCAGAGCCAAGTCGATCGCTTTGAGCTCTCTCCAGTTTGAGGACTTTGTCGCCTCTTTCCTGGACCAGTTTCCCTGAGTGAAATCCTTTTCTAGGTGGGCCCCCACCCCCAGGAACTGGCATCGGTTGTCAGCCTTTTTCCAATTGGAAAGGCCCAGACTAACCCCTCCGATAGGATATCCTGCCTCTTCCACCACCATAGTGACCTTTTCACCTGGGTTGGAATTTTTACTTCCGATTCTAGAGATTCCAAATTGTGATCCCAGGATCTCAGAAGAAAGGCCTGCAGATGCCTGAAGTGTAACCTTGCTCACTGAACAGCCGGCATTGACGAAGTCAGAACACCCAGAGCTGACATGACCCGCCTTACCGACAGCTGATGGTTGGTCTGCAGTAAAGACACTGTATCCTGGCTCTTTTCCTTCTTCTCTGAAGAAAGATCCTTTGAGCTACCGAATTTATTATATACCCTAGAAACCGAATCTCCAGAGATGGGTCCAGGGAAGATTTTTGGAGATTTAGAATCCATCCGAGAGACTCCAGATGGCTGCATGCTCTGCCTAAATTTCTCTGCAATTCCTCTCTTGAGGGGGCGAAAAATAGCAGATCGTCTAAATAGGGAATTACTGCGATTCCCTGAAGACGAAGCGGAGCTAGTGCCTCTGCCATCACCCTGGTGAAAATTTGTGGTGCGGAAGATAGTCCGAAGGGTAGGACTCTGAATTGTAGATGCTGGATTCCGCCCTCCAACCTTACCGCCAACCTGAGATACTTCTGGGATTGGGATGAGATTGGAATATGCAGGTAGGCATCTTTTAAATCCACTGACGCCATGAAGCAACCTGGAGTCAGCAGATTTCTGACAGTGAAAATTGAGTCCATCTTGAACTTTCTGTACTTGATGGCTACGTTTAGCGGTTTTAGATTGAGAATTAATCGAAATCTTCCTGTTGGTTTTTTCACTAGGAAGACATGCGAATAGAATCCCTCCCGCTGTTCTTTTGGTGGCACTGGGATTACTACACCCTGCTGCATCAGTTCCTCTAGAGAGGACTTCATGGCCAGGGCCCTTATTGGATCTCGAGGGGTATTTGTTAACAGAAACCTTCCTGGGGGGCTTCTGGAAAACTCGAGAGTATAGCCCTGCGAGAGAGTGGTCAGAATAAACTGATTTGAAGTTATCCCTGACCACTGCGCAAGAAACTCTCCTAATCTTCCGCCAACCCGCAGGGACAAGTCATTGCGATTTTTCGGCCTGTGAAGGAGGACGGAAGAGAATTCCGCCTTTACCCTTCGTTTTTTTGTGCGGACCAATTTTTCCTCCTCCCCTGAAACTTACTGTCCTGGTCTTGAGCTTTTTGAGGTTGAAAAAGACGTTTTGGGGCCTGCTTTTTCTTTTTGACCGGGAAGGACTTCTTTTTATCGGCAGTTCTGTCTAGGATATTATCTAGATCAGGGCCAAAAAGAAGGTCACCTGAAAAAGGAATACCACAAAGTCTGCTCTTTGAAGCTGTATCCCCTGGCCAGGTTTTTAGCCATAAAGCTCTTCTTGCAGCATTTGTCAAAGCTGCAGACCTAGCTGACATTTTAATTGCTTCAGCCGAAGCATCCGCAATATAAGCCACTGCAGAGATCAGGGTAGGAAAGGAATCTAAGATCTCTTGTTTTGGTGAATCTGCCACTATATGTGATCTAAGCTGGTTCACCCAGTATTCCAGATTCCTGGCCACACATGTAGTGGCCATTGCTGGCTTCAAATTGCTCATGATTGATTGCCATGATCTCTTGAGCAAAAGATCCATGCGTTTGTCCATTGGATCCTTCAGAACCCCCATGTCTTCAAAGGACAGGTCTGTGGATCTTGAGACGTGGGAAAATGCAGCATCCAACCTGGGCACCTTATTCCACACCGCAGAAGGGTCCTCCTCAAAAGGGAAGCGCCTTTTGTGGGCTCTGGAAAAAAAGGGTTTTCTCTCTGGATCTTGCCATTCTTTAGCAATGGCGTCAGAAATAACCGAATGGACAGGAAATGTTCGGCCCATAGGTTAATTTAATCCCGCATACATGCGGTCATGAAGAGATAATTCCTTCTTTTCCTCACTTAAGCCAAGTGTAACATGAATAGCCTTAAGGAGCCTGTCTACCTCCTCTAGGGATAGCTTAAATTTGGAAGGGGCTTCCTCACCCTCCTCTTCCGAATCTTTACCAGAAGGAGCAGGGGACTGCTCTTCCCTGGTTGAGGGGTTTTCAGATAGAGCTTCCACCACCGAGATAGAAAGGAAACCCTGGGAAGCCTCAGAAGTGGATGGCTGACTAGCAGCTGGATTAACTAAAGAGTCACGAAAAGTTTGAATCGTGGCATATAGTTCCTTCTTTACAAAGGCAACCAGGTCATCACAAACCAAAGCTGATTCCTCCCTGACTAAAGAAGTGATGCATGCACCGCACAGGGCTTTTTTCCAATTTTCTACTATTTTGGCCCTGCAAGGAGGACATCTCTTTTTTGGGTCAGAGCTTTTAGCCTATGAGAGAAAAAAACAAAAAAGGGAAAAAAACCAGGGGACCTTTTAGTGAGACCCAGTCTCAGCTTCACAAGAATCACCCACAGGTGCACTTAGAAGAAACCAGTCAGCCTCTAGTGCCCAGACAGGCCCCTTGCCACTAGGGGGTAGAGAAAAAAAGGTATAGACCAAACCCAGGTAAAGGAAGAAAACAGACTTTAAACCGCTGCTCCTACCTGAGCTTTGCTGGCGCCTGTGCCTGTCCCCACCGCTGCAGACACTGAGTCCTCCATCTCTGGTGTGCAGCTTTCCACTCGTGGCTTCATATACCGCTTCCGAACTCCCATAGTGCATCTGCACCGGACCGGAAGCGGAAATAGGCGCCAGCTCCTGTCCTCCCTCCTCCCCCCTTGCGTCCACGCCGGAAATGACGCTTTCGCTGACCCAGTGACCCGCTTTGTCACTTCTGGCGCGACCGCTGGCAAAATCCGGCGCACCGCCGCTCCTACGACCGCGCGGGTCACCGAATCTTCGGCTCTCACCGACCACTAGGAGGGGAAGAGGAGCCCGATTCCTACCGCTGTGGATGCTTGGGTAGGCCGGGAGGACAGCGGGTCTCCTGTGGAGGAAAAAAAGAAAAGGAAGCCCCGTCTCCCAGGAGCACCTGAGAGACCTTGACTCCACTCCCAAAAGATGTTCCCTCCGGGCCGGAGGAAACACAAAAACTGAGGTATGGTAGGGAGGCGCCTCCCTTTAAAGTTTGGAGGAAGAAGGTGTTTCCTGTTTCCGGTGGGTGGAGTCACTATCTCTCAGGTGCTGTCCTAAAAGACACCTTGGGAAAAAAGAAATGTGATAAACAATATAAAATTATATATATATATATATATATATATATATATATATATATATATATATATATATATATATATATATAGTGTGAATACCATAAGTTCAGTGACTAATAGTACACCATCAAAACAAAGTCCAAGTAAATATGCGATATGAGTCCCATATGTATGAAAACCTTCGTATGAAAATCGTTACGGTGAACAGATGAAATGCACAAGTGAACAAACACCACCACCAACAATGAGGAGGCTTACTAGAACGTTTGAACCCAAAGGAACCTACGTTCAATGGGTCAAACAAGCTTGTGTTGTAAAACAACCAATGGGAATGCGGAGTCCTATGGAAGTTGCAACTGGAACCTACCGACATCTATGGACTGATGTGTCTCTTGGAAATGGTGCCCTGATATGCATACCTAGCAATTGGGTTAAAATTGAGAGAACAGAAAAGGCCACATAGTGTAATTCCGTACATAAAAATGAACAATTTGTTAAAAAGAAGATAAACTCACATTTGAGTAGATAAAACAGCACTGTGCAATAAAATGGCGGCAGTGGGGTCCTACCCGACGCGTTTCGTCTCCTTGGACATCGTCTGGGGGGTCTCCCCACTGCAGCAGGCAGATTATATATAGGCAATATGACCTCAAAATTAAGAATCAAGTCCCCAATGTGTTTAGCAAAGGGAAAAATTGACTTCCGCTTTTTGGGCAAAAAGGCCGATCGGCGTGCGTTTCACGCCTCACTATGAACCCCATACTATGCTGAACTGGAACTACTTGTAATGAAAAAGTATGCGTTCCATAATGCAAAACGTGATTCATATGTAAAATTTTAATGGCATCACGCCATAAAATAATGAATCTTGTAAAGGGACATATAAAACCAGGTAAGAGGCATGATCAATGAAAAAATACTGTTAAAAGTAAAAGAGTAATGAAAAAGTGACATTCAAGGGCGGGCGCAACTGCGCAATGACATTATGCGCTCCAGAAGAGCCGAACGGCTTGTATTTCAGGTGCGTCGATGCGTGATGACTCCAAAGTGCAATGATGCCGTGATGACGTCGTGCGTCTCAGCGAAATGTCAAGCATGCGTTCCGAAGCAAGGAAATGGCTTGCAATGAACAAAAATAAACTAGGTCGCATAAAAAAAAACGTATGACCAAAAAATTAATAGCGGTCCCAAAATAAAACTAAGAAAGGTATAACAAAAGGATATATAATTATTCAAATGGACACATAAAAAATTAATAAAATTGACTCGAGCCTGATAATGACATGTATCAAGACAAACTAGAAAAAACATGTCAGTAATATGAGACGGAAAAAACTGTAAAATAGTCTCCATATTTCACTACTAGATGTCATAAGGCATGGAAAGTGTTTCAAACTACAGAGATGTTTATATATGTTAACCACATATATAATATTAGTGTTTGCAAGGATTATGTAGAATAAAAACCAATATAATATAGATAATGATGTGCACATGTGGAATGGACTCTTAAAAGAGGATCATGGAACAAACCACACCAAACATTACATGACAAAAGTGAATAAAAGATATAAATGATAACAGTAATATAGAGAGAGAACATATAATGAAAAAAACGTGCATATCTAAATGTGAATATTAAGCCTTATTAATGAAAGAATTAATATCAAGTTCGACATTCGACATCCTAACGAGAATATGATTGGAGCTCATGTATCCAGAAGGTCTCTAAACGAGAGACACCTCTGGTCATAGCAGCACCCCTCCAGGGGGGAATACATCTGTCAATTACCACAAACTGCGTTCCCTCAATCATACGATTATGTTGCAGTTTATAGTGTTTAAGGACAGTGTGCTTGGTGTCACCACTTTTTATCAAGGCGATGTGTTCAGCGACTCTGACCGAAAAGAACGGATGGTGCGACCCACATATTGTTTCCCACAATGGCACGTGATCAAATAAACAATATGACTGGTGGTACACGTGCAGAACTGTTTGATGGAATAATGTTTATGTATAACGGAAGATGTAAAATCCACAGTTTTACGTCCTATTCCGGAATTATGTTGGCATACAATGCGTTTTCTACATGAGAAAAAAACATTCATCTCATGGAAAAAAGGCAAGCGGATAGAGGGATTAATAATATTTGGAGCTATTTTGCTTTGTAAGGTAGGAGCTCCTCTAAATATGACCTTAGCCTGATCTGGCAAGACAGTGTTAAGAATCCAATCATTTTTAAGAATATCCCAATGTTTAGAAAAGATTGCTTTAACCTGTTTGTGTTGAATGGAAAATTAGGTAAGCATTGACCACTTAAAAATGTCATCATGGTCTAATTTGGGTTTGACTTCTAATAGAGACTCCCTGTTTACTTCTAAAGCATGTTGAAATTCTCGGTCAACTGCATGAGGGTCTTTATCTAAAAACCTGGTTCTTAATATGTTGGCCTGTGCTTTGAAGGTCTCAATGTCAGAACAATTTCTATGTAATCTAAGAAATTGGCTACGTGGGACAGAGTCTAACCATGATCGGTGGTGACAACTATCCGTTGGAATGAAACCATTGCGATCTGTTGGTTTGAAATATGTTTGAAACTCGAAGCATTCATTCCTGATTTTAATTTCCAAGTCAAGAAAGTTGATCTTGTCAATACTAGCGACAAAGGACAAGGATATGCCTCTATCATTGTTGTTCAGATATTTAAAGAACAGTTCCAATGATTCGGTGCTGCCATTCCATAGGAGGAGGATGTCGTCTATGTTACGTGCCCACAGGACAAGAGAAGGGGTACTGTAGGCATAGACGACATCCTCCTCCCACTTGGCCATAAATAAATTGGCGAGGCTAGGGGCGAATTTAGCGCCCATAGCCATGCTGCGTAACTGGAGGAAATATTGCTGGTTGAACCAAAAATAGCTATGTTTTGTTGCAAATTCCAACAATTCAAGAATGAAAGAACGTTGGAAGGGAGCAATGCTAGGATCTTTTTCAAGGAAATATTGAACAGCCTCAATACCTTTTTCTTGTGGTATGCACGTATTAAGGGAAGCCACATCTGCCGTGGCAATTATATAATCACCCTGTAAGTCAAGACCTTCCAATAATTGAATGGTAGCTCCTGTGTCCTTCAAATAGGATGGAGTTTGTCTGACTAGGGGCTGCAAGAAAAAAATCTATATAATGGCCTATACGTGAGGTGACCGAGTCAATCCCACTCACGATAGGCCAACCAGGGGGGTGAAGTGGGTCTTTATGGACCTTTGGCAGATAATAAATGGTGGGGATTCTGGGTGCCAAAGAGTACCAGGAAATCTCTCTTTTTTATTCAAAATATTATTTTCATAGCCTCTCTTTACAATCTCAAGTAATCTTCTCTTATATAGAAGGGTGGGATTGTTTGGTAATTTTTTATAGGTGTTAGGCTCCTTAAGAATCCTATACATCTCTACTTCATAAACCTTCTTGTCTAAGATGACTATCCCTCCGCCCTTATCAGCCGGACGAATAACCAAGTCCTTCTGTTGACACAAGGACTTGAAACCGGTGCTAGATTTCTGAGGCTTAAAAATGTCATGTCCTCTAAATTACACTTACAATGGGACGTGGCATTTTTAGAACAGTATATCGTTGACCGCATGGTCCCTAGAAGCCTTAGGTGGGACGTATATCCACAACAGGGTGATCCTGATATAGATTCTTGGTTCAAATATTTTAATGATGCAGGTATTAACTTCCTCAGTGTCCTTATCACCAAGAAACAAAACAAACTACTAGCACTTGATAGAGAAATTAAAGATCTCAAAGATAAACTCTTATCTCATAAAAATTCTTCTGAATATAATGCCCTCTATTCCAATCTTCAGAGTTTTCTTGAAAAGGAAGATAAAGATCAAAAAAACAAAAACAAAAAAACAAAAAAAGTACTCTAGAGATGTTGGCGATTATAAAAATGGAACTGTGTTTGAAGTTGGATTGGAAGAAAAAAAGTTTCTGCCAACCAAACACCATTCCCTCCACCACCTCAATGGTGGGTGCCTTAATGACCCCTACACCAGGAATGGTTAATATAGAGGTTCCACCCTCTGGCATTCCAGCTAATGGGTGTGGTAGGGATGTCAGAGGAAGTGAGTCATTTTCACAACTCAGAGTACGCCACTACAGTCCACATACCCCTTATACCACTAAGAGGCAGGGGACATAACAGAGGTAAACGAGGAGGGAGAGGTCAACGTGGTGGATGCACCCAACATCTTGATTCCTATTCCTCTAGGAAGCATGGTGGCCACAATTTTAGAGAAACCTCTCCATCCCAATATGGTTATTATGTTTATTCATATAATTCTAATTCCCATTATTGCAGTCAACCCCCTCTGACCACTCACACTCTCAGGAATTTACGTGAGAATGAATACAGATCTGACCCCAGAGAAATTTATGAACGATCACCCTACAGATATAATCAATCTAATCCCAATGCACACAGTGGGCAGGTTTTTCACGAGGACCCAGTACTACGAAACAGGGGTCCAGACCTAAGAGAGGTACAAGAGGAGGGAGGAGAATACAGAGGAGGAAAAAGAAGGAGAACTTGAGAGGCCAGGGTGTTTTCAATTTAACCACTTGAGGTCCGTGCCATAGCCGAATGACGGCTACAGCGCGGACCTCAATCTCCGTGAGGCCGTCATGGGACGTCCTCCCCTTTCCTCGTTCCCTGTGCGCGCTCACATCGGGGAAATTCTGTGCTGGCCCTGTCCCTTGGACACAGCCAGTCACAGATCGTGGTAAACGGCCAATCACAGCGGCCGTTTACAGAGCGATCGCCGGTGCCAATGAGAGATGATCTCAAATGTAAACATATGAGATCATCTCTCATTGCCGTCTCTCTCTGCTCACACAGAGACCGCGTGTGAGGAGAGAGAGGATAGCTGCAGCGATCTGTGCCTTCTGTGAGTGTTACAACACATTTTACTGTGATAAAAGTGACCAAACAGTACAGTGGAATACGTGCCAATCAGTGCCCACCTGTGCCAATCGGTGACCACTTGTGCTAATCGGTGCCCACCTGTGCCAATCTGTGCCATTGGTGATCAGTGTCCAGACATCTGTGCACATCTGCAATCAGTGCCCACCTGTGCCACCTCATTGGTACCCACCTGTGCCAATCAGTGCCCATCTGTGCCGCCTCATCTGTGCAATCAGTGCACATCTGTGCCGCCTCATCAGTGCCCATCTGTGCCGCCTCATCAGTGCCACCTCATCAGTGCAATCAATCAGCGCACAACTGTTCCGCCTCAGTGCCATCTCATCAGTGCATATCTGTGCCATAAATCAGTCCCCATCTGAGCCACCTCAGTGCACATCTGTGCAATCAATCAGTGCCCATCTGTGCCGCCTCATCAATGCCCATCTGTGCCACCTCATCAGTGCACATCTGGGTAATCAGTGCACATTTGTGCTGCCTCATCAGTGCACATCTGTGCAGCCTCATCAGTGCTGCCTCATCAGTGCACATCTGTGCCGCCTCATCAGTGCCCCTCTGTGCCACCTCATCAGTGCCCCTCTGTGCCACCTCATCAGTGCCCCTCTGTGCCACCTCATCAGTGCCCCTCTGTGCCACCTCAGTGCCCCTCTGTGCCACCTCAGTGCCCCTCTGTGCCACCTCTTCCGTGCCCCTCTGTGCTCATCAGTACCGCCTCATCAGTGCCCATCAGTGCAGGCTTAGCACACACCTGTGAAGTCGCATCATCACCAGCAAGCATGTCCAAAAGAGTCTTTTCCGCCGAGGAGGCATACCAGATTCTTTCCCAAGGCCGACGAGAGCAACGGGGAGCTCTCTTGTTGAGATTCCATTTCAAACTCCGATTCTGAGTCGGACATCAATTATGAGCCAGTCCTCAGTAGTGGAACACTGAGTGACTCAGAGGAAGAAGATATTCGGCCCGCCAAACGAAGGCGTTCTAGTGAGGAGGCAGTGGCATCCACAAGCACCGCAGTGCCTTCCACCAGCAATGCAGTGCCATCCAACAGCACCGCAGTGCCATCCAACAGCACCGCAGTGCCATCCACCAGCACCGCAGTGCCTCGGAGGACCCATGCCAGCCTTCCCTATGCCCTTCAAAATCCCTTGTGGCTATCTCCTAATTCAGGAGAAGCCAACATTCCCCCTTTCACTGCCCAGTCAGGAGTCCAGATGGACACGGAAAATTTTTCCCCAATCAAGTTTTACAGAGGACATGCTATCAACAATTGTGGCCCAGTGCAACCTTTATGCACACCAATTTATTTTAAATAATCCAACGTCCTATTATGCCCGTCCCTACGAGTGGAGAGACCTAACGGTGGAGGAGTTGAAGGTTTTTTTAGGCCTCACATTTTGTATGGGACTCACCAAAAAAAACACCTTGAATTCCTATTGGTCAACCCACCCCATCCACCACATGCCAATCTTCTCCAAGGTAATGCCCAGAACCAGATACCAAATGATAATGAGATTCCTTCATTTCAACGATAACACCCAGTGTCCTCCCCGAAATGACCCAAATTATGACAGGCTTTTCAAAATTCGGCCAATATTAAATTATTTTTCTGAAGTATTCCCCCAGCTGTTTACCCCGGACCAACATATATGTGTGGATGAGTCCCTTGTTAAATTTAGCGGCAGGCTTAAAATGAAGCAATTTATCCCCAGCAAAAGGGCCCGCTATGGGGTGAAGGTGTACAAATTATGTGACCGAGTCACAGGGTACATGTATGCCTTCAAAGTGTACGAAGGGAAGGACACCCAGCTGCAACCCCCTAATTGCCCGGACTACTTGGGATCAAGCGGGAAAATTGTTTGGGACCTGATAAACCTCCTACTGGAAAAAGGCTACAACCTGTATGTAGACAACGTCTACACATCTCTGCCCCTGTTCCACAACCTTCACCGGAAGAAGACGCCTGCATGTGGCACCGTAAAAAGGAACCGGATAGGCTTTACTCAAAGTCTTGTCAATAAGAGGTTGAGGAAAGGAGAAACGGCAAGTCTGCGGAACAAGGAGATTTTAGCAGTGAAGTGGAGGGACAGAAGAGATGTCTACATGTTGTCTTCAATCCACAATAATACCTTCGTGGAAATCCCTAGAAGAAATGGCCCCATCAAAAAACCAAAATGCGTTTATGAATATAATTTGTTCATCGGGGGAGTCGACTTCAATGACCAAATGTTGGAACCATACCTTGTCACAAGACGGACATACCATTGGTATAAGAAAGTCGCAATTTATTTTTTTCAATTGGCCATATACAACTCATATGTCATTTACCGCAACTCCACCCAAAACCCCAAACGCTTCCTTGGCTACCAGGAGGAAATTTACACTGCCCTTACATTCCCGAACGGCCCCCCAGAAAACATCCGATCAGATGTTCTTAGTTGACTCTCCGAACGCCACTTTCCAGTTAGACTCCCTCCCAGACCAACAGGCCAACGACGTCAAAAAAAATGTAAGGTGTGTACCAGAGCAGGAGTCAGAAGAGACACATCTTATTACTGTGCCCAATGTCCTTCCGAACCAGGCCTCTGCATAGGTGAATGTTTTCGCCGTTACCATACTTCAATAAATTATTAGTGAAGTATGGTAACGTAATCCTTAGTTCCTGCCTTCACACACCTTCACACCCCTTATGCCACTGCCTGCTCTGTAACTGACCCTGGCTTGTTATTCGACCACGCTTCTACCTGCCGATTCTGTACATACTGCTGCCTGATCTGGAACTGACCCTGGACTGTTATTCAACCATGCTTCTGCCTAACGATTCTGTACATACCTCTGCCTGATCTGGGACTGACCTTGGACTGTTTGACCATGATATTTGCCTGCCTCTTGGACTGATCTTGTACCCTGCAACTGGACTAGTGGGATTCAACACAGGGGTCTCACATATGTGAGGGACTCCAGAATTGTTTTTTTGGATGAAGAAAACAATTTTTTTAGTTTTCTCATTCCTAGATTAGGGTCTGGAGACTCGGAGGCTTCAAAGAGATTTGGGTGGGAGAAGCCTCTACCCCTGTCCCCATTCTGTCCTGAACGAGGCCCTACTGCTGCCTGTAGGACTTACTGCCATTATGTCCCTGCCTGTTTCACTGACCACACCACATGTTCCTACCTACTACCAGGACCAATATTTATGGCACTTCTGACAATATCTCTGCCTGCACTAACTCTGGACTGTATATGGACAGTATCCCTGCCTGCTGCCTGGACAATTGTGTTTGCCGTTGCTGACCAAGTCCCTGCCTGCTGCCTGGACCAGTGCTATCCTCCTGTGTACAACTGTGCTACTACAACCACAGGTAATCTTTTGTTTACACTTTGCTCAGCATAATGTATTTTGGGGTGTAATTCTTGGTATGTGCATGCTATGTGTCCCTGGAACACCTGACGGTGTTCCTTGCATGTTGGATCTCTGTATGTGGTCAGGCTGTGTAGAAGTCTGACACATGTGGTTTCGCCATACCCAGGTGGAGTAGCAGAACGTATTTTGGGGTGTCATTTTTGCTATCTAAAAGATATGTGTTGGAGATATCTTATAAAACGGACAACTTTGCGTAAAAAAAAAAAAAATGCGCTTTAATTTTTTTCCACATTTTCCAAAACCTTCTGGAAAAAAATGAACCGGTCAAAAGTCTCATTATGCCTCAGATTATACGTTGGGGTGTTAGCTTTCCAAAATGGAGTCATTTTGTGGGTGTTTCTATTGTCCTGGTGCTCCAGGGCCTTCAAAATTGTAATAGGTGGTTGAGAAATGAGATGTGTAATTTTTGCTCCTAGAACACCTGATGGTGCTCCCTGCATGTTGGGCCTCTGTATGTGGCCAGGTAGTGAAAAAGTCCCACACGTGGAATTGTAATACTCAGGAGGAGTAGCAGAATGTATTTTGGGGTGTCATTTTTGCTATCTAAATGCTATGTGAGAGAAATAAGCTATTACAATGACAATTTTGTGAAAAAATAAAAATAAAAAAATAAAAATCTTAATATTGCAAAGAATTGTAGGAAAAAATTACAACTTTAAATAACTCACCATGCCTCTTACTAAATACCTTGAAATATCTACTTTCCAAAAATGGGTCATTTTGGGGGCATTTGTACTTTCCTGGCTTGTTAGGGTCTCAAGAAATGAGATCAGACACCAGTACATCAGATGTGATACATTTTTTATGATTTGCACCATAGCTTGTAGACTCTAAAACTTTCACACAGACCAAATAATTTCCACTAATTTTGGGTTATTTTTACCAAAGATATGTAGCAGTATAAATTGTGGCCAAAATTTATGAAGAAAAATTAACAATTTGCAAAATTTTACCACAGAAATTAAGAAAAATTCGTTTTTTTCAAAATTTTCGGTCTTTTTTCATTTATAGCGCAAAAAATAAAAAACCCAGAGGTGATCAAATACCACCAAAAGAAAGCTCTATTTGTATGGAAAAAAAGGACAAAAAAAATCATTTGGGTAGAGTGTTGCATGACTGAGTAATTGTAACAGGAGGGGGGTTTAAGTGCCCAGTAAGCAAGTGGTTAAGTACCAAATCTTTTGTGAGAGAATAACTATCCGTTCTTGGTAAGGGTCTCAAATTTGATCCCCCCAAAAAATTGGACAGATTTGGTACATTTATTGATGTTCACAAATATATACGCAAACTTCATATCCAACGCTACCTCATTTCTAATCCCTATAGAAGCGATGGTAGTGCTGCAACATCGGGAAATGCTCATTCAGGATTATCTAATCCTTCATTGTTTAATCCACGGGTCCCGGTAGCACCACATATTAGTATCTTTAGAGATCTTGTTCTCAAAGATCTGGCTAAACTACCAGACAAATGCATATGCCATCCACCCATATCTAGCACCGGTTTCAAGTCCTTGTGTCAACAGAAGGACTTGGTTATTCGTCCGGCTGATATGGGTGGAGGGATAGTGATCTTAGACAAGAAGGATTATGAAGTAGAGATGTATAGGATTCTTAAGGAACCTAACACCTATAAAGAATTACCAAACAATCCCACCCTTCTATATAAGAGAAGATTACTTGAGATTGTAAAGAGAGGCTATGAAAGGTCCATAAAGACCCACTTCACCCTCCTGGTCGGCCTATTGTGAGTAGGATTGACTTGGTCACCTCACGTATAGGCCGTTATATAGATTTTTTCTTGCAGCCCCTAGTCAGACAAACTCCATCCTATTTGAAGGACACAAGAGCTACCATTCGATTACTGGAAGGTCTTAACTTACAGGGTGATTATATCATTGCCACGGCAGATGTGGCTTCCCTTAATACGTGCATACCACAAGAAAAAGGTATTGAGGCTGTTCAATATTTCCTTGAAAAAGATCCTAGCATTGCTCCCTTCCAACGTTCTTTCATTCTTGAATTGTTGGAATTTGCAACAAAACATAGCTATTTTTGGTTCAACCAGCAATATTTCCTCCAGTTACGCAGCATGGCTATGGGCGCTAAATTCGCCCCTAGCCTCGCCAATTTATTTATGCCCAAGTGGGAGGAGGATGTCGTCTATGCCCACAGGACCCCTGCTCTTGTCCTGTGGGCACGTTACATAGACGATATCCTCCTCCTATGGAATGGCAGCGCCGAATCATTGGAACTGTTCTTTAAATATCTGAACAACAATGATAGAGGCATATCCTTGTCCTATGTCGCTAGTAATGACAAGATCAACTTTCTTGACTTGGAAATTAAAATCAGGAATGGATGCTTCGAGTTTCAAACATATTTCAAACCAACAGACCGCAATGGTTTCATTCCAACGGATAGTTGTCACCACCGATCATGGTTAGACTCTGTCACACGTAGCCAATTTCTTATATTACGTAGAAATTGTTCTGACATTGAGACCTTCAAAGCACAGGCCAACATATTAAGAACCAGGTTTTTAGATAAAGACTATGACCCTCATGCAGTTGACCGAGAATTTCAACATGCTTTAGAAGTAAATAGGGAGTCTCTATTAGAAGTCAAACCCAAATTAGACCATGATGACATTTTTAAGTGGTCAATGCTTACCTCATTTTTCATTCAACACAAACAGGTTAAAGCAATCTTTTCTAAACATTGGGATATTCTTAAAAATGATCGGATTCTTAACACTGTCTTGCCGGATCAGGCTAAGGTCGTATTTAGAGGAGCTCCTACCTTACAAAGCAAAATAGCTCCAAATATTATTAATCCCCCTATCCGCTTGCCTTTTTTCCATGAGATGAATGTTTTTTTCTCATGTAGAAAATGCACTGTATGCCAACATAATTCCGGAATAGGACGTAAAACTGTGGATTTTACATCTTCCGTTACACATAAACATTATTCCATCAAACAGTTCTGCACGTGTACCACCAGTCATATTGTTTATTTGATCACGTGCCATTGTGGGAAACAATATGTGGGTCGCACCATCCGTTCCTTTTCAGTCAGAGACGCTGAACACATCGCCTTGATCAAAAGTGGTGACACCAAGCACACTGTCCCTACTAGACACTATAAACTGCAATTTAATCGTAATCATAATCAGCATAGTGTGGGGTTCATAGTGAGGCGTGGAACGCACACCGATCGGCCATTTTGCCCAAAAACCGGAAGTAATTTTTTCTCTATGCTAAACACATTGGGGGCTTGATTCTTAATTTTGAGGTCATATTTCCTATATATACTCTGCCGGCTGCAGTGGGGAGACCCCCTAGACGATGTCCAAGGAGACGAAATGCGTCAGGTAGGACCCCACTGCCGCCATTTTATTGCACAGCGCTGTTTTATCTACTCAAATGTGAGTTTATCTTCTTTTTACTAAATTGATCATTTTTATATACGAAATTACATGATGTGGCCTTTTCTGTTCTCTCAATTTTAACCCAATTGCTACGTATACATATCAGCGCACCATTTCCAAGAGACACATCAGTCCATGGATGTCCGTAGGTTCCGGTCGCAACTTCCATAGGACTCCGCATTCCCATTGGTTGTTTTACAACACAAGCTTGTTTGACCCTTCGAATGTATGTTCCTTTGGGTTCAAACGTTTTGGTAAGCCTCATTGTTGTTGGTGGTGTTTCTTCACTTCTGGATTTCATCTGTTCACCGTCACGATTTTCATACGAAGGTTTTCATACATATGGGACTCATATCACATATTTACTTTTTACTTGGAATTAGTTTTGATGGTGTACTATTAGTCACTGAACTTATGGTATTCACACTATATAATTTTATATTGTATTTTATATCACATTTCTTTTTTCATGATTTTGTATATTAGCGCTACACTTTTTTGTTTTCCAGCTTTAGCTTCTAGCAAGGGGAAATATGCACAAATAATAAAGAATTACGACACCTAAGGATAAGTTGGTGCACTATCAGATGTAGAGTATAATACCCATATTTTAGTATGATAAACTGTAGCCCTTCTTTTGTTTGCTTTCACAGTTTTTTCTGCATTAGATGCTGTGGCATATAAAATATTAGGCTATGCATCATATTCGATTTTCTGGATTCTGGCTCCCAGTTTCTCGTTTATGTTCAAGTCTAGATTATCTATTTCCCTATACACATTGTACTGAACGAGTGTGAGAATTCTGTACTTGGCAATGACCTGTGACATCATAAGATTTTTTTCTTGCTTCTGTACAATGGATTTTGTAAAATTGTGAAATCTTATTTGCTTATTTTTTTAATTGAAAATTCAATAAAACTTTATTGGAAAAAAAAAAAAACATAAAAAAAAACATACCTAGAAGAACAGTAAGTTTGGGAAGAAGTCCAGCCTGCACCATCTTATTTCTCAGGCCAGTGTCAAAGGATAGATTCAGAAGAAGTCGTAATGTTATGTTCAACAAATCTTCATGCTCACATGGCACCATTTTCGTTAGTTTTTCAATAATATCCATTTCGGCCTAAGATAAGAAAAAAGAAAGGAATGTTTTAAAAAACAACAAACACACCACTTACGTATTAGACTGACTTAACTAAAAAAAATGCCAATACACATTCAATGTACACCAAGCATTAACAAGTTCATATTTGCACTTTACATCTTTCGGCCTGCTATTGCCAATTGGAAATATTTACTCCGCACAGCTCGATTTATAACACATAACTTGAGAAGGAAACCGGATAGAGTGATACTGATTCTATGTGATCAGTGGTGTAACTATAGCTATAGCAGCTGCTATGGGGCCTGAGGATGGGAGTCTTTGTACAAGATAAAAAATATAACAGGTTAGGTACTGCATCATTAGGATGTGGAAAAGTTGCTCTTGACCCTGACTTCCTGTGAAGTTTCCAGTTAGAAACAACAGACATCAGATACACAGTACAGCAATAAGCTTTGTCACCCTAGGACAGAAGTGTTTTATGAAGGAGATTACTAGATTGTAATGGTTGTGCGTACTGGGCACACGAAAAGCTGTGTTTGTGGCAACCATTTTGTTCAGGTTTCAAGTCACCCATGCCATTTTGCCATAATAGAGACATGGCTGCAGTCACCTTCCCCCTCCCTGCTTCTTCAGTTCATACAAATACACAAACGGTTAGCCAATGCCAGAACCTTCTTATCAGATCCTTTAGAGGACAGATGCAGATACCCATTAGCCAAATCCACACTTCAGTCTAGAAACCCTAACTGTCAAATTCACAAGCGTAAGCAATCCGGAAAACAAACATCTGCCATATCTTCCTCTATCGTAAATACCTTTGCTGAAGTTTTTAGCAATACACATTTCTGTCTCTTCCTCTTGGTAGAATACCTAATTCCAGTGTATTTCTTAACTTCTGAAATAATCACAGTACAGCCACAATAAGGACATAGTTACCCCCCTCAATTAATTTGTAGCGTTTTGAGTCCAAACACCGCTACCCTAGGAGTACCAGAAGCAGAACTGGCCCAAATCCTCTCCGAGGCAAACTGGGCATCTGAAATCTGTCTTCATTGCATAGGTAATTCGATGCTTGACAATAATATGCCAGTTACCAAACTGTAACATGTAAGTATTCAAAGATATTAATACTTATAGAAAACTGTATCTGAGACATGGTCGTAAACGCAGCCACACCTTAAAGAGGAGGCCCGCCCACCCCTGCACATGTTAAAAGCCAGAAGCTACACATACTGTAGCTACTGACTTAATAGTAGGACATATACCTGTCCTGGATTCCTGAGATGTCGGCACCGCAGCTGATGTTTCCATCAGCTGTTGGGTGCTGCTGCCGCCGCCATTGCCGGTAAGGAAACCCGGTAGTGAAGCATTACGGCTTCATGCCAGGCCCCTACTGCACATGTGCGAGGCACCGCTGTGCTCTCTCTACTGGCCCGGCGGCGGGGGAAGGAGGAGGGAGCCGAGCTGCTGACGTAATGTGCTGCGGCTCTGATTCCCGGAAGTAGGGATAGGGTACCTGTCAAAGATAATTAATGCCAAAGATAATTAAGTTAATGTGATAATGCAAACTTAAAGAATCTCTGTCTCTTGAAGACCACTACTACATAGTAAATCTCTGGATATACTTGTCTGTGGTAACAGTGTGTGTACACACGTTTATTTAAAAATCATAAATCTCTGTTGGCACCTAGATTGTGGTCCAGCAAGCTGGAAAATCTTTTTGCAGGGTGAGGCTGAGATCGTCATTGTTGCGTTTCAGTGACAGCGTAGTGTGAGATTGACCAGTCTTTTGTCACAAGGTGGTGGAGAGCGCAGTGGTCTGACCCGCGTTTGTCACATAGTTAAAGCAAAGTAATGTATCCACATTTAAGGATTGGTAAGCTGCAGTATTTTAAATGTCTGTTCTTGGGTTTAGAGAGGCTTTAAAGAGGGTCTTCCTAACTAAAACTGACAAGACAGCGGATATCTGTAGTTCTGCAAAAATCAAGAGTTTCAAGTGCCTGTAAACCCTTACTGAAAACTGAAACACTACTGAAGTGACTAGCTGCTTGTGATACACAGAGATGAAACAAAACCTCCTACAGAAGTTGTACCTGTTTACTCGCAGCCTTCCCTTTTCTACAACCATCTAAAACATACAGATCAAAGGCTATTTCTCAGCTCTAGAAGGCAGGGGTTGGGAATCTGACGTCACACACAGCACAGCATAGTGAGAAGAGTCCAGCGTAATAGGAGACCTGAATAAAGGGAGTTGACACAAGCCAACCCCCATCCCCCCCACACACGCTGACATAGGTAAACAAACAGCTGAGACTATCATCTGCTGTGTGCTGAAGGAGAGCAGGACCATCTCAAGAGATTGTCTGGTGTGGGCAGAACCTATTAGGAATGACTTATGCAGATAGAGGAATGAGCAAAGAAAAATAACACTGTGCTTTGGATTGAGGCAAGCATACACTATAGAAGGATATGCTTTTGTTTACTTTTCAAGTTAAATTCTTTGCACTGCCGATTACCCTCTCCCCCTTCCCTGCTTACCTGAAAACAACCAATCACAGCATGGCAATTTGTCACAGTTGACACTGCCAGGTGCCATAGCGAGGTCGTTTGCTATGACAACTTTTCTACTAAAAGAAGAGTAGTTACAAATTTAAAGCAAAAGCTGTTTCCTAATTATAACAAAGACACTGATAAGTGTATTCTTAAAGCACGGGGTGTAGGTGCAAGAGGGATTCGTCCATTCACCTTGTTTGTGTGGAATAATTTACCAGTTTAAGACTAGCTTTAGTAATAGGGGAGCCATCACAATTTTGATATGATTTTTTTTTTATATGCAGGCTTTCATACATTTACCTTTGAGTCCTTATTTTCCATTCTTTCTTGCTATGGTCCATTTAGTGAAATCTCATAGATAATGTGTAGGTTATTTTCTTTTTGAATTAAAGTTATAGCCTACATTGGGGAGGCATCAATTATTTTTTGTGTACTGCAGCACTGACTTGGCTTGCTGCTCTCTTTTGGTATAATATAGCCCCCCGCCTCCCTTATAAAACATTTAAAGTGTATGTTTCAGGAGAAGAAAAACATGCTTAAAGGAACAGTTACTAATCCATGATAGCCAAGTTATTAATAAAAATATCCAAAGTGGAAAAATAGTGAAAGAGGAATGTGGGGGTTCTTAGAATAACTGTTTACCTTGAGTTTTGTTCAAAGGTAATATTTATGAAGCATGTTATGAAACCAAATAAATCCAGATTTGCGTTATACTTACCATGTCATTTTTATTTTCCAGAAAGATACTAAGTTTCTTCAAGAATGATACCACAAGAATAAGAAGTTCAAAATTATCTCGGTCCAGTGCCTTTACTAACATAAGAACAATATTCTTGTTTCTCATCTTCAGTTCAGTGCGAGTATCCTCAGCAAGATTTAGTAACAGATACAGGGCAACTAAAAAAAATAAAAAAATAATAATGTATTTTACGCAAAATGCAGTAAAGGGCAACATTTGGCATATTTTCCATATTTATCAGAGAAGTACGAGAATATAAAAAACAAACATATATACTCACCTAGATGGCTGCAGCATTGACCTGATGCTTTAGCTGTTCCTCGTCGGCTCTACATCGAGAACTAGTTGGCCAAAGACTGCTGATCGCTTATTTCTCGGGTTCGCTCTGAGCTCACCGGCTCTCTGCTCTGCCCCACCAGCGTCCACTCGAGCACTGGGCTGGGGAGGGGGCGCGCTGAGAGGCTGAGCCAGCTGCCAGTCAGGGATCTGGGTGGATTCTAACATTATTGTCAGGATCCTTGTAGAGCCTGGACTGGCTCTCTGTCGGCTGAATCTGGATCACAAGAGTACAGAACTATAGGCACTGCTGTGACCCACAGTAGAAGTATGGTCAAAAAAGCTTTGGCCATACTTCTCTCTTAAAATACACACACCATGT
Source organism: Aquarana catesbeiana (assembly GCF_042186555.1). NCBI lineage: Eukaryota > Metazoa > Chordata > Amphibia > Anura > Ranidae > Aquarana > Aquarana catesbeiana. The sequence continues at coordinate 162,696,543 of NC_133330.1, read as the reverse complement.
AAGGCTTTGATTTCCTACCTCTAAATAACTTTCTTTTTGAATCTGTACACATTTGCTAAATAAAGTGATTGTAAAGTCTCGTTTTTTTTTTCCTATAAAAATAACAAACATGTTATACTTATCTGCTCTGTTGCAGTGAATTTGCACAGAGCAGTCCGGATCCTCCTTTTCTCGGGTCCCTCTTCTGTGAACCTGGCCCCTCACGCCTGTTCAGTGCCCCCCCAAAGCAAGCAGCTTGAACCAAGTCACAGCTCCGTGTCCATTCAGACATGGGGCCCGACCCCTCTCTCTCTCTCTCTCTCTTGATTGGCTAGCTGACTTTGACAGCAGCCAATGACGCCGCAGCCAATGAGGAGGGAAAATACGGCTGAGACAATCGTGGACATTGCTGGACAGAGAGGGACCTCAGGTAAATGTTAGGGGGCTGCTGCACACAGAAGGCTTTTTATTGCAATGCTTAGAATGCATTAAGATAAAAAAATTTTGACATAACAATCCCTTTAAACACAGCCAGTATTACTGTTGACACTAAATAGATTATAGCATAGGCGTGAACAATTCTTGTATTTACTTAAAAATCACATTTAGTCAAAAGCAGTAGTTTTGCTTATAGTAACCAGTCAAATGTTTGTTTTACAAAAATGGCCACACATATTACAATCTGATTGTGCACATTTAGATTTACCAACGACTTAGGGCTGGGTCCTACTTAAAGTGACCATGTCATCATAGGTTAATTTGTACACAATGGAAAACTTGGAAAAGAAGAAGCAATTATTACTTTCTGGGGCTTGTGTATTAAAGCGTTACCACTTTGATTCTCCCTAGATGCTGCAAGTATTAAACTTTTTGAAAGAAAGGAGGAGGGGATTAGGGGGGGGGGGGGGGGGATTGAGCACATACCTGCTCCCCCTGCAGGATACCATAGCTCATATACAGTATCTTGTAATAACAGGAACCACAGCAAGTGAGTAACAGGAGAGCAGGTACTTTACACACTCAGAAGTGAAAAAATACCTGCAGCGGCTGGGGAGAAGCCAAAAGGCATAGCTTAAACACAAAGGCAGTCAGAAAGGTATGTGAACGGCAAAGTGGCAGATGCTTACTTTTGCAGTGCCCTTAATAAATGGCACTGCAAAGGTCATCATCAGGCAGCCACAGTGTACCAATTTATGACTGTGAGCCCAGCCGTTAGTGGACGGTTCAGTTCGCAGACACAGTGTACATAGCTAATCCAAGCGGTTCTGTACCAAGTGATTGCTGTAAGGACTAATCACAAGTGTAAACATTGTAGTGTTTACATTGCAGAGCCTGCCTCTTCCTCTTACAACTATCTCATTAGGAATTCATAACGTATCATTAGTTCCAGATAATGACATCAGTGGATCCAAGTTGAGGGATCTTTTTTAACCCTCTCACTCTCATCCTCTCCAGCATATCTCATTCTATGACCTGTACATTTAACCCCTTTAGACCCGCGCTTTAGCCAAAAGACGGCTACAGCGTGACTCTCGTTCTGGCAGGGCGTCCATGGACGCCCTGCCAGAATCACACCCCCTGGGATGCACCTTGTGAATGCTGTGTTAGCAGATCGCAGTAAAGAGCCAATCACAGCAGCCCTTTAGCATGTGATCAGCTGTGTCCAATCACATGTAAGCAAACTTGTTGGTTATCGACATTCCTTTTCTCACGTGCTGTCACTGTGTGAGGAGAGCCAGTAACTGGTTGGAATGACAGGGGCTATTTACACAGATAATAAGGGCACTGATCAGTGCCCCATCAGTGACGTCTCATCAGCGCACATCAGTGAAGGAGAAAAATTACTTCGTTTCTGTTATACAATTTTGCAAATAAGAAAAACTTATTTTTTCTTCAAAATTTTAGGTCTTTTAAAAAGTTTGTTTAGCAAAAAATAAAAAAAACCCACTGGTGATTAAGTACCACTAAAAGAAAACTATTGATCTCAAAATAAGTGTAATTGTCAGTCAAACTATCACAGTAATAAGAACTAAATAATCCTCTGGTAATGAAGGGGTATTACAGGCTAGTGCTGAAGTGGTTAAAAAATCCATTAAAGTGGTTGAATCATCCCCCCCCCGTCAGATAAAAAGCTGCATCCTAGTGCCTGTGCTTTATAAAAAAAATAATAACTATTTCTACCTGTTTTAACAGTGTCTTCAAGCGAAAAGATGACTCCAGACTCTCAGCTCTCCCTGTCTGATATCTACACCGGGCGGGGCAGATTCCCCTGCTGACGTCAGTCAGGGAGGAGAGGAGCTGAGAGCCTAGAGTCATGTGATTGCTGGAAGACCCTGTTAAAAAGGTAGAATTTTTTTTTTTTAAAGCACAGGCACTAGGACACAGCTTTTTATCTGACAGAGGGGATGATATATAGATCAGTTAGTTTGGAAGCAGTGGGGAGAGTAGTAGATGAGAGATAGTGAGAGATGACAGGCAGGGAGGGGAGGACGACGACAGAGGGAGACACAGGAGAGCTGAAGATAGCAGCGTATGACGGAGGCACGCATGCTAACCATGGTGTCAGGGCTCAGCAGCCCTGATATATCATGGTCAAAGTACAGAGGGAAGGGTAGAAACTGGCAGGATCAGCCAGGTATTTCAGGTGATAGAAGGGGCCAAATGACACAGCACAAGCAGCGTGCTGTAAAACATGCTTTAACCACTTAACAACTGGCCCATAGCCAAATGACGGCTACAGGGCGGTTTCTTAACTCTGGGAGGGCGTACAGTGACGTCCTCCCAGAATTTCGTCCTGTGGCACGCACCCGAGAACATCGGTGACCGCCGGGTACAGAGGACCCGGTGCATCACGGATCACGGTAAACGGCCGCTGATCGCGGCCATTTACCATGTGATCGCCCCGTCAAATGACAGAGCGATCACATGTAAACAAACCGGCGTCATGTCATGTAGCCAGTTCCTCTCTCCCCTCTCTGTACCGATCAGTACAGAGGGGAGGGATCGGATGGCAGCAGCTCTGTGGGCTGGATGTGTAGTGCCCACAGCGCTGCTGTGTGACATGTGCAGTCACATCCAGCCATCCATCCATCCATGCTCAGCCATCCCTCCATGCTCAGAAATACCCTGTGCAATACTCTGCAACACCCTGTGCAATACTCTGCAACACCCTGTGCAATATTCTGCAATGCCCCGCCGTGCAATGCCCCGCCGTGCTCTGCCATATTCGGCCGTGCTCTGCCATACTCGGCCGTGCTCTGCCATACTCTGCAACATCCTGTGCAATACTCTGCAATGCCCCGCAATACCCCGCCATGCTCTGCCGTGCTCTGCCATACTCGGCTGTGCTCTGCCATACTCGGCCGTGCTCTGCCATACTCGGCCGTGCTATGCCTCTGTATGTGGCCAGGCTGTGGAAGTCTCACACATGTGGTATCGCCGTACTAACTATGTGTTAGAAATATTGTATAAATGGATAACTTTGTGTTTAAAAAAAAAAAAATGCATTTTAACCACTTCTCACCCGCCGTCAGATGACTGTGCGGGGATATCTGAATGATGCCTGCAGCTACAGGCATCATTCAGTTATCAGCTTTTTCAGCCGGCGATTCCCTACACCATAACAACGATCATAGCAGCTGTTCTGCTGCTTGATCGTTCTTACGGGAGGCGAGAGGGGACGTCCCCCCCTCCCACCACCCTCCGGTGCTTCTACCGACTCACCGCTACGATCGAAGCCAGGATCTTTTTTTTTTATTATTTCAGGCTTCCCAGCCTAGAGGTGAGATGTGGGGTCTTTTTGACCCCATATCTCACTGTAAAGAGGACCTGTCATGCCATAGTCCTATTACAAGGGATGTTTACATTCCTTGTAATAGGAATAAAAGTAATCAAAAAATAATTTTTTTGGAAAAAAGTGTCAAACTAAAATAAAGTAAAAAAAAAATAAATAATTTTTTTTTTTAAAGCGCGCCTGTCCCTGTGTGCTCGCATGCAGAAGTGAACACATACGTAAGTCCTGCCCACATATGAAAATGGTGTTCAAACCACGCATGTGAGGTATCGCTGCTATCGGTAGAGCGAGAGCAATAATTTTGGCCCTAAACCTCCTCTGTAACTCAAAACATGTAACCAGTAAAAAAATTTTAAAGCGTTGCCTATGGGGATTTTTAAGTAGCGAAGTTTGGCGCCATTCCACGAGCGTGTGCAATTTTGAAGGGTTACATGTTATGTATCTATTTACTCGGCATAACTTCATCTTTCACATTATGCAAAAACATTGGGCTAACTTTACTGTTTTTTTTTTTTTTTTTTTTTTTAAAGCACAAAACTTTTTTTTTTCCAAAAAAAAAAAAAAAAAACGCGTTCGAAAAATTGCTGCGCAAATACCGTGGGAGATAAAAAGTTGCAACGACCGCCATTCTATTCTCTAGGGTCTTTGCTAAAAAAACATATATAATGTTTTGGGGTAACACATTATGTATTTTTCTAGCAAATAAATTATGATTTTTACATGTAGGAGAGAAATGTCAGAATTGGCCTGGGTGCTCCAGAACTCCTGAAGGTGCTCCCTGCATGTTGGGTCTCTGTATGTGGCCACGCTGTGTAAAAGTCTCACACATGTGGTATCGCCGTACTCGGGAGTAATAGCAGAATGTGTTTTGGGGTGTAATTTGTGGTATGCATATGCGGTGTGTGAGAAATAACCTGCTAATATGACAATTTTGTGAAAAAAAAAAAAAATATTGATTTTAAAAAAGAATTGTGGGAAAAAATGACAACTTCAAAAAACTCATCATGCATCTTTCTAAATACCTTGGAGTGTCTTCTTTCCAAAAAGGGGTCATTTGGGGGGTATTTGTACTTTTCTGGCATGTTAGGGTCTCAAGAAATTAGATAGGCCGTCAGTAATTCAGGTGTGATCAATTTTCAGATATTGGCACCATAGCTTTTGGATTCTATAACTTTCACAAAGACCAAATAATATACACCAACTTGTACTTATTTTTACCAAAGATATGTAGCAGTATAAATTTTGGCCAAAATTTATGAAGAAAAATTACTAATTTGCTAAATTTTATAACAGAAACAAAGAAAAATTCATTTTTTTACCGAATTTTCAGTCTCTTTTCTTTTATAGCGCAAAAAATAAAAAACCCAGCAGTGGTTAAATACCACCAAAAGAAAGCTCTATTTGTGTGAAAAAAAGGACAAAAATTTCATATAGGTACAGTGTTGCATGACTAATTGTCATTCAAAATGTGAGAGCACCGAAAGCTGAAAATTGGTCTGGTTATTAAGGGGGTTTAAGTGCCCAGTGGTCAAGTGGTTAAAGGAACAGGATCTTTAATATGTTTTTTTGGGGTTAACAAACACTTTAAAAATATACAGTTTTGTAAACTCTTGCACTACATAGCTGCTGGTAAATCTAAAACAGGTTGCACAAAAAATAATTAAAGATGAATTCCCATTACACTACCCACTCCTCTGTACACTTTTAAATGCCATACAAAACCACGACAGCTGTCTAGCAGCATACTGTTGACAATATCTAGAGGTCTTTGGTCAGAATGGTCACATGACAGCACAGACTGATTAGAGTCTCTTCTTACCTTGAGGCAGAAAAAGAGACTCACTGACCAATGATCGGTAGCTATTGCCAGCATCATGCTACTACAAAGCCTACGGGGCCATGTACAGAGCTTAAAGCGGACCTTGAGTAATTTTTTTCATCTTTCCATCTATTAAATCTTCTGCCCTTGTTGTTTTAACTTAGGATAGTAAAACATTTTTTTTCTGCCGGTAAATCCCTTATACAGCCCACTTCCTGTTTCTTGTCTGGAAAAAAAGCCTAGGCTTATGACATGATGCACAGCTCTCTCTCACTCCCGTGAGTCCAAGAAGAGAGGGGGAATGAGTCATAAGAGGGCCAATGAAAGCTGCAGAGCTGGGTGGTGTGCCTCTGTGTAAATACAGAAAGTGAACAGGCAGTAGCTTCAGCTGCCACAGTTAAAATGATTGCAGCCAGACTCGGTGGAGGGAGATTTCTGCAGCATATTTGGCAAGTACAGAATCACAGTATATCCGCTTGCCTCACAACGATATACGTCGGCAGAAGGGCACGTACAGGCAGAATCACGTACCTGTACGTTGCCCTTTAAGAGGCCGGCCAGCGGGCGAGCGCACGGCAAGCTCCGTGAGTCGGGTCGCGGGTCCCGCGGACTCGATCGCCTCACGAGGAGGAGGAAGAACGGGGAGATGCCGATGTAAACAGCATCTCCCCGTTCTGCCTAGTGACAGTGTCACTCGATCTCTGCTCCTCTGTCATCGGAGCAGCGATCAGTGAACTGTCACACATAGCCGCCCCCCCCCCCACAGTTAGAAACACGCCCCTAGGACACACTTAACCCCTACACTTCCACCTAGTGGTTAACCCCTTCACTGCCAGTGACATTTTTACAGTAATCAATGCAATTTTTTAGCATTGATCGCTGTATTAATGTCAATGGTCCCAAAAATGTGTCAAAAATGTCCGATGTGTTCGCCATAATGTCGCAATCACGATAAAAAGCGCTGATCGCCGCCATTTAAAAAAAAAAAAAAATTATTAATAAAAATGCCATAAAACTATCCCCCATTTTGTAAACGCTATATCTTTTGCGCAACCAATCAATAATTGCTTATTGTGATTTTTTTTTACCAAAAATATATAGAAGAATACGTATCGGCCTAAACTGAGGAAAAAAATATTTTTTTATATATATTTTTGGGGGATATTTATTATAGCAAAAAGTAAAAAATATTGCGTTTTTTTCAAAATTGTCGCTCTATTTTTGTTTATAGCGCAAAAAATAAAAACCGCAGGGGTGATCAAATACCACCAAAAGAAAGCTCTATTTGTGGGAAAAAAAGGATGTCAATTTTGTTTGGGAGCCACGTCGCATGACCGCGCAATTGTCAGTTAAAGCGACGTAGTGCCGAATCGCAAAAAGTGCTCTGGTCAGGTAGGGGGTAAATTCTTCCGGGGCTGAAGTGGATATATAAAAAAATATGCAAAGTGGTTGGAGGGAAGCTTCAGAACGGCAAAGATGTTTTTATTACAAAATATGTGAGCAGAGTGAAGTTCCTCTTTAAAAAGTGTACAGATGGGTACACTGGACAGAAGCTTATCAGCACAGCAGATAGGGGCTGCAAGAGTGAGGAGGGTGTTGGAAACTTTTACCCTTTGAAAAAAGAAAAAGGTTCACTTTAGGAAAACCACTCATCCCTTCTGTTCCTGGTCCCTTCATGATTACACATACAGTTAATAAAATACAAATATAATCAGATACCTACCTCGTAAAAGTTGCTCCTGTTTAACAAGAAGTCCTTGATATTTTTTGTATGCTTTCTCATATTCTTTTTTTAAGGATGGAGTATCTGGATCATCATCCAGTATTCATATTTGTCAAGGAAAAAAGTCAAAACAGTGTACTAAACAGAGGGTATCAAAATCAGCCATGGATTGGAAACATTTTGAACAAAAAGGGGGGGGGGGGATTTAATGAAAAAACGTAAGCAAAGGATTTAACAGATAATGCCATAAGCAGCATGATAAGGTTTAACAATGAAAAGGGGTGATTTCTTTACTTTAAGATATAAAGTGGAACTATAAGCATCCTAAACACCCCTCTCCACCTCACCATTCTTAGAATTTGAATATGTATACATACAGATCCGTGGACATTCATTATAGTCTATGGCTGTAACTGGAGCATACGCATAGATTGTGCAACCCCTGGATGCTAAAACATGCTTAGGTCAGAGAGCTAAGAAGAACCCTCAACCACTATTCAGATATTCATGACTATGTATATAGAGGTTATGAAAAGAGTCAGACTGATTACAGCCTCTTCTTACCTTGAGACAGAAAAAAAGAGACTCACTGGTTAGCACTGCCAAATGAACACACTGAGCCTTTGCTATGGATACCTATAAAACATAAAGTAGAACTAAAAGCAAAACTTATTTTTTTTCTTTTGGGACACAGTAAGTTAAGGTAAGGTTTTAATCTCTGCCAGTTTTTTTTCCACCTGTGTCCCATTGGGGAGATTTTCCTGCACTTCCTGTCACACAGGCAATGTGTACACACATTAAAATAAATAAACGCAAGTTGCAAAATGTTACGAGCTCTTAAATAGTCACAATAATCACAGTGCAGCTTCCTTCTTAGGATATACAGATGAAAAAAAAGTTGGCCTCATTAATTTTTTACATATTAGTGGTCATTTTCACATCTATTTATAAAAATAAAAGTATGGTACTGCCTCTTTAATGCAAGAGAACATGGTCAGTAGTAATGCAATGACATTTACCACTTCCTTTGTTGAATAATACCTGGTTGCTGCCTTTGCCTCTCTTTGTGACAGTAAACTGACCATGCTAATCATGGCTGCTGATCCATGACAGAGTGATAAGTTTACATCTTATGTCATGGACCTGTGACCTGCACTTTAAGGCCTCATGCACACTGGACGTTTTTTGACGTTTTAAAAGCAGCTGTTTTTGGCTGTAGACGTTTTTTTCTACAGCCATTAAACTCTCCATTATGTTATCCTATGTGTCCATGCACACATAGGCTGTTATCAGCAGTTTTGGGCAGTGGCATTTTTGAGTAGTAAAAAAACCCCAAAACTAGGGGGTTCTGAGAGACGTTCAGCTGTAAAAAACGCTCTAACACTGATAAACGCTCAAAAAGGTCGCTCACCATCGTTTTTTTTTAACATGTTTGATCCATTGAAAAAAAAAAATAAAAAAACACTAATAAACACTAAAAAACGCTATTGCAAAAAACGTTGAAGAAAGTTGAAAAATTCACTGCAAAGCTACTGACGGTTTTATAATGTTATTTTAACCACTTCCCGGCCTATAGCAGAATGACGGCCGGGAAGTGGTTCTGTTATCCTGACTGGGCGTCATATGACGTCCAGCAGGATAACGTGCCAGCGTGCGCCCGCATCAGTCTGACACGCCGCATCTCTGATCGTGGTAAGAAGCCTCTGACAGCTGATCAGCTGTGACCAATCGGTAAACGTCATTCCTCGGTTCGCGCTGACAGGGAGAGCTGATCAGTGGCTCTCCCTGTCAGAGGAGGGGTCTGTGCTGATGATCAGCACACTGATTATCAGCACAGCCCCATCAGATGTGCTACCACAGCTGCCAGTCAGTGCCCATAAGCTGCCAGTCAGTGCCCCATAAAAAAAAACAGATGACAGTGCCCAGATCAGTGCCCATATCAGTGCCAATTAGTGCCCACCACAGTGCCAGTCAGTGCCCATCACAGCCGCCAGTCAGTGCCCATCAGTGCCGCCTATCAGTGCTGCATATCAGTGCCCCCTATTGGTGCCCATCAGTGCTGCATATCAGTGCCGCCTATCAGTGCTCATCAATTCCACATATCAGTGCCTCATCAGTGCCCCCTTATCAGTGGCTGCCTCATCAGTGCCCATCTGTGAAGGAAAAAACTAAATTTTATAACTGAAAGAAAAAAAAACTTTTTTTTTTTTTTTTTGTTTAAATTTCGGTCTTTTTTAGTTAAAAAAAAAAAAAAAAGGTGAGGTGATAAAACATCACCAAAAGAAAGCTCTATTTGTGGGAACAAAATAATAAAAATGTAGTTTGGGTACAGTGTAGCATGACTACGCAATTGTCATTCAAAGTGTGACAGCGCTGAAACTGAAAATTGTTCTGGGCTGGAAGGGGCAAAAGTGCCTGCTATTGAAGTGGTTAATGTCCAGTGTGCATTAGGCCTAAAAGCAGGAAGTTCAATGTAGGCAAGTTAGTAAAAGAAAATACAAATGGATTCATGGTAGCTAAAATACATATATGAAAAAAAAGTTTTTGGAGTGCGCATGCGCGGGACTTCCGGGAAGACGCTCTGAACGGGAGCGCCGTCACAGCCGAGCCTTCCGCGGTCCCCAGACGCTGATATCATTAGCGGAACCGTCCCTGCTAATTACCCACTGGTAGAGGAGGATCGTGGGCACATTTATATATGCAGAGCCGCTCACAGAGACCAGCGGTTAGTCGGCAACTTACCTTCGGCCTGCTCGCCCCCACTACTTCCAAGATGGCGGCCGCGCCCTCCTCACAGGGAGACACGGGAGAAGGAGACTCCATTGCAGACATCCCTGCAGATGATCAGCTTGCCACCCCTACATTGGAGTCCTCTGTGAGTACTATCTCTCCCAAGACTGTATACCCTGCCAGCAAAGAATCCCTCTTTAACAGAGCCCTATCTGATATGCTTCATATCCCCTCAATGCACGCTCCCATCCCATCCCCTGCCACACAGCAGGCTGCACTTCTGAACCCCCCCCCCCCCACCAGACAGACATGGCCCAACTCCTGAACTGTTTCTCAGATATGCTGGCTACGGGTCTGGCCCAGAATGCCACGCAGATCACGTCTATAAAGGCGGATTTACAGAGCTTGGGGGCCCGCATTGATATGATCGAGCAAGCAGTAGATCATACTGCTGCACGCACCAACCAGAATACTGACTGCATTCAATTGATGCAGGAACAACTCGATATTGCGCTAGGGAAGATCGACGATTTGGAAAATCGTAACCGGAGAGGTAACTTCCGCATTCGAGGCATCCCTGAGGCTGTAACTAATGTTCATGACACAGTGAAGCTTTTCATGAAAGAACTTATCCCAGATATCTCTAACCACAAACTAGAGATTGACAGGGCCCATAGAGCGCTGCAACCACCCAGACAGGACGGGCTCCCGAGGGATATAGTGGTTAAACCCCACTATTACGAAACCAAAGAGGAAATCATGAAAAGATCTAGGAATCTGGATAACTTATCCTTCCAAGGAAACAAGATTCAAGTCTTCGCAGACATCTCCAAAACTACAATTCTAAAAAGGAGAGCTTTGAAACCTCTTCTCGAAATCCTCTCACAGAGATCAATTAAGTATCGTTGGACCTTCCCTTTCCGCCTTCTGTTTCAACACAAAGAAAGATCATATGGATTCTCTTCATTCCAAGAGGGTGAACATCTACTCCTAAGACTAGGATTTATCTCTCAAGAAGCCTCCCCCCAGGAACCTCCGTCCAAGCCAAGTTCCTCGAAGAGACCCCCTCCAGGCAGCCCCATCACTCCAATTTGGAACAAACAGCAAACGAAGCGCCACCGTGACTCCATCCCACCCAGATGACTTCGTCTTCGCTCGGCCTTGCAAGGGCTGTGTTGATATCTTTTCCCCTCCAGGTTCTACCTCCCGACTGAGGGGTAATTGTGTACAATGTGTACACCCTATCCGAATCTCCATATCCACCCGTGATAATAGCAGTATTTACCTGAACCCTCTCCACTTAGCTCCTCTCAGTGAAGATGAAAGGAGATGAACCTGAGTTGTTTTGACTTTTTTTTTTTCTCTTTTTGCATTTTTTTGAAAATTTCCCCATGTTTTCATGATGGACCGCACTAGAGGTTATACTGAGCCCTTGGGACACCAAGGCATAGACTCATACCCCCAACCCACTATCCCACCCTCCCTTCCCTTCCATTCCCCTCTTCCTGCCTCCCCTCCCCCTCCCCGATTACTTGTAGGATAATACTTATGGTAGGCCCTGTTTAGTCATTTTTATGTAATGCAGTGATTTGCTAATGTTCCTCTTAGAGGGTATGTTCAAATCTTTATTTTTGTTTGTTTTTTTTTTATTTGGGTATATATATATATATATATATATATATATATATATATATATATATATATATATATATATATATATATATATATATATATATATATAAGAATCTAATTTTCACACTTTTTAGGTTTCATAACACCCCTATAGATGGGGACCTGGCGGCTCGGCTGGGCTAGCATTGCCACTCCTTCTGTTGTGATCAGGGGAGACCTTCCCACTGGTTACATCAGACAAACAACCTCGGCTAAGGTTGTTCTTGTTTTTCTGAGATCCTTTGTTTTCGGGTCTCAGACTTGAACTGAACTATTTAGTCCAGTTCCTCGGTTTACTAGGCTCTTACGCCTGGACTTTTTTGAATTTAGTAGATTGCTTTAATTAATTATTCCTCCTTTCTTTTCTCATACTCTTCTCACTCCCCTCTTTCCTTCTTCTTTCCCTTTCTCCTTTCATTTATTTCAGGAATGTGCACAGGAGACCATCATTATCCAGAATCCTCCGCTGCGACGGCGAGGTCTCCCCCCCAGACTCAGAACCGCAACAACTAGGAACCGGGTAGGTTCGCACCAGTGTTACTCCTCCTGTGACTATGGCTGACTCACCTCCTTTACAGAGGGCACTCAAGATTGCCTCTCATAACACCCAAGGGCTCAATTCACCCGTCAAACGACGTAAAGCATTTCAAAGCTATAATTCAAGAGGACTAGATATTGTTCTCCTCCAAGAAACCCATTTTCCCTCAAATTATTCGCCTTCTTTTCTACACAACAAATACCCTACTTTTTTCCTTGCAAACGCTGGCGAGAAAAAAAAGAGGGGTTGCCATCCTAATCTCTAAACAGACCCCTTTTTCACATGCTTTGACTATCAAAGATAATGATGGGAGATATATATTAGTCAAAAGGTTCAATTGAAGGTAACCTCTACACTATCATCTCATATTATGCTCCTAACAAAGGCCAAGCTAAGTTTTTCTCCTCCTTACTGGCAACACTCTCACCCCACTTTGAGGGTAGGGTGATTATGGGTGGGGACTCCAACATCACATTTGATCAGATTCTAAATAAAGCAGTTCAGGGGATCCCTCACCTTAAAAAAACCCCCAAACAGAGCCTCCAAATTGCCAGACTCTTTCACTCAGTAGGCCTCATTGATACATGGAGGGAACTCAACCCCTCAACAAGGGACTATACACACTACTCAGCTCCCCACAAAACTTATGCTAGAATTGACCATGTATTTATGTCAAACTCTGATATACACAATGCTAATCATGCCTCTATCCAAGATGTTCCGTGGTCCGATCACTCCCTAGTAACCTTAAGATTATCCAACTCGTTGTCCCCCCTTGGCCCTCGCCTTTGGCGCCTAAATGAAAAAATCTTATCTAATCCTGTCCACCGTACCATATTAGAGAAGGATATTAAAGAGTATTTCCTGATTAATGACACTGAGGATATCTCTCCTAGTACTCTCTGGAACGCTCACAAAGCGGTAATTAGAGGGAAACTGATTCAATTCTCGGCCAAATTAAAGCGAGAACGGCAAGTAGATATCCTGAAGCTAGAGAAAGAATTCAAAGATCTCAGTATGTCTCATAAACAGAACCCTAATCCCACCACTCTCTCTAAACTTGATACTATTAGACTGTCCCTTAACTCAGCCTTGACCTCCAATGCAGATAAGCACCTCCATTGGCTTAGTGGCAGTTTCCATTTGCGCGCGAACAAATTTGGCCCCCAGTTAGCGGCCAAACTAACCCCGAAACATAGGTCTTTTGCCCTACCCAAAATAAAATCCCAGTCCGGTTCACTCACCCAAAACCCCGGTAAAATCCTAAAAACATTTCAATCATTTTATGCCAACCTATACTCCGACGATTGCCCAATTTCTCAACAGAAATTAGACGCATTTCTCGAGAAAATCCTACTACCCAAAATCTCTGAATCTCATCGCTCCATTTTAGAATCCCCATTTCAAGAATCCGAGATCCGAGCAGTCATTAAAGATCTTAGAAAAGATTCTGCCCCAGGCCCGGATGGATTTTCAAATTACTACTACAAAACCTTTACAGATACCCTTTCTCCGTATCTGGTTCGTCTCTTCAACTCCTTAAGCAAATCATCCCCTCTGGATCCTGATGCCAATTTGGCCTTTATCTCGGTCATACCCAAACCAGGTAAAGACCCCAGTGAAGTGAGCAACTACAGACCTATTTCATTAATTAATAATGATTTAAAAATTATGACGAAAATATTATCCAACAGACTCGCTTCTTTTATAGGTACCTACATACATAAGGACCAAGTGGGGTTAATCCCGGGGAGACAGGGTCCGGACCAGATACGGAGAGCAATAAATGCAGTTTCCTTAATGAGGTCTGGGTGGGATGGGGGACCCCCTCAAGAGGGCCTCCTCCTCTCCATCGATCTCCAAAAAGCGTTTGACACGGTGGCTTGGCCCTACCTTTTCACAATTTTATGTAAATGGGGTTTTGGCCCAAATTTTATTAATGTTTTGGGAGCTCTCTACCATCAACCTAAAGCACAGGTTAGAATACAAGGACACCTCTCAGATAAATTTCCCATACAGAAGGGAACGAGGCAGGGATGTCCCCTCTCCCCCCTTCTTTTCGCGATGGCTATTGAATCCTTAGCCATCGCGATAAGACAACATCCGGACATTCATGGAGTCCGTTGCGGGCAATATACTAACAAATGCGCTTTATTTGCGGATGATGTCCTCCTGTTCGTCACATCCCCCCTAATTTCCACCCCCAACATAATTCAACTTTTACATGACTTTGAACTAGCTTCCGGACTTAAGGTTAATGTCTCCAAATCAGTCGCTCTCAATGTATCCACTTCTCAGGACATTGTTAACACTCTAAGGAGTAAATTTCCATTCTCATGGAATTCCATCTCCATCCCTTATCTCGGCATCAACCTTACGTCCAGCATTGACCTAATGTTTAAACATAACTTTCTTCCCATATTCAAAAAGCTCACTGACGATCTGACTCAGTGGTCGCTTTATAAGCTCTCGTGGTTAGGCAAAGTGAACGCGGTCAAAATGACACTTCTACCTAGGATTTTATATCTTTTTCGTTCCTTACCCATTCCAGTCCCCAAATCGCACATTCAACGCCTACAATCTGCCATAATCCGCTTTATTTGGGATAAAAAAGGTCACAGGTTCTCTAAAGAGGTGCTTTTTAGACCTAGAAAGAAGGGAGGCCTAGGGGTACCTAACCTATGGTGGTATTATCAGGCAGCGCAGCTGAGCCAATTTTCCACTATTTACATGAAGGGATCCAAACCAGACTGGGTGAACATGGAACGAGAGGCGGTCCCTGGTTTCACTTTAGATTTTTTACTTTGGAATATCCCCAAAAAACGCCCCCCTATACTAGCCCCAACATTATCTCATTCAATGAAGCTTTGTGACTCCCTCCATAAGCTTAAACCCCTCATTTCTACTTGGCACCCTCTGGCACATATCTTCAGGAATCACAACTTCCCCCCCTGGCTTAGATATCCGAGCCTTCAAATGGTGGCTAGACAAGGGCCTCTATAGAATTGGTCAATTCTTTAACTCTAATGGTCCCCTCACTTTAGCATACTGAGCTTCTAAACTTGAAATGCCCTCAGCCAAAAAATTTAGGTTTTTTCAACTTTCACATTTCTTGAATCGGTTATGGAAGAGTAGTGAGAACCATCTTTCAGTAACGCCCTATGAACAATGGTGCGCTTTGGCCTCAGACACTAGAGGAGGTATCTCTCTCATTTATTCATCCCTAGCGGAACCCACAGAGAAAGCGGCATACATGATGAGCTGGGGGCGGGACCTTGACCTCAGCTGGGATCTGGATACATGGCACTCTAACTTTGCCCGTTCCTTCAAAGGTATGGTTAACACTTCAATAAATGAAGCGGGGCTGAAAATTCTTACACGCTGGTATCTGGTACCTTCCCGACTGGCCGAATTCTACCCGCAAACCTCACCTCTTTGTTTCAGAGGTTGCAATCATATGGGCACTCTTTTACACATACTATGGGAATGCCCTAAAATCAGAATGTTTTGGAACAAGATCTTTTCACTTATACGCAGAACATGTGGTTGTACACTGAAACAAGATCCAACTATTGCTTTGCTTAATGGCCCCATCCCTAAAATATCCAAACATACCCAGAAGCTGATCCAGTTTATTCTGGTGGGTGCCAAAATGACCATCACCCGGTCCTGGAAGTCACCAAAAGTGTCCATTCGGTTAGCTAAACAAAAAATTACTTGGATTATGTTGCAAGAAAAAATATCCAATACCATTCTAGATACCCTAGACAAATTCAAGATTATTTGGGAACCTTGGGCAACCCTCGTCGGGCATCCCCTGTATATGTGATCGATAGCTCATAAGGGCGGTCCCTCCTTGGAGGGCTTCCGGTCTCCCTCTTCTGGTGGTCTCCTGTGTACTTCCTTCCCCTTATCCCTTACGATTAGCTACTCCTTTTGCCCCCCCCTACCCCTTCTATCCCTCTTACCTTCTTTCTTTCCTTTTCTCACTCTTCAGCTTTTTCTACTTTCAATACTGTCTCCTCAGGCTCTCGGTATTCTCTATTAACCACTTGAGCCCCGGACCATTATGCTGCCTAAGGACCAGAGGTCTTTTTCCAATTTGGCACTGCGTTGCTTTAACTGCTAATTGCGCGGTCATTCAATGCTGTACCCAAACGAAATTTGCGTCCTTTTCTTCCCACAAATAGAGCTTTCTTTTGATGGTATTTGATCACCTCTGTGGTTTTTATTTTTTGCGCTATAAACGGAAAAAGACCGAACATTTTGAAAAAAATGATATTTTCTACTTTTTGTTATAAAAAAAATCCAATAAACTCAATTTTAGTCATACATTTAGGCCAAAATGTATTCGGCCACATGTCTTTGGTAAAAAAAATGTCAATAAGTGTATATTTATTGGTTTGCGCAAAAGTTATAGCGTCTACAAACTAGGGTACATTTTCTGGAATTTACACAGCTTTTAGTTTATGACTGCCTATGTCATTTCTTGAGGTGCTAAAATGGCAGGACAGCACAAAACCCCCCCAAATGACCCCATTTTGGAAAGTAGACACCCCAAGGAAATTGCTGAGAGGCATGTTGAACCCATTGAATATTTATTTTTTTTGTCCCAAGTGATTGAATAATGACAAAAAAAAAAAAAAATATTTACAAAAAGTTGTCACTAAATGATATATTGCTCACACAGGCCATGGGCCTATGTGAAATTGCACCCCAAAATACATTCAGCTGCTTCTCCTGAGTACGGGGATACCACATGTGTGGGACTTTTTGGGAGCCTAGCCGCGTACGGGACCCCGAAAACCAATCACCGCCTTCAGGATTTCTAAGGGTGTAAATTTTTGATTTCACTCTTCACTGCCTATCACAGTTTCGGAGGCCATGGAATGCCCAGGTGGCACAAACCCCCCCCAAATGACCCCATTTTGGAAAGTAGACACCCCAAGCTATTTGCTGAGAGGCATATTGAGTCCATGGAATATTTTATATTTTGACACAAGTTGCGGGAAAGTGACACTTTTTTTTTTTTTTTGCACAAAGTTGTCACTAAATGATATATTGCTCACACAGGCCATGGGCATATGTGGAATTGCACCCCAAAATACATTTAGCTGCTTCTCCTGAGTATGGTGATACCACATGTGTGGGACTTTTTGGGAGCCTAGCCGCGTACGGGGCCCCGAAAACCAATCACCGCCTTCAGCGTTTTTAAGGGCGCGAATTTTTGATTTTACTCTTCACTGCCTATCACCGTTTCGGAGGCCATGGAATGCCCAGGTGGCACAAAACCCCCCCAAATGACCTCATTTTGTAAAGTAGACACCCCAAGCTATTTGCTGAGAGGCATGGTGAGTATTTTGCAGCTCTCATTTGTTTTTGAAAATGAAGAAAGACAAGAAAAAACATTTTTTATTTTCTTTTTTCAATTTTCAAAACTTTGTGACAAAAAGTGAGGTCTGCAAAATACTCACTATACCTCTCAGCAAATAGATTGGGGTGTCTACTTTCCAAAATTGGGTCATTTGGGGGGGTTTTGTGCCACCTGGGCATTCCATGGCCTCCGAAACTGATAGGCAGTGAAGAGTGAAATCAAAAATTCACGCCCTTAGAAAGCCTGAAGACGGTGCTTGGATTTCGGGGTCCCATGTGCGGCTAGGCTCCCAAAAAGTCTCACACATGTGGTATCCCCGTACTCAGGAGAAGCAGCAGAATGTATTTTGGGGTGTAATTTCACATATTCCCATGGCATGTTTGAGCAATATATCATTTAGTGACAACTTTGTGCAAAAAAAAAAAAAAAAAAAGAAAAAAAAAAAAAAATTGTCTCTTTCCCGCAACTTGTGTCGCAATATAAAATATTCCATGGACTCGACATGCCTCTCAGCAAATAGCTTGGGGAGTCTACTTTCCAAAATGGGGTCATTTGGGGGGGGTTTTGAACTGTCCTGGCATTTTATGCACAACATTTAGAAGCTTATGTCACACATCACCCACTCTTCTAACCACTTGAAGACAAAGCCCTTTCTGACACTTTTTGATTACATGAAAAAGTTATTTTTTTTTGCAAGAAAATTACTTTGAACCCCCAAACATTATATATTTTTTTAAAGCAAATGCCCTACAGATTAAAATGGTGGGTGTTTCATTTTTTTTTTCACACAGTATTTGCGCAGCGATTTTTCAAACGCATTTTTTGGGGAAAAAACACACTTTTTTAAATTTTAATGCACTAAAACACACTATATTGCCCAAATGTTTGATGAAATAAAAAAGATGATCTTAGGCCGAGTACATGGATACCAAACATGACATGCTTTACAACTGCGCACAAACGTGCAGTGGCAACAAAATAAATACATTTTTAAAAGCCTTTAAAGGTTACCACTTTAGATTTACAGAGGAGGTCTACTGCTAAAATTACTGCCCTCGATCTGACCTTCACAGTGATACCTCACATGCATGGTGCAATTGCTGTTTACGTTTGACGACAGACCGCCGCTTGCGTTCGCCTTAGCGCAAGAGCAGGGGGCGACAGGGGTGCTTTTTTTTTTTTTTTTTTTTCTTTATTATTTTTTGCTTTTTTATCTTATTTTTAAACTGTTCCTTTCATTTTTTTTTTTTTTTTTTAATCATTTTTATTGTTATCTTGGGGAATGTAAATATCCCCTATAATAGCAATAGGTAGTGACAGGTACTCTTTTTTGAAAAAATTGGGGTCTATTAGACCCTAGATCTCTCCTCTGCCCTCAAAGCATCTGACCACACCAAGATCGGTGTGATAAAATGCTTCCCCAATTTCCCAATGGCGCTATTTACATCCGGCGAAATCTAAGTCATAAAATGCTCGTAGCTTCCGGTTTCTTAGGCCATAGAGATGTTTGGAGCCACTCTGGTCTCTGATCAGCTCTATGGTCAGCTGGCTGAATCACCGGCTGCATTCTCAGGTTCCCTGTTGAGACAGGAGAGCCAGAGAAAAACACGGAAGACGGTGGGGGGGGGCATTCCCTCCCACGGCTTGCAAAGGCAGTCTAGAGGCTAATTAGCCGCTAGGATTGCTTTTACATGAAAGCCGACCGCTGGCTGAAAAGAATGATACCAAGATGATACCTAAACCTGCAGGCATCATTCTGGTATAACCACTCAAAGTCGTGAATGGCGTACCTGAAGACAAAAAAATGGTTAACAATAAAGCACAGTAAACGGTAAAGTATAAAAAATTGCAGACCTGAAAAACAAACATGATAAAACATAATAACAATAAATCATTGCAGAATAGAATACAGTAAAAAAGAGCAGAACAATAGAGAGAGAATAGAGAGAGAGAGAACAATAAAACGACAACTATTTTTTTTTATTTTATATTTTTGTATGTGTTTTTTTTTTTTGTTTACACTTTTTTTTGTAACTAGCTTTTATAACTGTAAACGGTTCCAGGTTCGGGTCTCTCAAAATGCGATGGCATCTTGGGAGACCCTGTGAAAGTGTGTCTAGTCTGTGCAATGCTGTACCCTACGCTAATACTCAACTATTTTATGGTAGCATTCAAAACATTCACCAATGCAAAGATCAGGATTGTCAGGACAGGAGGGACAATAATAGCGGGTGTAACGCCTATATCCGCGCTTGCTGCAGACACGACATCTTTTTTGGGGGGGGTTCGTTGGGTAGGGGTACTCGGGAGGACAAAGAAAATGCCTCTCATGCAGCTGACTGCATTTGGTTGGGGATGTGAATGGGGGAAGTATGGGCGCTGCAGAAGCGGTGGGTTCCCAATTAGGATTGGCGAATGCAGCAGGAAGGGCACTATGGGCACGACGGGCCTGTGTTTGTCTTTTTGGTGGTAGCGGGACACTACTTGTGCTTGCCACCTCACCAGCTTGAACTGCACTTATGGGACTCGCCACGTCACCAAGTGTTACTGCAGTGCTGGTTTGACTACGACCGGGGTGTACTAGGCCGCTGGTGCTTGCCAGTTCAATAAAAAGCTTCCAAAAAAACTGTTAGTGATCGCAGGGATCAGGCCTGACTCTGCGAACGCTGCAGTTATGTGTTTAGTGTTTTGTAAGTGACAGTGATCGATCGATACTGCACTTAGGTGGGCTGGGCTGGGCCAGGCGGAGGGGCAAAACGCAGGTGCTAGCAGGTATCTGGGCTGATCCCGCTAACACTGCGTTTTTGGGAACCCTAAACTGCTGGGGACGCTAGTATAGATCTGATCAGACCAGATATTGATCCGATCAGATACTATACCACTAAGGGAGGTGTACGGTGCGTGCGTGGGTGTTAGCGGTACTGGCGCTAACCTGACGCTGCCTGGGGCTGGTGCTTGCTAGTTCACCAAAATGCTACCAAAAAAACTGTTAGCGATCGCAGGGATCAGGCCTGACTCTGCGAACGCTGCAGTTATGCGTTTAGTGCCTTGTAAGTGACAGTGATCGATCGATACTGCACTTGGGCTGGGCCGGGCGGAGGGACAAAACGCAGGTGCTAGCAGGTATCTGGGCTGATCCCACTAACACTGCGTTTTTGGGAACCCTAAACTGCTGGGGACGCTAGTATAGATCTGATCGGATCAGATATTGATCCATTCAGATACTATACCACTAAGGGAGGCGTATGCCGCGTGCGTTGGTGTTAGCGGTACTGGCGCTAATCTGACGCTGCCTGGGGCGACGCATATCACCGCCGGGCGATCAGGGGGCTAAACCTTTATTCGGTAATAAACGGCGGGTTCCCTGACACTAAAAAAAATAAACGAACTAACCAGCGTCACCCGTAACGGTTATACGGTGATCAGTGGTGAAAGGGTTAACTAGGGGGCAATCAAGGGGTTAAAACATTTATTAGGTAGTATATGGGGGTCCCTGTCGCTATAAAACGCTGACGGCGAACCTAAATATTTACCTCACTAACTAGCGTCACCAGCGACACTAATACAGCGATCAGAAAAATGATCGCTTAGTGACACTGGCGACAGGGGGTGATCAAGGGGTTAAAACTTTATTAGGGGGGGTTAGGGGGGTATCCTAGACCTAAAGGGGGCTAACCCTAACTGTCCCAACACTGTAACTGTCACAAACTGACACCAATGCTGTAATCAGAAAAAAAAAAAAAAAAACTGCTGGTGTCAGTTTGTGACAGGGAGGGGGGGGGGGGAATCGGGGGGCGATCGGGGGGGGGGGGGGGGGGGGGGGGGATCGGGGTGTTTTGTGTGCCTGGCATGTTCTACTGTGTGTGTAGTGTTGTGCACTCACAGTGAAGTCTTCTCTCCTCGGCGCTGCAACGGAAAATACCGAGCCGAGGAGAGATGACATCACTTCCTTTGCTGCTGTTTAGCATACAGCAGCAAAGGAAGTGATCTGATTGGCCTCCCCCTCACCTCCGATCGCCGGGGGACATAACAGGACCGCCTCGGGCACCGGGGGGGGGGGCGATCGGACCCCCCACCCGCGGGAGGCAAATCACGTATATGTACGCGATTTTGCCTGCCCATGCCGCCTTGCCGACGTACATCGGCGCGAGGCGTTCCTTAAGTGGTTAATTAGGTTATTAGCCTCAGGGCGGCTCTCGGCGCAGATTCTCAAACATTGTTTTCTCCTGACTTTTAAGCATAGTATGTTTCAGTTCGGACCAACTGACTTGAGAGGTAGACCCACCAGTTCGCCTCCTTGTTTAATTAATGATTGTATAAGTATGTTATTAACGTGGTATTCAATTGTCATATAGATACAAACCCCCTTTTAGTTTTTTTTTTATTTTTATCTTTCTTATGGTTAAGTCTCTATACCCTAAGCTTTTTACC
Source organism: Aquarana catesbeiana (assembly GCF_042186555.1). Lineage (NCBI taxonomy): Eukaryota > Metazoa > Chordata > Amphibia > Anura > Ranidae > Aquarana > Aquarana catesbeiana. The sequence continues at coordinate 162,674,485 of NC_133330.1, read as the reverse complement.
ACATTTGGTAGCGAGGTGGGCTCGGAGATTCCCAGTTCACCAGAGCAGTTAGTTCCCAGAAGGGGCTCTGGTGACAAGAATTCCTGTGCCCATAGCAATGGATTTCTTTATGTTTTAAGATTAAGGCAATTGAAAATTTGATGTAGTCATTCTAGGCAATCGCTGTACTACTACTATACCATGTATACGATGAGCGTTTTGCTCTTTTTTCTTTTTCCTGCTTGATGTATTTTCCCAATAATTCAGTAAACTTTATTTAAAAAAAAAAAAAAAAAAAAAAAAAGAAAAAAAAATTTTTTACATTTAGTAACCTTATAACTACTTTAACAAAAAAAAAAAACAAAAAAAAAAAAAAAAAAAGTTACCAAGCGTATGAAATTAAAACTATATTGAATGTTGCTGAAAGGATATCTGCTTTCTTCTTTTTGGCCAATTCCTCTTGCCAGAGTTCATGACGCTTTAACTCATGATCAATTATATTCATACAGAGAGCTCCTATCTTGTAATGTGTGATTAATCCATGAAACTGAGAAAAACTGGAAGAAAACATGAAATAAATAATTATGTTCAGCAAATTAGCAATTTCTAAATCTAAATATATGTACTTCACACTTTAGACTTGTGCCCAAAGTCAAGTTAAGTTTGGGTCAAATATACCCAAAAAAAAAAAACATTTTGTTTTAGGGTGCAAACGACATGGACATTGACTGCCTCATCACTCTGGACTGTATATAGAGGGCAAGACCTCATGCACACGGGGCTATATATAAAAACGAGCTGCTAAGCCACTACCAACGCCAGGAAAAAGTGGATGTAAAAACATCCTTTTAGTAGCTTCTTGCATTGGCGTTAATGCACGTTTAGCCACGCTAGCTTTTAGCAGCGTTTCTCTGCCTCTATTCAAAATCAATGGTTCCCTATGAGAGCCCATTGATTGGAATAGAAGTTGCACCACAAGTCGGAGCATGATGATCCGACTTGCGGTGTGGCTTGTGCGCTGAGGATCTTGAAGGGGAACCCTCGCCAAAATGAAAAAAAAAAAAAAAAAAACTGGTGTGGGGTTGCCCCCTCAAGAGCATACCAAACCCTGCAGTCTGGTATGGATTTAAAGGGGAACCCCCATGGCAAAAAAAAAAAAAAAAAAAAAAGTGTGGGGTCCTCCAAAAATCCATACCAGATCCTTGTCCGATCCTTATACATTGTACCCCTACCCATTCACCCAAAAAAATAAGTGTCACAAATAAAAACAGCACACAGGTGTTTGACAAAGTAATCTATTAAAGCAGCTCCAGCGTCTCTTCTGATTTCTTCTCCCTCCGGCGAAATCTTCATCCATCCCGGTCCTTCTCCTCTGTCCACTGACGTCTTCTTCCGCTTCTCCTCTCTCCTTCCTCCGATGTTCTCCCGACCTTCTCTCCGGCTGTAATGCTGGGTCCGCCGTGTGCCATTACTTATATAGCCATGGGACGGGGCCACCCGGTGACATCATCCGGAGGCCCCGCCCCTTGTGACATCACCACCCGGGGACATGAAGGAATGGTGACATTACAATGGATGGGCCTCTGGATAACATCGGAGCCGGAGCTGCTAAATTACTTTGTCAAAAACCTGTGTACCGTTTTAATTTTTGACACTTTTTTTGGGGTGAATGGAAAGGGGTACAGTGTACCCTATACTCATTCACATAGAGCGAGGGGCTGGGATCTGGGGGCCCCCTTGGTAAAAGGGGCTTCCAGATTCCAATAAGCCCCCCCGCCCGCAGACCCTGACAACTAACTGCCAGGGTTGTCGGGAAGAGGCCCCTGTCCTCATCAACATGGGGACAAGGTGCTTTGGGGTGGGGGGCAAAGCACCCACCACCCCCTTTCATGACCGGCCGGGCTGCGTGCTCGGATAAGAGTCTTTGGCGTTGGGGGTTCCCCTTACAATCCATACCAGACCAAAGGGTCTGGTGTGCTCTTGGGGGGGAACCCCATGCCAGTTTTTTTTTCATTTTGGCGAGGGTTCCCCTTCAAGATCCTCAGTGCACAAGCCGCACCGCAAGTAGGATCATCATGACATTACAATGGACGGGCCTCTGGATAACATCAGAGCCGGAGCTGCTAAATTACTTTGTCAAAAACCTGTGTACCGTTTTAATTTTTGACACTTTTTTTGGGGTGAATGGAAAGGGGTACAGTGTACCCTATACTCATTCACATAGAGCGAGGGGCCGGGATCTGGGGGCCCCCTTGGTAAAAGAGGCTTCCAGATTCCAATAAGCCCCCCGCCCGCAGACCCTGACAACTAACTGCCAGGGTTGTCGGGAAGAGGCCCCTGTCCTCATCAACATGGGGACAAGGTGCTTTGGGGTGAGGGGCAAAGCACCCACCACCCCCTTTCATGACCGGCCGGGCTGCGTGCTCGGATAAGAGTCTTTGGCGTTGGGGGTTCCCCTTACAATCCATACCAGACCAAAGGGTCTGGTGTGCTCTTGGGGGGGGAACCCCACGCCAGTTTTTTTTTCATTTTGGCGAGGGTTCCCCTTCAAGATCCTCAGTGCACAAGCCGCACCGCAAGTAGGATCATCATGATCCAACTTGTGGTGCGACCTCTATTCCAATCAATGGGCTCTCATAGGGAACCACGATTTTGACATGTCAAAAAAAAAAAAAAAAGTTAGACAAGGCCTAACGTGGCTGTATGCAGTGATAAGCCACGTTAAGCAGCTTTTAGCAGCGTCGGGCATTTTTACAGCTGTAACGCCGGTCCTGGGTTTGTTTTGCAGCTTGAAAACGCCTATGTCACTTACAGCTCCTAAAAGCCAGTGCGTGCATGGACACATAGAATAACATGGAGAGGCATTTTTAAGCTGCAAAAAAAATCCCCAAAAAACGTCTGACGCTGCTAAAAGCAGCTGTAAAAATGCCCTGTGTGAATGAGGCCTAAAGGTTGCCAAATGCACAAAAATACGATGCAACAGTTGGATAATAAGCATGCAGATATTCAGCGTTCACAGATTGTATAACTGATTCTGTAGACACCTGTTAAAACAGTGGCATTGGTGTGTGTGTATTCAAAAAAGTTTGTCTAGAACATTCATGGAAAAAAAGATTTAAATCTGGACTCCAGGCAGATATAAATGAAGGTTCTGTATTCAGTCTTACAGGATTCTATGTGATTCTATTATTCCAGGGCACAATTCCTGATACACTTCAGAACCTATTTCCATAGTGTTTTCTAGGTTATTGCAAGGTAGGTCATTAATCAACCCTCCCCATTTGCTCAGGGTTGGGGCAGGCATGCAAAATGTGCATAACCAATTAGTATACACATACTAGGGCCAAATAACCTACCAGCATGTCTTTGAAGTGTGGGAGGAAACCAGAGTATCTGTGGAAAACCCAGGCAAACACAAGGAGAACATGAAGACATTGTCCTGGCTGAAATTTAAATGAACCTTGCTGCAAGGTATACAACCACTATGCAACAGCCTCTTGCAATCCCCTATATGGCAGCAATCAGACAGAGTGGCAGGACAGAGTACCATGCTGATATAAAAGAGGGTATAGTAAGCAAGATATAACATCATCAGTCTGTTGAATCTTTCTCATTGTCAATCCTTTGAAGGCTGGGGGTGGAGAGATGACACCACTATGTTCTCTTTAGGGCTCATTAACACGTGCATGTTTAAACAGCATTTATTCTGCATTTTTAAGACCTCATAACCGACCTTCAACGTCTGCCGTGAATATTACAATGGGCACAACACAATGCAGTACACACAGGATTGCTTCCATTGCATGGTGTTGTGTTAAAAATTAAAAGAGAAGTAAAGGATTTTTCTTTTTTTCAAATCATACTAACCTTGGTGGATGCAACATGGGGCCAATGCTGCATCTGTCTCCCCGCACCTCTACATCGAGTACCGAGCAATCGAACATTGCTGATCACTCGATTTTCAGAGATCCCCGAGCAGAGAGCTGTAGACTGTCAGTCAAAGCTCTACATTCTGCCTCCTCCTTGTTCACTGGAGCGTTGAGCTATGGGGGGGGGGGCAGAGAGTGGCCATCTCAGCGGCTCGCTGAGAGGCTGAGACGGGTGTCAGTCCAGGCACCTGGCGGATCCATATTTTATTGTCGTGATGATGCGGTGCCTGGACTGAAATCCATGACATCAGCAGAGAGCGAACTTCAGCCCGCTCTCTGCTGAAAACGGGTCACAGGAGTGCAAAACGAATTATAAAACAAGCTTTGGCTGGACTTCTCTTTTAAGCAGCATGTTGCTTTCATGAGGCATCAACGCGCTTCAGCTGCCTCCATTTCAATAGTAATGGGCTGTAACTGCACCTTAACAGCACCTACAGCATTTATTGTGCGTTAGCGAAGCAGCCGTGTGGTAACACCATTTTCAGGCAAAGGCATCGAGCCAGCCAGCAATACTGGCAATGCCAGGCAGTAGCAGAGACACTGAGCATTATTGCCAATGGCAATGCTTTTTGTTTCAGCAAAGTTGAGTTGGACTAAGCAAAGTGTCAAAAAGATAAAAATGACATGAATCCATCTTGCAGAGAATTCACAAAAATGTCTGCTATCACACCTCAACCCAATGTCTCAAAGTAGATCATTTCCTCTACATCACTTCCCCTGTAAGCACTTCCCACTAGAAAAGCAATACTTCCATGGGTGTTTAGCAAGCATTCTTGAAACATTTTCAATGCTTCAAAAAATACACCATAAATGATATAGGCGTGTTAATAAATATTGCTTCATTCTTCATAATCAACAGGCATGTGAAAGAGCCCTTTACAGTATTTAACTGTAACAAAGTAGGTGGTGTCATCCATCTTGCAGGGCTGTATAAATCTCAGAATGACAGGAAAACAGATCCCTGTATATGTATTTAATCTGTGTATTTATTTTTTTGCCTGGAGCTCAGCTTTAGCAGAGTATTATTCCTAATCCAAAACTGATACAGTGGGAGGTAATAGTCTCCTAACACACAGTTGACACTCTATATAGCAGTCCCACATACCGGCAGCAGCTTCCCAAAACCTCCCAACACGTCTAAATCCTATTTGGTTCTGGCAGACAAAGGCATCGGCATCCCCGATAGTGCTCTAACTTGTCCACTACATCCTGCACATTCCTTTGGACCCATTGGCATGATTGTGCTGGGGGACTGGAAGGCTGTTCTTTATTGCCTACACTTTTTTTTTTTTTTTTCAATTTTAGCTACTGTATTCTACTATGCAATGTCGCACCGAACATTTACAATCAAATGGAATATATTTACCTGGAGAAGCAGAAAAAGATGTAAATGATGTTAGTAGCAAGTTCTACACTCTGTTTCCAGTCTTCCCTTAACACTCTCGCTAGGGCTCCCAGGGCAGTTTCTAAAGAAGTAAACACATTTTCTTGATACATATCAAACTGGATCAAATATGTTTTTTTTTTAAATATCAAACTGGGTTGAAAGAACCACCATTTTTAACTGATGCAGCGCAATACAAGACTTCACCGACCGATGGTAGTTAACCACTTGACTCCACAAACCGTTTTTACGGTTATATCTACGTCCCAATTTGCATTTTTTTTTTTCAATCAAACTATGTGACTATGTAAAGAAGAACAGGGAGTCCTGAAAGTGATGATTTGGCCCCCCACAGAGCCCTGATCTTAACATCATCAAGTCTGTCTGGGATTTCATGAGGAGACAGATGGATTTGAGGCAGCCTACATCCACAGAAGATCTGTGGTTATTTATCCAAGCTGTTCGAACAACCTACCTGACGACTTCCTTCAAAACTGTGTGAAGGCAAAGAGTGGTCAGACTGAAGATTGATTTGATTGCGAATTCTCTTCTGTTCATTTACTTTCCATTATGTTTATTTTTCTCAATTAACTATAAACACTTCTATTTCTGAAAGCATTCCTAATTTGCAGCATTTCTTCACACCTGCACACACATACAGTATATATTCACATATATATCTGATTGCTGCCCAGGAGTCACCACCAAGTTCAAGCGTCAGTGTCCAAGTGCATTCTAAACAGCACCTGGCACTCAAGTGGTTACATTTATATATATATATATATATATATATATATATATATATATATATATATATATATATATATATATATGTATGGAGCCTGCTTACTTTGGGGGAGATCTGTTCAACTAGACGCTTAGTAATGAGGTATATTTCTCTTAGACTTTTCCGGTAAAGGCAATGATGAAAAGAGGCTGTCACTGAAGGGATCTACCTTCAATGCACACTCTAAGTTGCAGGGGAAGAGCTGCTGCCACTTTACCACTCTACCACCATAGAAGAGCACAAAAACTGCCAAGGCAGATATGGATTGAGATTTAGTGCCCAAAACATAAAATGCTGCCTCGATACTGAAAAAAAGACTCATTGATCACACTGGTGAAAATATACACAAATATTTCCAAGCAAATCACTGGGGAAAGCTAAAATTTCCATCTTAAACATTTTGAAATCTCACAAAAGGAGTGGTAAAAATATTGGGCTCAAACAGTTAGGAATAGGGGATTTTAAATATCCATAAGTACGACTGAAAAGGTCAGATGCAAAAGCAAAAAACAATTTGCTTTTCACCAAAACCTAGCAGTGGCAGATAGGTAGATCCCCCACTTCTGTGTTACTGTAACAATTGATCAAAAATAAACACAGAATTCAATTTTTTCATATAATCCTGGTAAACTAGTAATTGTAGGAAAAAAGGGAACACATGGTTAAAGTGGTTCTAAAGCTAAAATGTTTTAGGAATTGCTGTGCCCACCTTCCACTCTGAACACTTACCTCACTCCTGGATCGATCCAGCGCTTTTCCCGGTTGCATTTTCCTCTCCTCTCTCCCCCTTAACACAGGGACTTACAGGCAGCTGCGGGAGCCATTCGCTCTTGCTGCTGTCAGTTAAATTTAGTGGGGCCGAGTCACGCTGTGTGTGTCAATAGCAAGCGGCTTGCTACGGTGGCAGACACAGAAGAGGAGGAGCCAAGAGCACTGGCAGGGGACCCCAGAAGTGGAGATTTGCGCCATTCTGTGCAATACCATTGCACGGAGCGGGTAGGTACAACATGTTTGTTATTTTACAGAAAAAGCCTTTAGAAGCACTTTAAGCACTTCATTTTTATCATGATAATTAGAAACCTGCAAAGAAGAAATATTTACCATTCAGCAATAATTCCTCTAAATTGTCTGGATTTCTAGCAAGCTGCAAAATTAATGCAGAACCACGAACTTTATCAGGAATGTCTTCATACAGCAATTCAATGTATTCATCCATGTCATTAATGTTAGCAACTTCGTCAATCTGAAAACACAAAAAAAGCAGGGTGTTTGACATAGGAAATAGAGCACTTTTTTACAGAGTTTGTACAAAAGTGCTTTAAACACTTACATACTCCTGAAAGATTTAGATTAACCCTTAAAGCGATATTAAAAAAAGGTCATTTTTTTTTTTGCTTTCAAATAAAGAGGTTATAATTATCTGGTTTGTGCAATGATATTGCACAGAGCGGTCCTTTACCTCCTCTTCTCCTCTCCTCCTGTGAGTGCCCCCTCTGAAATACATGTGCTGAGGTGGCACCCACGTGGGTGCGCTTCCGTGCTGTGCGTGTCCATAGACACACAGATCGCGTCTCAGCCATGTCCCCTCTCTCTCCTCACAGGATTTGACTGACAGCAGGAGGATTCTATGGCTCCCATTGCTCTCAGTCTCATGCGAGAAGAGGGACGAGAGCAGCACTACTCACTTCCTACGAGCTATCGCTGGGCACCCAGGGCACGTGCAGGGTCAGAGCCCTGACGCTGAAAATGCCCAAATTTTTTTTACTTCCTCTGGTGTTTCGGAAAGCGGCATCTGTCCCCGCCCCTGCCTGTCAGACATGTAGCACTGAGCCAAGAGAAGTGCCTTGAAACTGTTACTACTCGGCTCTGTGCTACGCGGGTCTGGAGACTGCGGTAAAAAAAAAAAAAGTCTGCACACACACTTAACAGAGCAATGCTGGCTGCGCCGATGTGAAGGGAAAGGGGGGGGGAGGGGGGCAACCAGGTTGTACAGAGGTGACAAATAGGAAGGAGAGCAAATTGTGCAGATGTAAAAGCTGTGGGAGGTAAAGGGAGGTTGTTGTGCAGAGAGGCAGCTCTGGGGAGGTTGGGGTGTTGTGCATAGGTGAGAGCTGTGGGGGTTGGCAGGTTGCGTAGAGGTGCCAGGGGGTGTGCAGGTGAAAGACTGGGGGGGTTGAAGAGGTGATAGCTGTGGATTTGGGTGATCTGGAGATGGGGGTTCAGAAGTGAAATGTGGAAGGGGCAGCGATAAGATCTAGTTAGAGGTGACGTTATGGATGGGAGGGTGCCGTGGTGAGTTGTTGACAGGGGATACAATGTGAGTTGTGGACAGGGGTGCAGAGTTAAGCTCTGGGTAGGGGTATGGAGGTGAGCTGTGGACAAGGAAAGAAGAGGTGAGCTGTGGACAGTGGAAGAAGAGGAGTACTATGGATGGAGGAAGAAGAAGAGGTGAAGAGGTGTACTGAGGTGTACTGGGAAAAAAAGCCCTGGCCAGCAGGGAGGTTATATTAATAAAACAAACTGATAATGTGAAGGCACCTTTTGCAGGCAGTCATTTCAATGCAGTTTATTGTCCAATAAGTTCTTCAAAATTACTATAAAAATGTTACCTCCATTCCTTCAAAAGGTGGTGGATCCTTTGGTTTGCCATTCTTCTTTTCCTTCTTTTCTGCTACAGAAGAAACATTTCCAAAAAGTCACAAATGGTAAAATCAAAGCAGGATTATGACAAAGAATATATTGTAAGATCATAAAGATAAACCATCTATTAAAAAAAAAAAAGAGGGGAAAAAAAAACAAACAAAAAAAAAAAAAACCACACATACTCCCTAAGGCTAGGTTCACACCTGTGTGGGTGCTGCTGCTGCGGGACCCGCACAAATACAGTGAGCCGCAACCATCCACACAGAGAATTGCTGAACCCGTAGCCGTGTGCCATTAATCGCAATGGCACGCTGCCCGCACTGAAAATCACAACCGTACTGGGAACCGAGGTTCCGGTGCGGGCTGCAATTTCAAAATATGTGCAGGGACTTCTTTCCTGCATGTCACGGAGGAAAGGCAGCCCATTCAAATGAATGGGCTCTCTTTTCTGTGTAAACCACGGCCCTCGCGGTCGCAGAGGTGTGAACCTAGCTGAAGTGAACATTGCTTAAAAATATAATAACAACAGTTGATAACGTATCCATCAATGTGAAATGCAAATGTTAATATGATCACAATAAATATTTTTACAAAAGAACATATGTATAGTCCTATAAAAACTATAATAGGAATAAGCCCTATGTGTACATTGTATAAAAAGTTCTATACATATCCAGGCTGCTAGTAATTTGGTCGGATTCTAAAATATACAGAAGAAAAAAAACAACTATGCACTGTAATTGATCTGTTTGGGAAGAGTACAATACACTAGAGGTCTAATAAACTCATGTCTCCATAAAGAGAACCTGCGCAATGCTATCACATACGGGGCTTTTTTTAATGTAATTATTTATTTGTAAAGCCCCACACATGTCCACACAAAGACGCACAATAATCAAAAGCAGACAATTGTATACTGGGGGGGGTTCCAGAAGCAGCGCAGTGAGACTGGATGTGCACGTCCAAAGTCTGCAACTAGTTAAAGACTTTAACTTCAGTTTTCCACAATGCACCACAGTTTACCATGTGACCTATGTAGCAAAAGGCTGGCAATACATGAAAAGCTACCCAGATGTTTCTCACCTTTACTAGTTAACCCATCTCTGCGATTCTGAAGATAGTAAAGTAACTGTTCTACTTCTGGTAGTTTGGTCGGATGGATGAGTTTACATTCCTCAACCACTTTCCGTGCCAGAGAGGAAATATCAGTATTGGCATTGAGACTTTTCAGACGAATGCTAAATAAATAAAAAAGCAAAAAAAAGGCAAATTCTATTAATTATAACATACTTTATATACAACTGTTCCCTTAGCTAAACAAATTGTCAGTGTCTTCAGACTTTCAGGTTGAATGACACCCAGTGTCATCCAACCACTTTCTGTGAATGCAGGATGTCATGGTCTATGATATCAGTACTGTTCTCTACGTCAATAAGCAGAGCCCAGCCACAGAGATGAGGACCCATGCATTTCATGTGACCATAAATAAATCTGGAAAAGGTAAGTGTATATACAGAAAAAAAAAACAACAATAAAAAAAAAAGCCGAACAATCATGCTGAGGAGGCCTTCAGGAGTGAAGGTAGGATGAGGGGGGCATTTAAGCGCCCTTTTCAGGCGGACCCGATCAGACCCTTCAGTCTCCACTATGGAGTGGCAGGTGTCAATGGACATGCATCCGTTGACACTCGCCGACATCCGATCCTGTCCGCTAAAAACAGACAGCTGGGGATACGTCCCAATCCGTCTGGCGGATCAGATCAAATGGCAGTCGGGTGTGAACTGACAGGAGGTCCATTTACACCTGACTGCCCATAGAAGAGAGTGGGCTATGTTTGTTCCCACTCTGCATAAGCGGAGCGGACCAGACACCGGCCTGCTCAGCGGGGATTAGTGGACAGATTCCACACTGAGCAAGCAGATTCCAATGGAAGAGGCCTAAGCATTTGCAACTTTTGGAACATACTGTATGTGCATTCACCTTTGTATACTGTAAAATCCTTTCCCGTCCATCCAGGGAGCTCTTAAGTTTGGAATCTAGGCCTTCATTTCTCTGCCTGAGACTTGAGAGGCTCTCAAGGTTCACAGAAATTGATTTTTCAGTAAAACAATAATGATGCTAGCAAGTACATTTTATAAACTCTCCAAAAGACAGGTTTTGATCAGGAATCATCCGGTTTTCATTACAGGAGTAATTACTTTAAGGCCTCTTGCACACAGACGTAATAATTTCCTTTCTTTTTGACAGAGAGATCCTAACTAAAATGTTTTGTAAAGACCTTGCATAAATGTGCATAAACATGCAAATTCATATAAGAACTAGCAAACTATCCGAGTGTGCTTATACATGCGTAAAATGCTTCATACTCTTCTACTTGGCAATATACACGCATATGTGTGTAAATTACTGCACTCAAACATAAAACTTTGTATTTTTATTTTCAGCTCTGTACTCATCACTGTATTATTGATCTTTACGCAGCTGTGTGCACTGTTCCATAGACAGCAATGCACCTGTGGAACCAGGCAATATGCACCCTATTTCATTAATTATGTTATGATGTCTTTACCTCTTTAACACCTGCATCAGTTTCTACTGCCTTCTGAAAAGCAATTTGTGGTGTATTGCCAGAGGATGCTGTGACAGACCTAGCCGGGAGAGAGACTTTTGGAGGGGACCGTATGCTAGCCTCTTGCCGATCAATCGGGGGCCCTTGCATTTGGGGGAACGGTGCTCTTTGTGAACTGTATGCCTGGGGACCCGTGAGGTGGTATTACTGTGGATTCGGGTCCTGGTCCCCCAGGACACACAGACTCTGGGGACCCTGGATTTGCCATATTGGAATAGTGGCTGATTCATAATGCTGGGACAGATACTGTTAGGAGATGCTGATGTAAATTTCAACACCTGTCTGTCTATTGTCTGCTAAAATGTGTATTGTAAATAAGTCTACTATGGGATCTAAGAGTCATTAGATCCCCATTGTTATTTGTGTTAATTAACTCTGCTATTGTGTGAAGAAGAGTCTATGTTGATTGTGATAATGTTGATTGGATTTTCTGAACTACAAGACGGCCAGTCTGGCCTAACGGTCATGTCTGAGTCATCTAGGCTGTCAAAAGGGATTAGTTAATTAGCTCATGTTAATTAGGTTACAGCTGTATTGTTAGAGTAATATGAGCAGGAGGTCTGCACCTCCACTTTTAGTGTATAAAAGCCTATATTTTGCAATAAAAGATTCCTGTTTGAACTTACATACAGCCTGCCTGGAGTTTGTTCTGAGCTATCACAACTGGACTAGAACGGCAAAGAGCTGTAGTTCTAGTCCCGGAGCATCGGATGACCGAACCATCAGACGTTGCAATCTGATTCAATAGCTGCAGAGGAGTGTCGGGAGAGTGGAACCGAGCGAGCAAAGGGGCTCGTTACATTGGTTGGCAGCCGTGGGATTTGCTCTCCAGTTACTGGGACACTCCAAACCAGCCTGCAGGAGAGCCACACTGAAAGACTTACTTGAGAGCCGTGGAGGGAATGGTGGGATCGTGCTTCCTTGCCGTGAACACATCCAAACCATCACCCGGATCCAAGGTAGCAGGATAGCAGGAGAGGGGAGATACCAGCCACCATGGATGAGGAATTCAGAAGGAGGTTGCGAGAGGAGATACAGTACAGAGGACCAGTATCAGAGCAGATCCTGCTAGGATGGTTTGATTCTATCCGATGTGAACTCTGGAAGGAAGCGCTAGCCCGTGAGCAGCGTCACCAGGGAAAAGTTCTCCCCTCCATCCATGTAAGGTACTGGTCACAGTATGAAGTGCGAATGCTGTTTTTGGGGGAACAGCCGAACCAGGAGTGGACAGCCGAGTTAAGCAGGCTGATCCGGGCAGAAATGCGGTTGGACGAGAGCTACAGAGCCCTCCAGTGGTATGTAGCCCAAGTGTGCCCATGGACAGCGGATGACAGCCCCACGGAAGGCTTTGACTACGATGGCCTGGGATTGTTATAATGGAGGCTGTCCAGGGACCCTGACTTTGGAAGTGATCGGGAGTGGCGTTTGGAGGAAATAATGGAGCACAGAGAGCGGAGACTGAATGTCTCAGAAGTGCACTGGGCACTTGAAGATTTGGAGTTTCTGGCCATTCAGGAATGGGAGTTGGAGATCGCCTACAAACAGCTGTTAGACTCTGCTCAGTAGCAGGGTGGTGCTCCCTTTGCCTGGGACTATCATGAAATACCAGTTGACAACTCTGAAATCCTGGCTGAAGAGTTGACAATGTGGCAGAGTAACGGTGTGCTTTGCCAACCTGCCCCCGCAGCTATGGAGGCGGAGGTCTTATGGCGGATGCAGCAAGTGCTGACTGACCTTGATGAACCTGTTTCTGCATTGGATGATCTTGGATGGAGGAATGTGCCTGTCCAGCAGAATGCCAGAGAATCGGCAGTGGAAAATCTGAAGACTGCCGTCCCCAAACCTGAATTGCTGACAACAGGGCAGAGCTCTGCTAACCTCTGCCCAGCACTGATAGCATCTTCTGGGTTCCACGGAGAGGAGATGGTGAACCTTTATCCCCAGACACCAGTTGCAGAGACAGGGGATTTGATAGACTTTTCTGCTGAGGAAGAACAACCTGGTGTGCCTCCAACAGAAGAAGAGCTGTTATTAGGGCCAAACTTCACTATGCTCTGCCCAGCACCAACAGAAGTATCTGTGAAGTTACAAGGAACTTCCCCAGCTGAATCGCTGGCAACCGGACAGAGGGTCCAAGATCTCTGCCCTACACCTGCGGCGGTTCCGGAGGCTCAGGGTGAGAAGGAGGTGGTCACTTCCCAGCAGCAGATCAGGATACAGGGGGAGAAAGGAGAGGAGGTGTTCGTCGTCCCTCCCCAAAAGTTAGCCGAAGCAGATGGTGTGGGGTTTCCAGCAGAAGGGCTGGCAACAGGGCCGAGTACTGCTGGACTTTGCCCTCAACTAACAGAGCATGGATGTCCTGTGAAGGTGGATGGGATTTCAGTCTCCACCTGTATACCCCAGGGATGCTGGGCAGTCGGCCCAGTTCCCCAACAGCATGACGGAGTGAGCCCAGACACCCTGTCTTCTCTCCAGCAGCAGAAAGGACTCCAGGGAGAAGGGCCAGTCCAGGCCTCTCCCCAGCGGCAGATATGTTCTCTGAGAGAGGCAGAGGTTGGCTGGGTGAGTAATGCTTTGTTTGGAACAATTTGTTTGGGGTACTGTGTGGGTACAGGCATTAGAGGACTGGAACTACTGACTAACTTCGGAGTCAACCCGTCTGGGGTCTCCTTCTGTGTAAGTCTCCTGCCAAAAGGGGAGAAATGTGACAGACCTAGCTGGGAGAGAGACTTTTGGAGGGGACTGTATGCTAGCCTCTTGCCGATCGATCGGGGGCCCTTGCATTTGGGGGAACGGTGCTCTTTGTGAGCTGTATGCCTGGGGACCCTTGAGGTGGTATTACTGTGGATTCGGGTCCTGGTCCCCCAGGACACACAGACTCTGGGGACCCTGGATTTGCCATATTGGAATAGTGGCTGATTCATAATGCAGGGACAGATACTGTTTGGAGATGCTGATGTAAATTTCAACACCTGTCTGTCTTTTGTCTGCTAAAATGTGTATTGTAAATAAGTCTACTATGGGATCTAAGAGTCATTAGATCCCCATTGTTATTTGTGTTAATTAACTCTGCTATTGTGTAAAGAAGAGTCTATGTTGATTGTGATAATGTTGATTGGATTTTCTGAACTACAAGACGGCCAGTCTGGCCTAACGGTCATGTCTGAGTCATCTAGGCTGTCAAAAGGGATTAGTTAATTAGCTCATGTTAATTAGGTTAATTAGGTTACAGCTGTATTGTTAGAGTAATATGAGCAGGAGGTCTGCACCTCCACTTTTAGTGTATAAAAGCCTGTATTTTGCAATAAAAGAGATTCCTGTTTGAACTTACATACAGCCTGCCTGGTGTTTGTTCTGAGCTATCACAACTGGACTAGAACGGCACAGAGCTGTAGTTCTAGTCCTGGAGCATCGGATGACCGAACCATCAGACGTTGCCATCTGATTCAATAGCTGCAGAGGAGTGTCGGGAGAGTGGAACCGAGCGAGCAAAGGGGCTCGTTACAGATGCCTTCTAGGTGATCTGGTGGCGATCCTGCACCTCCTGAATGGGTTCCTCCTCACCCCATTTTTCTTTCCAGTCGAACTGGGATTTTGTACAGAAAAGTCATGCTGCAACTGCTAGCCAATCACTTCTGGTATGACACCACTGACATCAATGGGCATGTTTGACAGGCACAGCTTTACTTCACAGCCGGGGCAGGTGTACAGTTCCCAATGGCTGCATGTTATGTTATTGGTTTGTGGTCAGTAAAGCCACAGCTCAACCACCTGTGTTATAATCCATTGGTTGCCAGTATGAAAGAGGCTTATAGTTAGTCAGGTTGAAAAAAGACACAAGTCCATCTAGTTCAACCAATAAAATAAAAATCATACAATCTCATATACACAATCCTATACCCACAGTTGATCCAGAGGAAGGCGAAAAACCCCAGCAAAGCATGAGCCAATTTGCTACAGCAGGGAAAAAATTCCTTCCTGATCCGAGAGGCAATCGGATAATACCTGGATCAACTTTACCTATAAATGTTAGTATCCAGTTATATTATGTACATTTGGGAAAAGATCAAGGCCTTTTTTAAAGTAATCATCTTATCAGGACATTACCAGCACAACGAAAAAAGAAGGTAGATTTAATTGTAACTTACATTTTTTGACACTCCTTCCGCTCACCAAGCATGGGGTCACCCAACTCCCCGAGAATAGTAGCCTCCACTTCATAATGGACAATAAGAGCTTTTTCACTTGGATGGACATCAATGTTTCCTGCTTTTACTTTTCTATAAAATAACACATTGTAAAAATAATGATAAAGAAATCCTTGGGGCAAAAAACAGAAAGCATGCTTAGACGCTGCAATGAATACTGATGGTCTTTACAGAAACATCACAACATCACTACATCACACGCGCACACACACACACACACACATCTTAACCTCAGAACTGGACATCAGAATTTGTGGGAAGGCCAAGGAACATTTTTATAGATCTGCATCAAAATGGAATGAATACATTATGACAATGGTTTATGGATGGGACAGAGTGCTCTTTAGGCCCCTTTCACAATGGGGCGGTTTGCTGACGCTATTGCGCTAATAATAGCACCTGCAAACCGACCCGAAACAGCCGCTGCTGTCTCTGCAGTGTGAAAGCCCTGAGGGTTTTCACACTGGAGCGGTGCGCTAGCAGGATGGGAAAAAAAGTCCTGCTAGCAGTATCTTCAGAGCGGTGTACACACCGCTCCTGCCCATTGAAATCAATGGGATAGAGCGGCTATACCCTTATAAGGGTTTTTAACCCTCTCTCGGCCGAATAACGAAGGTAAAGCACCGCTACCGCCGACGCCGCCCCAGTGTGAAAGGGGCCTAATGGTGCTCTGAATTGCAATTTGTCAGTGTTTAGGCCCCTTTCACACTGAGGCTCTTCTAAACTGCCAGTAAAACACTGAGCGCTTTTGAAGAGCTTTTCAGGCGCTTTTGAAAAGCTTTCCATTCATTTCAATGAAGAGGGGTGTTTTTTCACCGCCCTGCCAGCGCACTGCCCTAGTGTGAAAGCATTAATTGAATTGAATGGGAATAGGTTTTCGTGAGCTTTTCAGGCGCTGATATTAGCGTGAAAGCACCTTAAAAGCGCCTCAGTGTGAAAGGGGTCTAACACTACTTTCACACTGGGGTGGGCGGGCGTCGGCGGTAAAGCGGCGCTATTTTTAGCTCCGCTATCCAGCCGCTAGCGGGGCGGTTTTAACCCCTGCTAGTGACTGAAAAAGGGTTAAGACCGCCCCCAAAGCGCCGCTGTAAAGCGCCTCAGCGTGAAAGTAGCCTAAGAGCCCTTTCACACTGGGGCGGTTTGCAGGCGCTATTGCGCTAATAATAGCGCCTGCAAACCGACCCGAAAGTGCCGCTGCTTGGGCTTTCACACTGGAGCGATGCGCTGGCAGGACGGTAAAAAAAGTCCTGCCAGCAGCATCTTCGGAGCGGTGAAGGAGTGGAGTGTATACTGCTCCTTTACCTCTCCTGCCCATTGAAATCAATGGGACGGCGCGGCTATACCGCCGGCAAAGCGCCTCTGCAGAGGCGCTTTGCAGTGGTATTGAACCCTTTCTCTGCCGCTAGCGGGGGGGTAAAACGGCCCTGCTAGCGGCCGCATACCGACGGTAAAACGCCGCTAATAATAGCGGCGTTTTACCGCCAACGCCGCCCCCGCCCCAGTGTGAAAGGGCTCTAAGGGTAAGACGCCTTTCACACTGAAGCGTTTTTCAGGCGCTTTGGGGCTAAAAATAGCGCCTGCAAAGCTCCTGAAAAACGGCTCTCCTGCAGTCTCAATGTGAAAGCCCGAATGCTTTCACACTGAGGTGATGCGCTGGCAGGACGTTAAAAAAACTCTTACAAGCAGCATCTTTGGAGTGGTGAAGGAGCGGTGTATACACCGCTCCTGCTCATTGAAATGAATGGGCAGCGCCGCCGAACCGCTGCTGCAGCGGCGCTTTGCGGGTCGTTTTAATCCTTTTTTCGGCCGCTAGCGGGGGTTAAAAGCGGTCTGCTAGCGGCTGAAAACCCCCCGCAAAAACGACAGTAAAGCGCCGCTAAAAATAGCAACGCTTTACCGCCGATGCCCCAGTGTGAAAGGGGCCTAAAACAAATTTAAATACCCAAGTACAGTTTTGCAATTTTGACATGTGTTAGTAAAATTGTACATATCATCAACTACTTTGTGCATCTGGGTGGATGACATTGCATTTTTTTAGGACAAACTGGTCTCTCTTTTGGTGATAAATGGTAATGGATATCTCCTGCTTTATTATCAAAGGAAAACTGGACCAAAACAGTAAAAAAAAAAAAAAAAAAAAAAAAAATTTTCAATGTAGCTGTAAATTTATTGCTATTACCGTAACCTTCCACAAAAGAACAACCCAAATTAAATTCTCCTGGTCCTGACGATCACAGCGATACCATGTGTGTATGTTAACTGTTGTTTGCACCCGTAGTACAGCCCAAAAACAAATAGTGCCCATTTTGCTTTATTTTTTTTTTTTTTTGAATCCTACCTAAAACACACTGACACTAAATTTTTTTGAAAAAATACTGGACTCTGACCAAATCACTAACCTTGGCACTGACCAAGATTAAACCTTGATCTAGGTTTTTTTTGTATTTTTTCATTTTTTTTTACACACACACACACACACACACACACACACACACACACACACTTCTTTCTACAAGGAGAGAGAGATACTAAGTATCTCTGTTCTCTTTTCACAAAAAAAGAAAACACTGGGGCAAGCTTCAGAGTGACTGGTCACTGTGATAGCCAATCAGAGACTATCACATTGATCAGGTGACCTAGAATCAAGAGTTCCGGGTCCCGAGTGTTAGTATGGGGCTCGGGGCTCTCTGGGACAGCACAAGGGGAGATACACAAATATGCAGCACCGC
This sequence comes from Aquarana catesbeiana, assembly GCF_042186555.1. NCBI lineage: Eukaryota > Metazoa > Chordata > Amphibia > Anura > Ranidae > Aquarana > Aquarana catesbeiana. Next base: position 162,656,197 of record NC_133330.1, on the reverse strand, counting down.
AGAAAAAAGCCCAGTTCAGTGAGGCTGCATATTTGTGTACGGTTGGCATGAAGGGGTTAATCTATTATCTGTAATAAATATCAGCCTGCTTTAACAAGATGGGCACCCTAAAAAATATCTTGCTTTGGAAGATCTGGGGAAAGATCTATACTACTATTAGGTTTGGTAAAGCCATTTAGTTCTCCATTAGAAGAGATTTACCCCCACTTTCTGACCTGCTGACAACAGTTTTCACCAGAGAGGAGATGAAGGAAAATCTGCAAGAGGGCAAAGGATAATCAAGTGATCATTTATAGCAATATGGCACTTTTTCTTAAGGGGTAGATGTTACAAAAATCATACAGCACTTTCACAAAAAATAAATAAAAAATCCTTATTTACCAATAGCACATCATTTCTTGAAGACCTATCCCTAGAAGCTTTTTCCCCTCAAAATATCCCTCATTATTTAGCTTTAAATCAATTAATGATTCATTTGCATTTTTATTTCCTTATTGTAATTTGAATTGGAAATCTGTATTTTTTTTTAACACAAATCCATTTTTTATAAACAAATAAATGTGACATGATAAAAAAAAAAAAAAAAAATAGAAGGGATCTGTGGTCCTCTGGACAAAATCATGTGACATCATAATTAATAAATGCTTTTTTTTAAATGATTTTGACATGACAACATCCTAGGAATGTCCAAAGGAACATTTCAAGATCTGTTATTCTTATAAGAGACATAACATTTTACCAGAACAGTGAGAAACATTGGTTTGATAATTACAAATTAAATTGGAATAAAATTATACACATATCAGAGCAGGTCTGCAGCCTGCCAACCAACAAAGATGTGGACAACATCAAAGCACCCTGATGAGTATTCAAGTAGTTGCTATGAGACAACCTGCTGACAAGCACAAGCATTTGTAAAAGTTCACTTCCTTCGTACAAGATTCTCACACGGGGCAGCATATGTCAGTATCTGTCAACAACAAGACCTGTTTAGGTCTTGATTAATGGCCACTGTGAAAAACTTTTGTGCTGCGATTGTGAACAATATTTGCCTTCTTTCTAGTTCCTGAAGGTGGCTACTGATTATATATTGTACATAAATAATTGTAATGTACATAAATAATTCCCAAAGCAGAAAACTTGGGCGGGCCAGCAGAGTCCGTGTAGTTTGCCAGAGAAGCGGAGTGGATTCATCGCCAACTCGGTACCTGTATAATTTCAGTGCCACCAGGGTGGGACAAGCAGTAAGTGTTGGTCATCTGCCTGACGAACTGGGTGGCTCCAAAACATTGCCCTATGTGTACCATGTGACCACGAGAATAAAGCTTTGGACCCTTTTTGAGGAATCTTTGGTGGGCTGGCGACATTTCTTCACTTGGATTGTCTGCGCTTCCCAGCCTGTAGTCATTGCAGCACCCATTATTACCAAATAGCCATTTTCAGGAACGTGTGTGTGTGTGTGTGTGTGTGTAATATTGCATATGAAGCAATATGTAAAAGGGACATTCTTCCAACTGACCCCAAATGTAAGAAGTCATACCCCCCCTACTGCTTTTTAAGCTGTGCTGTACGTTATATAATCATGACTGCTGCACTCCATAAGCTGTGTGTTACATTTCACAGCTCTGACCACTGCACTTTGTAAGCTGTGCTATACACAAACAGTGGCTTGAAAAAGTATTCACACCCCTTGAAATTTTCCATATTTTGTCATTTTACAACCAAAAACGTAAATGTATTTTATTGGGATTTTATGTAATAGACCAACACAAAGTGGCACATAATTGTTAAGTGGAAGGAAAAGGATAAAATGTTTTAAAAATGTTTTACAAATAAATATGTGAAAAGTGTGACATGCCTTTGTATCAGCCCCCCCCCCCCCCCCCCCCCAAGTCAATATTTTGTAGAACCAACTTTCACTGCAATTGCAGCTGCAAGTCTTCTTGGGGATGTCTCTACCAGCTTTGTACATATAGAGGTACATATTTGCAGATTCTTCTTAGCAAAATAGCTCAAGCTCTGTCAGATTGGATGGAGAGCATCTGTGAACAGCAATTTTCAAGTCTTGCATCTTGCCACAGATTCTCAATTGGATTTAAGTCTGGACATTGACTGGGCCATTCCAACAGGAATATGCTTTGATCTAAAACATTCCATTGTAGCTCTGGTTGTATGTTTAGGGCCGTTTTCCTGCTGGAAGGTGAACCCGCCAGGTTTGTGGAGTGTACAACTAATAGCTGTCCTGTGGACAGATTCTCCCACCTGAGCTGTGGACCAGAGTTACCATGGGCCTCTTGGATGCTACTCCGATTAATGCTCTCCTTGCCTGGCCTGTGAGTTTAGGTGGATGGCCATGTTTTGGTAGGTTTTCAGTTGTGCCATACTCTTTCCATATTTGGATGATGGAATGAACAGTGCTTTGTGAGATGTTCAAAGCTTGGGATATTTTTTTAACCTATCCCTGCTGTAAACTTCTCCACAACTTTATCCCTGACCTGTCTGGTGTGTTCCTTGACCTTCATGATGTGGTTTGTTCACTAAGGTTCTCTAACAAACCTGTGAAGGCTTTACAGAACAGCTGTATTTATACTGAGATTCACTTGCACACAGGTGGACTCTACAGTGCCTTGCAAAAGTATTCGCCCCCCACCTTGGCTTTTTACCTATTTTGTTACATTGCAGCCTTTAGTTCAATGTTTTTTTAATCTGAATTATATGTGATGGATCAGAACACAATAGTCTAAGTTGGTGAAGTAAAATTAGAAAAATATATACAGTATCTCACAAAAGTGAGTACACCCCTCACATTTATGTAAATATTTTATTATATATCTTCTATCATCTAGTGAAATTACACTTTGCTACAATGTAAAGTAGTGAGTGCAGCTTGTATAACAGTGTAAATTTGCTGTCCCCTCAAAATAACTCAACACAAAGCCATTAATGTCTAAACCGCTGGCAACAAAAGTGAGTACACCTCTAAGTAAAAATGTACAGATTGGGCCCAATGTGTCAATATTTTGTGTGGCCACCATTATTTTCCAGCACTGCCTTAACCCTCTTGGGCATGGAGTTCACCAGAGCTTCACAGGTTGCCACTGGAGTCCTCTTCCACTCCTCCATTATGACATCACAGAGCTGGTGGATGTTAGAGATCTTGCGCTCCTCCACCTTCCATTTGAGGATGCCCCACAGATGCTCAATAGGGTTCAGGTCTGGAGACATGCTCGGCCAGTCCATCACCTTTACCTTCAGCTTCTTTAGCAAGGCAGTGGTCGTCTTGGAGGTGTGTTTAGGGTCGTTATGTTGGAATACTGCCCTGCAGCCCAATCTCTGAAGGGAGGGGATCATGCTCTGCTTCAGTATGTCACAGTACCTGTTGCCATTGATGGTTCCCTCAATGAACTGTAGCTCCCCAGTGCCGGCAGCACTCATGCAGCCCCAGAGCATGACACTTCCACCACCATGCTTGAATGTAGGCAAGACACATTTGTCTTTGTACTTCTCACCTGGTTGTCGCCACATACGATTGACACCATCTCAACCAAATAAGTTTATCTTGGTCTTATCAGACCACAGGACATGGTTCCAGTAATCCATGTCCTTAGTCTGCTTGTCTTTAGCAAACTCTTTGAGGGCTTTTTTTGCATCATCTTTATAAGAAGCTTGCTTCTGGGATGACAGCCATGCAGACCAATTTGATGCAGTGTGCGGCGAATGGTCTGAGCACCGACAGGCTAATCCCCCCCCCCCCCTTCAACCTCTGCAGCAATGCTGGCAGCACTCATACGTCTATTTCCCAAAGACATCCTCTGGATATGACGCTGAGCATTCAACTTCTTTGGTCGACCATGGCGAGGCCTGTTCTGAGTGGAACCTGTCCTGTTAAAGCGCTGTATGGTCTTGACCACTGTGCTGCAGCTTAGTTTCAGGGTCTTGGCAATCTTCTTATAGCCTAGGCCATCTTTATGTAGAGCAACAATTCATTTTTTCAGATCTTCAGAGAGTTCTTTGCCATGGGGTGCCATGTTAAACTTCCAGTGACCAGTATGAAAGAGTGAGAGCGATAACAGCAAATTTAAACACCTGCTCCCTATTCACACCTGAGACCTTGTAACACTAACAAGTCACATGACACAGGGGAGGGAAAATGGCTAAGTGGGCCCAATTTGGACATTTTCACTTAGGGGTGTACTCACTTTTGTTGCCAGTGGTTTAGACATTAATGGCTGTCTGTTGAGTTATTTTGAGGGGACAGCAAATTTACACTGTTATACAAGCTGTACACTCACCACTTTACATTGTAGCAAAGTGTCATTTCTTCAGTGTTGTCACATGAAAAGTTAGAATATATTATTTACAAAAATGTGAGGGGTGTACTCACTTTTGTGAGATACTGTACATAAAACTATTTTTCAGAAATAAAAAACGGATAATTGGCATGTTCGTATGTATTCACCCCCTTTGTTATGAAGTCCATAAAAATCTCTGGTGCAACCAATTACTTTCAGTCACATAATTAGTGAAATGATGTCCACCTGTGTGCACAAAGTGTCACATGATCTGTCATTACATATACACACCTTTTTGAAAGGCCTCAGAGGCTGCAACACCTAATCAAGAGGCACCACTAACCAAACACTGCCATAAAGACCAAGGAACTCTCCAAACAAGTAAGGGACATAGTTGTTGAGAAGTACAAGTCAGGGTTAGGTTATAAAAAAAAATATCCAAATCTCTGATGATCCCTAGATATCTGATGACCATCAAATCTATCATAACCAAATGGAAAGAACATGGCACAACAGCAAACGGGAAATATAAATAGCGTAAAAATTACCGTAAGCTAAAGCAGGGCTCAAAATTTCAAGTCCTGAGCTACTAGCCAGGTCTCAAGGGTTACTCGCCACCAGTTGCCCCTCCCAACCCCTACCCTGCCCTGCTCCTAAACACGCCCTCATAAATTATCTCATAAAATGACACTTAAATGTTTTATGCACAATTAAGTTACAAAAATAAATATTAAAAACAACTTTATTAATGCCCCTCAGCACAGCCTCACCTATGCCCACTGCCCACTACTGCAGCCTCACCTGGGCAGAGGAAGAGAGAGGGCGGCCGGATCATGACTCGAGGAAGAGGAGAGCAGCGGGATCACAGAACGCGGATAGCACGGTGTTACAGCATACATTACAATTGTCTCAGCTCTGCTCACCGTCACACACAGCCCCGTCTCCACCTGACCCGGAACTTGTGTCAGACAGAATGCATCCCAGCATTGGACCCGCGTTCTGTCTATCACAGGCACTGGTCAGGAGGAGACGGGGCTCTGTGTGACGACGAGCAGAGCGGAGGCAATTGTAATGTAAGCTGTAACTGCGTGGTGATCCCACAGCCCTCCTCTTCCTCCATGCTCTCTTCCCCCAGAGCAACAGCAGGGAGAACGGCTCCCGATCAACCCACGCCCACCAGCTCCTCGACAGCCCTCATTTTCCACAAAATGCGAGTGGAAAATTTGAGGGCTGAGCTAAAGTACACAATAAATCTGAGTGTCGGTAACCCTGCTGTCCTGGAAACTTTACATCAGGGGTAGTGAATTAAAATTCAAGGAGGTCCAATAACTAAAAAAAATTTCTGCCCGAGGTCCGAATCACAAGTCTGTACCATGAAAGATTGTATGCGTCTTCTTTTCTTTTTTTGGCACAAGCCACACTCTCTGGCGCTTTTCTTACTGCTTCCTCCACATACTCTGGTAATACTCTGTAAATGTAACTGTCCCCAATAGTGTTCCCCCTAATATCAGGTGTCCCCATCACAGAGCCACCTTGCATCAGGTGTCCCCATCACAGAGCCACCTTGCATCAGGTGTCCCCATCACAGAGCCACCTTGCATCAGGTGTCCCCATCACAGAGCCACCTTGCATCAGGTGTCCCCATCACAGAGCCACCTTGCATCAGGTGTCCCCATCACAGAGCCACCTTACATCAGGTGTCCCCATCACAGAGCCACCTTACATCAGGTGTCCCCATCACACTTCTGGTCTGATGAGACCAAGATAAAAACTTATATGGTTCAGATAGTGTCAAGCGTGTGTGGCAGGAACCAGGTGAGGAGTACAAAGAAAAGTGTGTCTTGCCTATAGTCAAGCATGGTGGTGAGAGTGTCATGGTCTGGGGCTGCATGAGTGCTGCCGGCACCGGGGAGCTACAGTTCATTGAGGGACCATCAATGCCAACATGTACTGTGACATACTGAAGCAGAGCATTATCCCCTCCCTTCGGAGATTGGGCTGCAGGGCAGTATTCCAACATGATAACGACCCCAAACACACCTCCAAGAAGACCACTGTCTTGCTAAAGAAGCTGAGGGTAAAGGTGATGGACTGGCCAAGCATGGACTGGCCAGACCTAAACCCTATTGAGTATCTGTGGGGCATCCTCAAACGAAAGGTCTCTGACATCCACCAGCTCTGTAATGTCGTCATGGAGAAGTGGAAGAGGACTCCAGAGGCAACCTGTGAAGCTCTGGTGAACTCCATCCCCAAGAAGGTTAAGGCAGTGCTGGAAAATAATGGTGGCCACACAAAATATTGACACTTTGGGCCCAATTTGGACATTTTCACTTAGGAGTTTACTCACTATAGTTGCCAGCGGTTTAGACATTAATGGCTGTGTGTTGAACTATTTTGAGGGGACAGCAAATTTACACTGTTATACAAGCTGAACACTCACTACTTCATATTGTAGCAAAAGTGCCATTTCTTCAGTGTTGTCACATGAAAAGAGATAATAAATTATTTACAAAAATGTGAGGGGTGTACTCACTTTGGTGTGATACTGTAGGTATAAAAAATATTTCCAAATCCTATCATTTAAAAAGTTTAAAGGGCTCATATATAATACTCAATACATTATTTTTTTTATTACAAACTACAAAGACCACTTATATATTTGCCACTATATTACTGTAGTCTTTAGGTTTGGGATGATGGCACCCTACGTCTTTTGCCCAGTGTCACTCTGCCTCTCTCCTTTCTCTTTTTTAAAACCACTAAATAATTGAGATGAGCGTCCCAGATGCAACTGTGCAAAAGCTTGCCTTGACATTTACAGTTTCCTTGTTTTCCATTAAAAAAAAAGACAAAACGGAAGGGGAGCCCACTGTACTGCTTGGATAGCTGCTGTCATGTGACACATTACCTGCATACTCTTCTGCGGAGACTCTCCTGGAGAATTGAACAAATACCTCTTCCTGATGTAATCTGTGGATCCCTAAAAGGGGGATCTTTTTAAAAGATCTGGGGAAGGTTTTTCCTTTTGGAAAATGCATCCCTGGCTGAGTAGATGTTTGTTTTTGAACATCATGCTGTGGCTGAATGTTGGAAAAAAAGGCCTCCAAATATGGAATAAATGAGATCTATCAGGATCGTAGCTTCTGCCAAAATTTTGATGCAGTTATGGGAAGAGGATGAAGGGTAGGGAACAGAAATGCAGGTACACTTGTTTTGTTCCTTTTTCCTGGTAGTTGCTACATCTCAGCATTAAAGTGGTTGTAAACCTCAGACATGGAATATGAACAAAGCATATCCCTCTATACTGTGCACTTGTGTCATTCCAGAGCACTAAGTGTGATTTCTGTCTGCTGCTCCATTCCTCTGCTATCTGCATGAGTCAGTTCTAACAAGCTTTCCTGAAACCAAGTGAAAAAAAAAGATGACGGGGTAGCTACAACACACAGCCTGTGATTGACGGGCTCAGCTCTGTTCCTGTGTGCTGTATAAAAAAGGGGGGGGGGTGTTCCTTCCCTCCAATCAGCTCTTAAAACTCTCCTCCCTAAGTTCTGCATAGTGCAACTTCAGGTCTCCACACCCCGTTTCCTGACAGCTCAGACAAGCTTTTTAAATTCTGGACTTCGAACATATGCAGAGAAAAGAATATTGCAGATAAGACAGGTATAGATTATGTAGGAGGATTTGTTTCATCTATGTGTATCACCTGAGGCCAGTCACTTTACTGGGTATATGGAAGGGTTTACAACCACTTTAATTCTATGCATTAAGATAAAAAGCATTGTGTGTGTAGCACCCTCCCCAGCACCCCCTAATTACTTACCTGAGCCCATCTCCATCCAGCGAGGTCCACAAGTGCCTAGGCTGTCTGGGACTCTCCTTCCTGATTGGCTGAGACGCAGCAGCGGCACCATTGGCCCCTGCTGCTGTCAGTCAGTTAGCCAATTGGGAGAGAGAGGGGGTGGGGCTGAATGGCAGCTCCGTGTCTGAATGGACACAGGGAGCTGCAGCTCAGCTCGGGTGCCCCCATAGCAAGCTGCTAGCTGTGGGGGCACTCATCAGGAGGGAGGGGCCAAGAGCAGCAAAGAGGGACCCAAGAAGAGGAGGATCTGGGCTGCTGTGTGCAAAACTACTTCACAGAGCAGGTATCACGTTTTTTTTTTTATAACAAACGAGACTTTACAATCACTTTAAAGCTCTTTCTACAAATATATATTTAGTTCTTCTTTGCCCATCCTTTTTGTTTAGGTATCGCAAATTGGGTTTTCCCCCCTTTCATGTAGCTTCATGCATGCATATTATATATATATATATATATATATATATATATATATATATATATATATATATATATATATATACACACATATACACACATATACATACATACACATACATATACACACACACACAAATATATATTTTATTACTTTTACTGTTTCATAGTACAAATTAACCCCATATATATTAATGTTTATCTTCAGCTATTAGTTTTTGTACTATAAAGGGCTATTTTTAACTTCATCATGACAGGTGATGCAATAAGCATGCTGCTACTACTACTAGATGTTTTCATGAGAGCAGGCGCAGGGAGCTTGTATCAAGCTACCTGCCTATGATGAGGAGTCTGTCATGCATAATGCTATATTAGAAACCTGTCTGAAAATCTGCAAAAAATAATGCTTTACGTCTTTTTTTATATCCTAAAAAAAATAGGGACCTGAGTCTGATGATATGAACTAGATTTAACCTCTTAAATACACTATATTGTCAAAAGTATTGGGACACCTGCCTTTACACGCACGTGAACTTTAATGGCATCCCAGTCTTAGTCCGTAGGGTTCAATATTGAGTTGGCACACCCTTTGCAGCTATAACAGATTCAACTCTTCTGGGAAGGCTGTCCACAAGGTTTAGGAGTGTGTCTATGGGAATGTTTGACCATTCTTCCAGAAGAGCATTTGTGAGGTCAGGCACTGATATTGGACAAGAAGGCCTGGCTTGTAGTCTCCACTCGAATTCATCTCAAAAGGTATTCTATTGGGTTGAGGTCAGGACTCCGTGCAGGCCAGTCAGGTTCCTCCCCCTTAAACTCGCTCATCCATGTCTTTCTGGACCTTGCTTTGTGCACTGGTGCGCAGTCACGTTGCAACAGAAAGGGGTCATATCTAAACTGTTCCCACAAAGTTGGGATAATGAAATTGTCCAAGATGTCTTGGTGTGCTGACCCCTTAAGAGTTCTCTTTAATGGAACTAAAGGGCCAAGCCTAACCCCTGAAAAACAACCCCACACCACTAAATGATTTGGATCAGTGCACAAAGCAAGGTTCATAAAGACATGGATTAGCGAGTTTGGGGTTGAGGAACTTTACTGGCCTGTACAGAGTCCTGACTTCAACCCGATAGAACACCTTGGGATGAATTAGCGTGGAGACTGTAAGCAAGGCCTTCTCATCCACATCAGTGCCTGACCTCACAAATGCGCTTCTGGAAGAATGGTCAAACATTCCCATAGACACACTCCTAAACCATGTGGACAGCTTTCCCAGAAGAGATGAAGATGTTATAGCTGCAAAGGGTGGGCCAATTCAATATTGAACCCCCTACGAATTCCATTAAAGTTCATGTGTGTGTAAAGGCAGGGCGTCCCAATAATCTCGACAATATAGCGTATATATCTTCTGTTATGAAAATTCTGTTACGTGTTTTTGTTTTGTTTGTTTTTTTCAAATTTTACATATTAACTAAATTGCACACCATGCTTTTTTTTTTTTTTTTTTTTTATTGCAAGCCTGTGAGTTCTTGTAGCAAGAATCACAGGACACAGCCGCTGGTCCAAATCTGACATTTACATGGGTGTATGACCCTGAACCATAAAGATGTCACATTGGGAACAGTGGCTGTGTGGTAAGGATGAGCTCAGGCGTGTTCACAACGCCACATTCCTGCGCCTGCCAGGAAGCTGACACTCCGCTGCACTAATCACAGGTAGTGACACATTTCTCGACCCGCGCAGCCACAGATCAGGAAATGTCTCACTGCCTGTGATTATTGCTGAGGAGTGTCAGCTTCCTGGCGGGCGCATGGCGCTGCAAACACGCCTGAGCTCATCCATAGTAGCTGCTGCGTCCCAACTGACAGCAATAGGTGATGCACAGCCCTTACATGGGCATACACTGTTCCGTATGAGTGAGGACTAATTCCTAAATGGGGACTTTATATGTAAACACAGTGCCAAACCGTGAGACAATCATTTAGAGTGCAGCTGCAGGCGAGGCCCCGTTTATCTGAATAGGTCGCATTTGGTGGTATTAGAGCTGATTGAACACGACAGGGGAAGTAATCTTTGCTGTGGCATGTACCCAACCCGGAGCGGCTGCATGGTATGTTTTAGGTCTGTTTTTACTGCCCCCCTCCCCCAAATATCCACATAAATGAGTGGGTTGGCCTAATAATGCAAAAATACAGAAGACATTGAGATGTGAGGAGGTGTAAATGCACCCTTGGTGGATATACCCTGCAAAATGCCCATACCAAAGAAAGATGCCATCTTCTACTGGCTAAACACAGGTGTGCACTGGCAAGGTGTGAGGCAGCAGCCATAGTAGTACAGCTCACACTGCGATCACTAGAAGTATGTCTAACACACATGACTATATGGACCGTGTAATAGAAGACACTGGGCCCTCAGAACGCGATCCTTAGTCATACAATCACAGCTCACCTCTTCAGATATCGGGCGTCCTCTGGCTGCATCTCTGTACCAGCTGGAGGTCGGTGGAGCCGCCCAGGGATACGAGATGATGACCGAGAACCGACAATGGTTTGCATCTATTGTTGCCAAGGGAGAAGGAGCTGCGCAGACTGCCAGGGTCGCCGGAGTGACGTTCAGTCACGCGATCGAATGCAGTCAGCTGACGAGGAAGTGAAGGAGGTGGGCGAGCAGGAGGCAGGGATCTCTTCTCTAATGGAATCATGGAACACCGGCTCCTTCTACACACAGTGTGCTGACCAACGGCGCGCCTGCTTTTCTTCCTCCATACGTTTGTTAAGTGTAGGGAAGAACTGCAACAATTCTTGCAATGGTTATATGCTTTACTAAGATCTGTTATGATTGAATGTAGAAACCCATAGGGGAGAAGGTGAGGGCCACCCTGAAAAAAAAAATTTCACCAAAAATCCTAAAAAAAAAAAAAAATTAAAATTAAACTTACCTGAACCCTTGTTCTTCCTAATCTGCCTGTTCCTATTCCGCGGAGTGTTCTGCTCCTAGCTGAGCGGTCCCGTTGCCTTTTGGGAACTGTGTGTGTTCCCAGAAAATCAAGGGGCCATTCACAGGTCGCCGCGCCGCTCGCACGTGCGCAGTAGCCAACTGGCAGTGAAGCCGCAAGGCTCCACTGCCTGTTACCCTTACCTAGGATGGCGGTGCCATGACCCGGGAGCCGAGGGACGGGGCGGCCGACATCGCAGGCACCCAGGACAGGTAAGTCTACTTATTTAAAGTCAGCAGCTACAGTGTTTGTAGCTGCTGACTTTAAAATTATTTTTTAGCTTGCTGGAATCCCGCTTTAAATACAGGGCACTTATACACCTTCCTGCCCAGACCAGCTGTCAGCACTCTCACATTTTCAATGACAATTGCGCGGTCATGCAACGCTGTACCCAAACAAAATATTTATAATTTTTTTCCCCCCCACAAATAGAGCTTTCTTTTGGTGGTATTTGATCACTTTGTGGTTTTTATTTTTTGCTCTACAAATAAAAAAAAGTAATGAAAATTTTGAAAAAAAAAAAAGTTTTTCTTCGTTCCTGTTACAAAACGTTATAAATAAGTTTGTTTTCTCCTTCACGGGTGGGCGCTGATGAGGCTGCACTGACGAGGCAGTACTGATTGGCACTGATGAGGTGGCACTTATATGCAGCACTGATGGGCACTCTCATAGGTGACACTGATAGGCAGCACTGATCAGAGGCGCTGGCAGGCATCACTGATGGGCACAGAGTGCCATCCCTAATGGGCAATGATTGCCATCCCTGGTGGTTTCTTGTGGGTTTACCTGATGGTGGGCGTCTTTTCTGGCCATGGATGGGCATCCTTGGGGGGGCTGCACTAATAATCACTGCAGACTGCTCCCACCCCCCCTTCAGGAGATCAGCAGATCGGCTCTCCTCTACTTGCACCTGTCATCATGAGTAGAGGAAAAGCCGATACACAGCTTTTCCTATTTACACTGTGATCAGCTGTGATTGGACACCTCTGTCAGAGGCTCTTTACCTAGATCGGAGATGCGGTGTGCCAGACTGACACACCACACAACCGATAGCTGGGCGCACAATCGCGACTTATCCTGCTGGATGTCATATGATGCCTAGTCAGGATAACTGAACCACTTTCCAGCCGTCATTTTGCTATAGGCCGGGCGGGAAGTGGTTAACCAATTGCCTACTGGGCACTTTAACCCCCTTCCTGCCCAGGCCAATTTTCAGCTTTCACACTTTGAATGATAATTACTCAGTCATGCAACACTATGCCCAAACTAATTTTTTTCATTTTTTTTTGAGACAGATAGAGCTTTCTTTTGGTGGTATTTAATCACCAGTGGATTTCTTATTTTTTAGTAAACAAACTAAAAAAAACAGAAAGTGTTGGAAAAAAAGACATATTTCTTAGTTTCGTTTATAAAACTGTGTAAAAAGTAATTTTCATCCTCAACTCATGCGCTGATGAGGCTGCACTGATGAGGAGGCACTGATAGGCGGCACAGATTTGCAGCACTGTTGGGGCTGCACTGATAATCAGGACACTATAGGGCTGCACAGCTTACTGGCCAGAAAAAAAAAGGTTTTACTATCCAAAGTTAAAACAACAAGGGCAGAAGATTTAATAGATGAAAAAATGACTGAAGGTCCGCTTTCAGTTTAGTTTTGAGATTAAAGCTAAAACCTAAATTGGTTGCCACACACTGCTCCAGATTTGATAAGTTCCCCTCATTGTGTATTATGGATGGTTATAGAATTCAGGATGAGTGGGTGTAATATGTACAGTTGTGTTTAAAAGTTTGTATACACTTGGAGAATTGGTAATATACAGTATGTATCATTTTTTTAACCACTTCAGCCCCGGAAGGATTTACCCCCTTCCTGACCAGAGCACTTTTTACAATTTGGCACTGCGTCGCTTTAACTGCTAATTGCGCGGCCATGCAATGCTGTACCCAAACAAAATTTGCGTCCTTTTCTTCCCACAAATGTCAATAAGCGTATATTTATTGGTTTGCGCAAAAGTTATAGCGCCTACAAACTAGGGTACATTTTCTGGAATTTACACAGCTTTTAGTTTATGACTGCCTATCTCATTTCTTGAGGTTCTAAAATGGCAGGGCAGTTCAAACCTCCCCCCAAATGACCCCATTTTGGAAAGTAGACACCCCAAGGAAATTGCTGAGAGGCATGTTGAGCCCATTTAATATTAATTTTTTTTGTTCCAAGTGACAGCGCTGGAGTCACGGCTTTATGTATCGTGGGAGCAAATGCTGTTGCTGTCAAGATAAATAACTCCGCTCTGCAGCTGAATGGCGTACCTGAAAACAAAAAAATGGTTAACAATAAAACACAGTAAACAGTAAAGAATTGGGAAGGTGAGGTGGAGCACCGTCTGGAAACAGAAGGGCTCTGACGATCTCTTCCTGGAATTTAAGGAAGGATCCAGTCCGTCCTGAAGCTCTGTATAGCACACGAGCGTTCAGCAAAGCCAATTGAAATAAGTATACAGACACTTTTTTATACCAGCGTCTGGCCTTACTGGCAACTAGGTATGGCGCCAACAACTGGTCATTGAGGTCCACCCCTCCCATATTGAGATTATATTCGTGGATACAGAGGGGTTTCTCCACAACACCAGTCGCCGTAGTAATTTGGACCGTCGTGTCTGCATGAAGGGAGGTAAGAACGAAAACATTCTTATTATCCCTCTACTTTATAGCGAGCAAATTATTACACTGCAAGCAGGCTCTCTCCCCCAGCCTAAGACGGGAATCTACAAACCGCTGGGGAAAGCCCCGGCGATTAGGTCCCATGGTGCCACATGCTCCAATTTGATGATCAAAAAGGTGACTAAAAAGTGGCACACGCTCATTATGAAATACTTACCTTAGAACGATGCCCTGGATCGATGCCAGCACACTGCTGACAGGGCTGACATGTTTTTTCCGGGCCCGCAGGCTCTGGCTGTGATTGGCCGGAGCCACAATTATGTCACTCCCATGCATGCACGCTGAGATGCCAGTCACAGCCGTTCCTTTAGTGCGCATGTCCAGATGACGTTGGCACCAGATAAGTGTGTGTCCACAAATAAGTGGTACCCCTTTCCGAATAAGGGTGACACCAAGTCCCACACAATCTTGCTAGCGCTTCCTATGTAGTCAGGGCAGTTTGTCGGCTCTACGTGGCTATCTTTTCCCTCGTAAACCATAAAACTACATGTATAGCCTGTGGCCCTGTCACAGAGCTTATACATCTTGACCCCGTATCTGGCACGCTTGCTGGGAAGGTACTGTTTGAATGAAAAGCGGCCAGAAAATTTAATCAGGGACTCATCAACGCAGACAACTTGATGGGGTGTAAACAAGTCTGCAAAACGTTGGTTGAAGTGGTTTACGAGGGGCCGAATTTTGTAGAGCAGATCGTATCCAGGGTCTCCACGAGGACGACAGAGTTCATTGTTGTTGAAGTGCATGAACTGCAAAATCTGCTCGTATCGTGCCCTGGCCATGGAAGCAGAGAACACGGGCTTATGGTGAATTGGGTCAGTGGACCAATATGACCGCAACTCACTCTTTTTGGTTATGCCCATGAGAAGGGAAAGGCCCAGAAAGATCTTAAATTCGGAAACCGTAATTGGTTTCCAATCTCTGGCAAGGGAGGACTGGGGAATAGTGGCGATGTGTTGACCAGCGTACAAATTGCTTTGGTCCACAATAGATCTATAGAGATCTTCGGTGAAAAACAGCGAATAAAAATCAAGTGGCGTAAAATCAACTGTTTCCACATGAATGCCGGGTTGGCCAGTGAATGGGGTGCTGCAGAAGTGGTGGGTTCCCAATTCGGATTGGCAAATGCAGCAGGAAGGGCACTATGGGCACGACGGGCCTGTGTTCCTCTTCTTGGTGGCAGTGGGACACTACTTGTGCTTGCCACCTCACCAGCTTGAACTGCACTTATGGGACTCGCCAACGTCACCAAGTGTTACTGCAGTGCTGGATGTATGACCAGGGTGTACTAGGCCGCTGGTGCTTGCCAGTTCACCAGAAGGAATAGCGGCGCTAGTACTTCTCTGCTCCATACGAGAACCCTGCGGTTCTTGCACTTCAACAGCAGAAGAAGAAGTTCGGGGTCTGGTACGCCTGACCTTGGCAGGGACCATAACTCCGTCCTCAGAGCTATCTGTCATGGAGTCGCTGCTGTCTACAGGTTCATATTCTGAGCCTGAATCTGACAGATGAGTGACTTCCTCTTCACTATCTGTCATGCTCAGAAACGTGTAGGCCTCTTCACTAGTGTACCTTCGATTTGCCATTTTGGGCTCTAAATTTAGTGGTACACTAGTGAGACTCACAGGCAAAAAAGCTCCTGACTGTTAGCGACTGATTCAAAACGCTACCAAAAAACTGTTAGCGATCACAGGGATCAGGCCTGACCCTCCGAACGCTGCAGTTATGTGTTTAGTGTTTTGTAAGTGACAGTGATCGATCGATACTGCACTTGGGTGGGCTGAGCAGGGCTGGGCCGAGGGGCAAAACGCAGGTGCTAGCAGGTATCTGGGCTGATCCCGTTAACACTGCGTTTTTGGGGACCCTAAACTGCTGGGGACGCTAGTATAGATCTGATCGGATTAGATATTGATCCGTTCACATACTATACTACTAAGGGAGGTGTATGCTGCGTGCGTGGGTGTAAGCGGTACTGGCACTAACCTGACGCTGCCTGGGGCGACGCAGACCTTATCTGACCCTAAAAACGTAACTTATATCACTGCCGGGCAATTAGGGGGTTAAACCTTTATTAGGTAATAAACGGCGGGTGCCCTAAAACTATAATAAACAAACTAACTAACCAGCGTCACCCGTAACAGTTATACGGTGATCACTGGTGAAAGGGTTTACTAGGGGGCAATCAGGGGGTCCCTGTCGCTATAAAACACTGACAGGGAACCTATATACTTACCTCTCTAACTAGCGTCACCTGTGACACTAATACAGCGATCAGAAAAACGATCGCTTAGTGACACTGGCGACGGGGGGTGATCAGGGGGTTGAAACTTTATTAGGAGGGGTTAGGGGGTACCCTAGACCTAAAGGGGGCTAACCCTAACTGCCCTACCGCTTATAACTGTCACAAACTGACACCAATGCAATAATCAGAAAAAAAAACAACTGCTATTGGTGTCACTGTGGCAGGGGGGTGATGGGGGGGTGAAAAGTGTGCCTGCGTGTTCTACTGTAAGTGTAGTGTTGTGCAAACTCATATTGATGTCTTCTCTCCTCGGCGCCGGAACGAAAAGACCGGCTCGAGGAGAGATGACATCACTTCCTCCGCTTCTGTTTACATTACAGAATGAAGGAAGCCGAGGAAGCCTGTCATTCGCCAGGAGCGATCGCGAGGGGGTGGCCACGAATGAGTGGCCTCCCCCTCACCTCTGATCGCCCCTGACCTGAATCCGACTGCTGCAGGCACCGGGGGGGGGTAAGCCCTTATGCCTGCCCGTGCCATTGTGCCGACGTACATCGGCGTGCGGCGGTCGGCAACTAGTTAAAGAAAACATGGCTGAGCAGGCAAAACATTTCTTTTATTTCTTATGGCATTCATATTCAATTGTAGTTCATAACAAAATGGCACAATCATAAAACAAAACATGGCAACAATTAAATTAAATTATCCCTGTTCAAAAGTCTGTATACCATGGGTTCTTAAAGAGGTTGTAAAAAACACTAAAAAAAAAAAAAATATCTGCAAGACAAACACATAATGAGCTAGTATGCACCGCATACTAGCTCATTATGAAATACTTACCTTAGAACGATGCCCTGGATCGATGCCAGCACACTGCTGACAGGGCTGACATGTTTTTTCCGGGCCCGCAGGCTCTGGCTGTGATTGGCCGGAGCCACAATTATGTCACTCCCATGCATGCACGCTGAGATGCCAGTCACAGCCGTTCCTTTAGTGCGCATGTCCAGATGACGTTGGCACCAGAATATAGAGTAAGTATCTTTTAAACGGTGCAAGTTTAGGAGATATTTACAGTACCTACAGGTAAGCCTTATTATAGGCTTACCTATAGGTAAAGTTAAAGAGGAAGACTTTACTTCCTCTTTAAAGTGGTTCTAAAGCCTTAAAATGATTGTAAACTCAACAGGTTTTTTATCTTAATGCATTCTATTTGGCTCGGGTGCCCCCATAGCAAGCTGCTTGTGGTGGGGGCACTCGACGGGAGGGAGGGGCCAGGAAAGCCAAAGAGGGACCCAAAAAGAGGAGGATTTGGGCTGCTCTGTGCAAAACCGTTTCACAGAGCAGGTAAGTAAAAAACAAGATAGCAGTGGGAGTGACTGGCTCCCGCTGCTGTCAATCAAATCTAGTGACACAGAAGCAGGGTGCAGGGCTGAGTCCCGCTGTCTGTGTCAATGGACGCAGCAGCAGGGCTCAGGAGCGACCACGCACGGGTGCCCCCTAGGGAAAGTGGCTGGGGTGGGACCTAGAGCCCCGGCGGTGGGACCCCAGAAAAAGAGGACCAGGGCTGCTCTGTGCAAAACTATTGCACAAAACAGGTAAGTATAGGCATTTTGTATTATAAAAAAAAACAAAGCTTTATATCCACTTTAACCACTTCAGTACAGGGCACTTTTACCCCCTTCCTGCCCAGGCCACTTTTCAGCTTTCAGTGCTGTCACGCTTTTAATGACAATTGCACGGTTATGGAACACTGCACCCAAATTCAGAGCTTTCTTTTGGTGGTATTTAATCACCACTGGGGTTTTTTTTTTTTTTTTTTTTTTTGCTAAACAAACAAAAGAGACTGAAAAGAAATTTCCTAGTTGCTGTCATAAAATTTGGTAAATAAGTAATTTTTCTCCTTCACTGATGTGCACTGATGAGGCTGCACTGATGGACACTGATGGGCACTGATAGGGGTCAGGAGGAGGCGGGGGAAGGGGTTATTACTTTGCATTGCCCCCTTTAGCATCAATGACAGCATGCAGTCTTTTGTAATAGTTGTCATATCTTGGATATAACCTGCCATTTGTCCCTCACACTCAATGGTTCTCCACCAATTTTAGTTGTAATAGGAATGAATATAATATTGATATCAATCCTTTTGGCCCCTGTGATCTCAAAACTCCTATAAGGGGGTATTTTGATATCCTTGGATTCTGAGTACCAAATTGCACATTAAGCTTGGGTTCACATTATTGCGAACACAGACATCACATGTGATTCACACCGCATTGCTGTGCAGATCACATGCAATGTCTGCAATGCGAAATCAGCCATACATCGCATTCCCATGTACCATTTGACAGTTCGCACTGCAATCTGCGAACCGATCTGAGGGTGTCATTAACTTTACCTTGACACCCGCAGCGGTTTGCAAGAGGGCAGTGTGAACTGCCTGCGAATGAAATGTGATGCGGGATTCTGCACTGGTATCGCGCTGGTTCCCGCATCGCATCAGTGTGAACCTAGCTTTAGAGCATGCCTCAACTGTAAATATTTATAAAAGGGCTTATGGGAAACACCACGTTGTTTACTCAGGTAATCAAATGTTCACATAACACCATGTTTATACATCTGCACTAATATGAGCGCTCCTTTCTGTTTCCAGAGATCCAAATCTGGAATTCCACTTAACTGATCTAATGATGGATTATTCCATATGGGAGTCTCCTGAGGTATATCCCGAGGTTAGTTTCTTAACTTCCTTACATCCCATTCATGCCAATGTGAAGATGGGAATCCTAACCTTAGGTCATATCGAAGACTGTGTCTCCAAACCCACCAATAGATCCTCCAACTGGAGGATTTTTAATAAATGCTTTTCCACTCAGTTCAATTTTTTAAATGTTGATTTAGGTATAACCACTGGAGAGTGCGAAAATACATAAACATTTAGGTAACACCTCCATATTAATTAAATTTATTCTTCCTGCCACAGATAGTGGTAATCAGTTAGTTAGTTTCCCTAACTTGCATTTAACTAGTTGCTGACCGGCTCACTCCGATATACAGTACGTAGGCAGAAGGGCACGTACAGGCATATTAACGTACCTGTATGTTGCCCTTTAAGAAGCGGTTTGTAGGCGCACGCGCGGCCGGCGCAAACTCCGTGAGTGTGATCGCGGGTCCCGCGAACTCAATGTCCGAGGGGATACCCACGATTGTCTCGCGGAGAGGAAGAACAGGGAAATGCTGATGTAAACAAGCATTTCCCCGTTCTGCCTAGTGACACTGATCACAGCTCCCTGTAATCTGGAGCGGTGATCAGTGTCGTGTCACACATAGCCCGTCCCCCCCACAGTTAGAATCACTCCCTAGGACACACTTAACCCCTACAGTGCCACCTAGTGGTTAACCCCTTCACTGCCAGTCACATTTACACAGTAATCAATGCATTTTTAATCGCACTGATCGCTGTATAAATGTGAATGGTCCCAAAACAGACAGATTTCTGCCAGTTGATTTTCAAACCTGAGTAATTTCCAAACGTATCTATTAATTTCATTGCCTCCATTAAAGTATTTTGTTTATCACCCATGTACAATATTATATCATCTGCATCCTTCCTACCTCCTTCCTACCCCCCAAAGATATTCCTTTTGAAGTCCTCAGACTTCCTGAACCTCAAAGCCAACGTCTCAATTGCTATGGCAAAAAGACAGGGGGATAGTGGGCATCCCTGCCTTTTCTCTCTATATAACCTTACCATAGAAGACATCAGTTCATTCACCAACAGGGTTGAACATGGCTGCCTATAAGTTATAGCAATCCACTTTCTAAATCTTTCAACAAACCCAAAGTGTTCTAATGATTTCTGTAAATGTAACCCTTCAATGGAGTCAAAGCCCTGGCTGTAGCCAAGGATGCCAGCACGCTCGTTTTGGTATATATTCCCTCATCTGTGCCATCAACTGAATTCTTGTTATATTAAAAGATGTTGACTTCCCTGGCATAAAACCAGTTTGATCGCTATAAGTAATTGATAGAATAACATTATTAAGCCTTTGTGCAAGAATCTTCGCCAATATTTTATAATCACCATTTAACAATGAAATTGGCCTATACAAGGCACATTCACTTAACTCTTTATCTGGTTTTGGAATGAGCACCACCATGGCCTGACACATCGTGGCAAATCCCCCCACACGAAGGCTTCTGCATATATTCTAGTTAAAACTGGTGCTAATGTATCTATATACCAAATATAAACCTTCTCCAGAATACCATCTGGGCCTGGTGATTTACCTATTGCTAAAGAATGTATAGCCTGACGCACCTCCTTCTCTGTGATCTCTTTCTCTATCATTCTAACTTGTTGGACCCCTGTTAGTCTAGGATATTCTAACTCATTCAAATATTGCTCCATTTCACTATCTCTCAAGTTAACCTAGTCGTGTACAGTCGTGAGACATAATACTCATAAAACCAGTTGAGTATCTCATCTACCGTATACGCTATCTCCCTTACTCTATTTCTCACTTTGGGGAGGTAGTCACCTGTTGTTTAACCACTTCCCTACAGGGCCAGGTACACGCTCTCCCTACGGGTGGGCGTCATATGACGCCTGCCCTTTCTCACGTGCAACCGGGGATCACGCAGCGTGGCAATTGAGGATGGGGCGTAACTCTCGGGACACAGCCTATCCCCGATCAGTGTAAAGAGCCAATAAAAATGGCTCTTAACCACGTGACCGGCTGTGTCCAATCACAGCTTTCACATGCATTGTCCTCGTGCGCGCAGAGCGGCAAGCGGGGATGAGGCACGTCACTCTGACACAGCCCATCCCCGATTGGGGTAAAGAGCCAATGAAATTGGCCAATCACAGCAGGTCACAGAATGTAAACAAGCCGCTGTAACTATCTGTTACCCGGTTCTCCTCCTCACACCGATCGTGTGTGAGGAAGAGATTGCGGTAACAGCTAGTTACCGCCTACAGTACACACCAATACATACTGATTGCCCCCAGTAATAAAGAGTACCTGTGACTAGCCCATCAGAGTACCCGAGTACCTGTCACAACCCCTTAAAGTACCCGAATACCTGTCACCAGCCCATCAGAGTACCCGAGTACCTGTCACCAGACTATCAGAGTACCCAAGTACCTGTCCCCAGCCCGGAGTACCTGAGTACCTATCTGCAGCCCACCAGAGTACCCGAGTATCTGCCTCCAGCCCAGATTACCCAAGTACCTATCTCCAGCTCATCAGAGTACCCGAGCACCTATCTGCAGCCCATCAGATTACCCAAGTACCTGTCTCCAGCCCATCAGAGTACCTGAGTATCCATCTGCAGCCTATGTCTCATAGACTATGTTAGGGTGTTTGCTTTCCAAAATGGGGTCATTTTGTGGGTAATTCCACTGTCCTATTGTTCCAGGACCTTCAAAAGTGTGATAGGTAGGAGTGGAATTAGATATGTAATTTATGCTCCTAGAATGCCTGATGGTGCTCCCTGCATGTTGGGCCTTTGTATGTGGCCAGGCTGCGTAAAAGTCTCACATGTGGTATTGCCATACTCAAGAGGAGTAGCAGAATGTATTTTGGGGTGTAATTTTTGCTATGTGTTACTGCTTGTGTTAGAAATATCTTATGAATTGACAACTTTTTGTAAAAAAAAAAAAAAAAAATAAGTTTTGATTTTCTTTCCACATTCTCCAAAAACTTTTGGAAAAAATTACATGTTCAAAAGACTTATAATGTCTCATAGAATATACGTTGGGGTGTTTGCTTCTCAAAATGGGGTCATTTTGTGGGTAATTCCATTGTCCTGGTGCTCCAGGGCCTTCCAGGGCCTTCAAAAGTGTGATAGGTCGTTAGGAAATTATATGTGTAATTTATGCTCCTTGAACGCCTGACGGTGCTCCCTGCATGTTGGGCCTCTCTATGTGGCCAGGCTGTGAAAAAGTCTCAAACATGTGGTATTGCCATATTTGGGAGGAGTAGCAGTATGTGTTTTGGGGTATAATCTGAAGTATGCATATGCTGCGTGAGAAATTACTTGTTATGACTATTTTGTGTAAAAAAAAAAGAAAAAATTACAACTTCAAAAAACTCGCCATTCCTCTTACTAAATACCTTGGACTGTCTACTTTTCAAAAAGGGGTCATTTGGGGGTTATTTATATAACTTTCACACAGACTAAATAATATCCACTAATTTGGGTTATTTTTACCAAAGATATGTAGCAATATAAATTTTGGCCCAAATTTATGAACAAAAATTACTGCAAATTTTTATAATAGAAACTAAAAAAAAGTGTTTTTTTTCCCCCAAAATTTTGCTCTTTTTTCACTTATATTGCAAAAAATAAAAAACCCAGTGGTTATTAAATACCACCAGAATACCAAAAGAAAGCTCTATTTGTATGAAAAAAAAAATATACAAATTTTGTTTGGTTACAGTGTTGCATGACTGAGTAACTGGCATTCAAAGTGCGAGAGCACTGAAAACTGAAAAATGATCTGGGCAGAAAGGGGGTATAAGTGCCCTGTATTGAAGTGGTTAACTATAAATGCCAATAATTTACTGGCTTGGTTTCCTTGCTCATAGTTTTGCTGATTCTGAATGAAAATTTTCCTCTTAGCATTAGCCGCCACTTGTATCTTATACTGCTGTATGCATTTCTCCACCTTCTTTTTTACTTTGAGAGGTCCCCTATATTATCTGCCTCTGCTTGAGCACATATTCCAGCCAACCTCTCCTCTTCTATTCTATTAGTTCTCCTTATATATGCTATTGTAGCTCTCAAGGCTCCCCTCAAATGAGCCTTAAATGCATCCCAAAAGGTACCATCCATTGGAGAGTCCCCATGGGCTTCTACGAATATTAAATAAGTGTTCTGACACCGGAGTGCGGTACACACCTAAGCAGAGCTTTGCCCTGTATATAGCTGCAGGCTTTGAAGCCTTGGGACTGATCTGCGGGAAGTGTTCCAGCTTGGCCACGCATCTGCGGCCTTGGATCGTCTGCGGACGCTGCGGGGAACCCTTACTCGAGGTAGTCACACCAGCCCAACCTCCGTGGACACTGCAATCGGATTGGGACAGGAAAGTTGCCATCCCTGCTGGGGACAGTTTTGAGAGTCCCCCTTCTATCACCCTGCTTGTGCGAGAAGCTGCTCCTCTCATTTCTTTGGCTGCTCCAGGACCCAACGCTTTGGTTATCCCTCGAGGCCGTGGTCAGGCCCAACTGCACTCCTTGATGATGGAACTTCCTGGGGGAAAGACGCCTGAGTCGCGTGAGCCTGAAATGGGTGAAAGTAGTGTGCCAGTGGGGGCTGTGATACCTGTGGCCAGTAAGGGAGACAAGGTTGCTTTGCCAGTTGATGTTAGCTCAAAGGGCAACCTGCTCCCGGCTGAAGAGTGTTCCACTAGATCCCATTCAAATATACCCTCTGATCGGATTTCTGAACTGTTCTCAGTCATTTTATCATGGACTGGAAAGTGGACTGATAGTGAAGAGGAGCAAGCATGTGATTTAGGGGAAGGTGAGGTTCTTCCTGTGCAAGCTACTTGCGTGAAGATTGAACTGTCTGCCAGTGCAACACCATGTCTGTGCTTTACTAATTCCTTTCAGGAAGATCATTGGGCGGGTTAGGTTCCTAAAGCTCTTGGTGTGCCTCCCTCTGAGAGTGACACGTTGATTTGCATTTGAGAGACTTCAACATGTGCTGTTCGTTGTCAGTGAGGAAAATTATTCTCAGTCCCCGGCTGTGTTGTGGACAGACTGAGATTTAAAATGCAAGAGGACCTGAGGATGGACTTCACCTTAGGGAAGTGCGGTCCCTTGCACTATAGCATGGCCTACTGCTGTTTGATTACAGCCATGCTTCCTGTCCCCAGATTTATCCCTAAGAAGAAGGGAAACTGCAGGGAAAAATGTTGTTGATATGTGATCGCACCCTGAGTGAAATATTGATGGACTTTGGGGCTCCAAGGACACTGGAGTGTTTAGCTAGATAGGTAGATTAAGCTGTGGCAAAAAGGGCAAGTTCTCACCTTAAACTTGATAATGGACTAAATTAAAGAAAATACTATACAAACAAACAAGGACTGTTTGCTGGATATAATGACTACTAGGTGGTGTGAGTGCCAACCTGAGTGAGTCTTGGTTCACATTATGTAGACTGTTTAACCACTTCCATACCAGGCCATTGTCATGTGACTTCCGCAGGAACACTCTGTCCCGGCGGGTGTCATATGATGTCCTGGGCTTCTCCAGCTCCTGCAGTGCCGCGATCGGGGATGAGGCGTGTCGTCCCTCGGGACGCAGCTCATCCCAGATCAGTGGGAAGAGCCAATAAAAATTGTCTCTTTACCACGTGACTGGCTGTGTCCATTCACAGCCGGTCACATGCATTGTCCTCGTGCACGGCGCTCGTGCGCGCCCTAGGGGTGCGCATGATCGGCGATCGGGGACAAGGCTTGTCACACTGACACAGCCCATTGGCTCTTTACCACGTGACTGGCTGTGTCTAATCATAGCCGGTCACAGAATGTCAACAAACCGCGTTAACGAGCTGTTACCGGGCTGATCGTGTGTGAGAAGATTGCGGTAACAGCTCGTTACTGCCTATAGTATACACCAAACACACTGATTGCCCCCCCCAATAAAGAGGACCTGTCACCAGCCCATCAAAGTACCTGTCGCCAGCCCATCAAAGTATCTGTCACGGCCCATCTGAGTACCCGAGTACCTGTCACCTGCCCATCTGAATACCCGAGTACCTGTCACCAGCCCATCAAAGTACCTGTTACCAGCCCATTAGAGTACCCGAGTAATTGTCACCAGCGCATTAGAGTACCCGAGTAATTATCACCAGCCCATTAGAGTACCCGAGTTCTAGGGCTGGGGAAAAAAAAAATGAAAAAAAAAAGAAAAAATTGATTTAAAACTTGAATTGAGTTGAGAGGTCAAAATGATTCAAATTTTCAGCAAATCGATTTTTTAGATTTTTTTTTTTCACCAGGACTGGCGCTGACACCGCGCCGGTCCTGAGGAGTTGCGGGCAGGAGCTTTTAGGGAAGGCCGCGGCTTCGATCTAGTCCGCGAGGCCGGGCGCCGTGGACTAGGCCGAAACCACGGCCTCGTCTAAAAACTCCTGCCCGCTGCTCCTCAAGACCAGCGCGGTGTCCATCAAAAAAAAAAACGCGATTCGAATCGTGAATCAAGTTTTTTTTGGAGAAAATCGTCCAGCTCTAACCGAGTACCTATCTGCAGCACATGCCTCATAGAATATACGTGAGGGTGTTTGCTTTCCAAAATGGAGTCATTTTGTGGGTAATTCCACTGTCCTGGTGCTCCAGGACTTTCAAAAGTGTGATAGGAAGGAATGAAATTATATGTGTAATTTATGCTCCTAGAAAGCCTGAAGGTACTACTTCAATGGTGGACCTCTCTATGTGGCCAGGCTGTGTAAAAGTCTCACACATGTGGTATTGCCATACTCGGGAGGAGTAGCAGAATGAATTTTGGAGTGTAATGTGCATGCTGTGTGTTACAAATATCCTATAAATTGACCACTTTCTGTAAAAAAAAAAAAAATAGGCTTTCATTTTCTTTCCACCTTTTCCGAAGACTTGTGGAAAAAAAATTAACCGTTCAAAAGACTCATTATGCCTCATAGAATATACCTTGGGGTGTTTGCTTTCCAAAATGGGGTCATTTTATTGCATTGTCCTGGTGCTCCAGGGCCTTCAAAAGTGTGATGGGTGCAATTTATGCTCCTAGAACGCCTGGTGCTCCCTGCATGTTGGACTTCTCTATGTTGCCAGGCTGTGAAAAAGTCCCACACATGTGGTATTGCCATACTGAGTACCGGAAGGTTTGCTTGCCTTATGGGTAAAGGAGCTGCTATAGATGAAGAACACAGTAGCCAGCTATAGTGTCTGACCACCTGCATTAAGGGTAAGCGGGGCATTGGCACACCGAAGAAAGAGTAGGTTGGATCCATCTAAGTGCTATAGATTTACGAGCTAGAAAGAGCATTTCTCTAAATAAAATTCTCATGTATGCCAACCAGAGCTCCTTATCAAGAATAACAGGTATGCATATTTCTTGTCATAGTTGGGCTATACCTGGAAGATCAACGCTACAACCTTGATCGCTGCTAGCTTTTGCGTCCTGAGTCAAGCTGCCCATTAGAGAACACTTTGCATTTGCTCAAAACATCCAAGCTTGATCAATATATCTATGCAAAAATATGCATATATAAACTGCAGCTTTAACTCTCCCCCCCAAAATAAATTTTGACCCCCCCACATACAAATTACACACATGCATCAGGTGTGCCTATGTACGAAAAATGGTTATTGTGTCACACACAGGGGCATACAGACAGGCGTCTCAGGGATCCCAGTTGTGACCCAGCCCTATGCTCCAGGGGCAGCAGGGGCTGCATTTACTGGCCCCTTCCTTGTCTTAATGAATAGAGTCAGTGATCCGAACCGATCACTGATTCTGTTCATTCTTAACGGAGGCATAGTAAACTGTGTTTGATGTGCTTCAGTTTGTGAATGAACAGGACGCTCTATACAGAGCTATTCCTGTCCATTTATTCTGTGCTGCTGAGGCTGCAGAGATGGAGAATAAGGGCTGTGTCCTCAATCTCCTTTCTCTGACTCAAAGGTGAAACATCAGAGGTCTGTTTAGACCCCTGATGTTTCACCAAAGCCCCCCAACAGGGTTCCTAAAAAAAAAAATTAGGGAAAAAAAAATGAATGGTAAAAAAAATAAATACATACAATAACAAAAATAAAACTACTGACACCAGTGGCGGAACTACCAGGGTTGCAAAGGTCGTACTTGCCACTGGGCCTTAGCATTCGGCCACCGTTGGTGGGGGGGGGCGCCCTTTATGGTTTCTTGCACCAGGGCCCTGAAGGTTCTAGTTACGCCTCTGGTCACACGTTATATATATAGTCATGCACACCAGAGTGGGAGCAATTCTATGTCAAATTTTTAAAGTTAACTATAAACGAAGGATCTGTAAGGGCTTTTAAAGTATCGCTTATAGAAAATATTGTGTACCAAAGTCTGTTGCCGCTTCATGGGTGCAATCAGTTTTATGGCTTGACATGTTGGGTGTCTATTTACTCATTACATTCTTCACTTTCATATTTTACAAAAAATTAGGCAATATATTGCATTTGTGTACTCTAAAATGTGGTGTATTTTTTACTGAAAACGTATGCTTGATAAACTGTTGCCTTAATATCATGTGACATAAAGAAAAAATATTTTTTTCCCCCAGGGTCTCGCTTTCAGAAAATATATAATGTGTGGGGATTGTAACTAATCTTTAGGCCTAAAATGTGCATTTTAACATGTTTTCCAAAAAAGGCAAAAATGGTTTTGGCAGTGAAAGGGTGAAAAGAGCCGTTCTTGTGATTGTACTCAATTCCTGTATTGCATTTCCCATGGCAAACAGCTTACCCAAACAAGGTGATAACATTCCTGTTCATAAATCCAAACTGATTGTGGGAACTGAGGAAGAGACTGACACCTGTTTATGACCTCCTTTAGGGTGCCAACCATCCAAGTCTGATTGCTTAACAAACAGGAAAGCCTGTTCACATGTAAAATTATCAAGAGGCTTTGGAACAGCTTTATACACATTTCTGTCTTATTCCGACACACATTATATATAGATGTAGCACCCTGGTGTTTAGGCAGGGTTGCTAACAAATTTAGCCAGGAACAGGAATTGTCCTGTCTAATTGTTAGGAGATCCATTGATTCACCCATAATTCTGGAATTGCTACACTTCTCTCTTCTGTCACTAGGTGGCATTGTAGCTGGTGACATTAGACAGGACAATGGCATAGCGAGGACAGATCATGAATGGATGGGGTGTCTCAGCCAATAGGCAAGGGTTTCTTTAAGTCCCTTTGCCTGCTGTGAGAGCCTATTTATTTGGGTGGAGTCAGGTGATCGGGGTTCTGTGCCTCCTGGATGGCTGTCTGGGTGGACATGTGTGCTAGGCCAGATGCCTATCCCGGGGACCCCTGGCTGCTAGGCTGCCTAAGGCCTATCCAGGAGCAGGAGAAGTAACGTAGGGTTGGGACTGCAGGATTGGAGTCCAACTGAGTGCAGGTTCTGCCGGACGGGGAACAAGTGTGGTCGGAGGTAGAGGGGAAGCTGTCTCCACTAAGGGAACATCCACCTTGTTACCGGAGACTACTGTGAGTAAGCTGAAGCAAGTACCAGAGCACACTTCTCACCAGCCGGGGACCGTGAAGAAGTGGGAAAGCATCAGCAAGTGCCAAGCCATTGACCCAGCAGGATAGTGGTGGTGACATTTGAGGAGTAAACAGCAGGATAGCTGTGGAAGAGCTCAGGGGATCCAGTGACGACTAGGATCTGGAAGTCTAGTGAGAGACTGGGAGCTCAGTGAGTGAAGATCTACAGTGGGATACTGTGAGATAAGTAAAGGACTGTTCTGTGTTACCAAGAGTTATGTACAACTACCGTTAGTGACTGTTGCAAGATTAATTGTCATAGGAGACATCATTCCTACCTCTACAGAAGTGTTATCCGGCTGGAGGCCTTCCACTGTATAGTTGTCTACCTATAGAAGTCTCGGAGTCTGCCAATTACCATTGCATCTACTTAAGGGTGTCCTGGGCTTAACCCTCTCTCCCACAGTTCTGTTAAGAAACGACAATAAATCTCTTATTCGCATCCAGAAGTGACTGGCGCCCATCATTTCTTCTTGCATCACACCCACCATGCCTGGCAACCCACTCTACAAGGAAGGATGTCAGTTCTCTCCAACCCTCAAGGTCACCATTAGGCCTCTGTGGCCCTGGGATCTTGCTACATTTGGCGCCCAACGTGGAGCAAAGGTGTTATTCCAGCAGCGGTCACCCCTAGCAACCTACAGCTACATCGAGATTTTGTCTGGCTCTGTGGGAAGGTGGCACGTAACATCTTCACTCCGTATATGTTATTGTGCATTCCAACAATGTGGGGAAGAACCAGCATGTCTCATTGCTCATGGGAGAGTGTCAGCCTGGTCTTTTGTCACTTTACACCACTGCTGTAGGGGTTAAAATGGATTCCATTAAAGTTTTGGCATGCCGCGCAGAGAAAAAGGTGGGCGCTGAGGTTTCCAGAGAATGTGTGGGCCAATCCCTTGGCAGGGGGAGGAGATACCGCTCTGCAGAGGAGGATAAGGAAGTGCTGACACGTGTATCCGATTGTTGGATGGAGAAGATGGTGCAGTTTGGAGATTGGAAAACGTGTGTTCCGGGTATCGGCCCTAGTCTAAGCAGAGCTAAAAGTGTTCTGACTGACACCGGAGTGCGGGACACACCTAAGGGCAGCCTTGACCTGTATACAGCTGGAGGCTATGAAGCCTTGGGACTGATCTGTGGGAAGTGTTCCAGCTTGGCCATGCATCTGTGGCCTTGGATTGTCTGCGGACGCTGCAGGGAACCCTTGCTCGAGGTAGTCACACCATCCCAACCTCCATGTACACTACAATCGGATTGGGACAGGAAAGTCTCCATCCTTGCTGGGGACAGTTTTGAGAGTCCCCCTGCTATCACCCGGCTTGTGCGAGAAGCTGCTCCTCTCATCTCTTTGTCTGCTCCAGGACCCAACGCTCTGGTTATCCCTCGAGGCCGTGGTCGGGCCCAACTGCACTCCTTGATGATGGAACTCCCTGGGGGAAAGATGCCGGAGTCAAGTAAGCCTGAAATGGGTGAAATTAGTGTGCCAGTAGGGGCTGTGATACCTGTGGCCAGTAAGGGAGACAAGGTTGCTTTGCCAGTTGATGTTAGCTCAAAGGGCAACCTGTTCCCGGCTGAAGAGTGTTCCAATAGATCCGATTCAGATATACTTTCTGATCGGATTTCTGAACTGTTCTCAGACATTTTATCATGGACTGGAAAATGGACTGATAGTGCAGAGGAGCAGGCATGTGATTTAGGGGAAGGTGAGGTTCTTCCTGTGCAAGCTAATTGAACTGTCTGCCAGTGCAGCACCATGCCTATGCTTTACTAATTCCTTTGAGGAAGATCATTGGACGGGTTCGGTTCCTAAAGCTCTTGGTGTGTCTCCCTCTGAGAGTGACACGTTGATTTGCAGTTGAGAGACTTTAACGTGTGCTGTTTGTTGTAAATGGGAAAATTATTCTCAGTCCCCGGCTGTGTTGTGGACAGACTGAGATTTAAAATGCAAGGGGACTTGAGGATGGACTTCACCTTCGGGAAGTGTGGTCCCTTGCACTATAGCATGGCCTACTGCTGTTTGATTACAGCCATGCTTCCTGTCCCCAGATTTATCCCTAAGAAGAAGGGAAACTGCTGGGAAAAATGTTGTTAATATGTGATCGCACCCTGAGTGAAATATTGATGGACTTTGGGGCTCCAAGGACAATGGGGTGTTTAGCTAGATAGGTAGATTAAGCTGTGGCAAAAAGGGCAAGTTCTCACCTTAACCTTGATAATGAACTAAATGAAAGAAAATACTATACAAACACGCAAGGACTGTTTGCTGGATATAATGACCACCAGGTGGTGTGAGAGTGCCAACCTGAGTGAGTCTTGAGGTATGTCAGGGGCTACTACAAAAAATGCCCCATGACAAAGAAGTTTTATGGACTATCTTGGTACCCAGAAATTGGACAATTGAATATAAAAATTATATTTATTGTAGAAAAACAACTTCATACACATTAATACGAATCACATATAAAAACATAATTGTATACAGAAGCAGGATAATACAAACTTTAAACATTGAGAACACCACAAATTGGTGGAGCCTCCGAAGATGTAGGTCCAAAATGTAATCCTCTACATGTTTCGCGAAAAAAATGTGCTTCTTCAGGAGAGATTGACCTTATACCTCTAAGGGAAGATACAGTCTTCTAGTTAATTTTATTACAAGGTATTTCAAAGGGAAGTGAAAAAAGAAGTACACAATTTTATATATAGAATAACAACAATACTTGGAGTAAATTTATGTAGGCAAGCTTGGCTTAAGGTAGAATCAATACACTAAAGATACCCTTCCCAAAATAGCTGCTGGTTTAAAATGGTGGTTACCAGAGTCTAGTAAAATGACTGCTGTTTCCAAGATGGTGTCTGCTTAAAGTGGAACTTCAGTAATTTTTTCATCTTTCCATCTATTATGTCTTCTGCCCTTGTTGTTTTAACTTTGAAAAGTAAAATATTT
The DNA here is from genome assembly GCF_042186555.1 of Aquarana catesbeiana. Classification (NCBI taxonomy): domain Eukaryota; kingdom Metazoa; phylum Chordata; class Amphibia; order Anura; family Ranidae; genus Aquarana; species Aquarana catesbeiana. The sequence continues at coordinate 162,624,456 of NC_133330.1, read as the reverse complement.
TTTTTCTGCCAGTAAATACTTTATACAGCCCACTTCCTGTTTCTTGTCTGGTAAAAAGCCTAGGCTTATGACATCATGCACCGCTCTCTCTCTTACTCTCGGAAGAGAGTTTGCCAGGAAGAGAGGGGGGATGAGTCATAAGAGAGCCAATGACAGCTGCAGAGCTGGATGAGTGCCTCTGTGTGTCTGTGTAAATCCAGGAAGTGAACAGGCAGCAGCTTCAGCTGCCCACAGTTAAAATGGTTGCAGCTAGACTCAGTGGAGGGAGGTTTCTGCAGCATATTTGGCAAGTACAGAATCACAGTATATATAAAATAATATGCAAAGTGTTGGAGGGAAGCTTCAGAATGGCAAAGATGTTTTTATTACAAATTATGTGAACAGACTGCAGTTCCTCTTTACAGGGCCGGATTAACATAGGGGCTGGTGGAGCTGCAGCTCCAGGCCCCTCCCTCAATATAGGCCCATGGCAGTGAATATCTGTGTGCTTTCCTGAAGGAAGAGGAGGCCTCTGTGCACACATGGAGGAGACAAGAGTTAGTCAGTGCAGCCGAGTCCTGTCTCTGTCGATGCCTCCTGACTCCTATCACAGGATCTGTTCACTCACACAGATCCTCCTCAGTGTCTGGGGGAGGGGCGCTGATGTTCTAAACAGCAGAAGCCCGGGAGGAAGGACATCTCCCGTGCTGTTGTTGAGATAAGGTTAGTACATTTGTTAGGGAGATGTTTTATTGTGCTAGGGGACAGACTGCTGCTTCCCCCCATGTAATGTGCTCTCTTGTGCCCAGTGCCCACCATGTCATGTGCATTACAGTGCCCCCATGTAATGTGCTGTGCCCACCATGTCATGTGCATTGCAGTGCCCCCATGTAATGTGCTGTGCCCACCATGTCATGTGCATTGCAGTGCCCCCCATGTAATGTGCTGTGCCCACCATGTCATGTGCATTGCAGTGCCCCCCATGTAATGTGCTGTGCCCACCATGTCATGTGCATTGCAGTGCCCCCCATGTGCTGTGCCCACCATGTCATGTCATGTGCATTGCAGTGCCCCCATGTAATGTGCTGTGCCCACCATGTCATTTCATGTGCATTGCAGTGCCCCCATGTAATGTGCTGTGCCCACTATGTCATGTCATGTGCATTGCAGTGGCCCCATGTAATGTGCTGTGCCCACCATGTCATGTGCATTGCAGTGCCCATGTAATGTGCTGTGCCCACTATGTCATGTGCTGTGCAGTGCAGTGCCCCCCATGTCATGTGCTGTACATTGCAGTGCCCCCCATGTCATGTGCTGTACATTGCAGTGCCCCCCATGTCATGTGCTGTACATTGCAGTGCCCACCATGTCATGTGCAGTGCCCACCATGTAATGTGCTGTGCCATGCAGTGATCCCACCAAGTAATGTACAGTGCCCACCATGTAATGTGCCATGCAGTGCCCACCATGTCATGTGCCCACCCTGCCATGTGTTGTGCCCAGCATGTAGTGTGTTGTGCCCACTGTGCAATGTGCTGGGCTGTTCAGCAGTGCCCACCATGTCATGTGCAGTTCCTAACATGTAATGTGCAGTTGCATTGCCCACCATGAAATGTGCTATGCCATGCAGTGCCCACCATGTAATGTGTTGTGCCATTCAGTGCCCACCATGTAATGCGCTTTGCCCACCACGTCATGTGCTGTGCCATGCAGTGCCCACCATGTAATGCGCTGTACCCACCATGTAATGTGCTGTGCCATGCAGTGCCAACCGTGTCATGTGCAGTGCCCACCATGTAAATTACTGTGCAGTGCCCACCCTGTTGTGCTGTGTTGTACCCACCATGTCATGTGCTGGGTCATGCAGTGCTTACCATGTAATGTGCTGTACATTGTCCACCATGGCATGTGCCGTGCAGTACCCACAATGGAATGCGCTATGCAGGGCTCACCATGTCATGTGCAGTGTCCACCAATTAGGCCTCATGCACACAGGCTGTTAAAATAACGTTATGAAAATGCCAGTATCTTTGCAGTGATTTTTTTTAAACTTTTTTCAGCTTTTTTCAAGGTTTTTGCAATAGCGTTTTTGAGCGTTTTTCCGCGTTAGCGTTCTTGAGTGTTTTGAGCGTTTTTCCGCGTTAGCGTTTCTGAGCGTTTTTTAACGTTTTTTTTTTTCAATGGACCAAAAACGTCAAAAAACGTTGGTGAATGACGTTTTATGAGCGTTTTTGAGCGTTTATCAGCGTTAGAGCGTTTTTACAGCTGAAAAACGTCTCTCAGAACCCACTGGTCCTGGGTTTTTTTTACAGCTTAAAAACACCTATGCCATTTGCAGCTCAAAAAGGCCTAGGTGGACATGAAGCCATAGACTAACATAGACGGGCTTTTTTAAGCTGAAAAAAAGCTCAAAAAAGCAGCTGTAAAAACGTCCGTGTGCATGAGGACTTAATGTGCTGTGCTCACAATGTAATGTGCTGTGCTGTGTCATGCAGTGCCCACCATATCATGTGGTGTCATGCAATGCCCACCTTGTCATGTGCCGTGCAGTGCCCACCATGCCATGTGCAGTACCCACCATATAATATGCTGTGCCCACCATATAATATGCTGTGCAGTGCCCACTTGTAATGTGCACTGCCCACCATGTAATGTGCTCAGCTGTGCCCGCCATGTCATGTGCTGTGCTCACCATATAAGGTCCTGTGCCCACCGTGTGCATGTGCTGTGTTGTGCCCACCATGCAATGTGCTGTGTTGTGCAGTACCAACCATGTCATGTGCTGTGCCCACCATATAATGAACTGTGCCTACCTTGTAATGTGCTGTATTGGGCAGTGCCAACAGTGTAATTTGCTGTGCCCACCATGTAATGTGCTGTGCTTTGCCCACCATTAAATGTGCTGTATCCATGTATCCACCATGTAATGTGTAGTGCCAACCATGTAATGTAATGTGCTACCCCCCCCCCCCGTGTAATGTACTATGCTGTGCCCCCCTCACTCTCACCCCTCTCTCTCTCTCATCCCCTCTCGTTCACCCTGTTCTCTCTCTCGCCCCCTTCAACCCCCTATTTCCTACCACCCTCTCTCTCTTTCACCCTCTCTCTATTCCCTTTTTCTCACCCCCTCTCTCTCATCCCCATCTGAACTGTGCCTACCTTGTAATGTGCTGTATTGGGCAGTGCCAACAGTGTAATTTGCTGTGCCCTCCATGTAATGTGCTGTGCTTTGCCCACCATTAAATGTGCTGTATCCATGTATCCACCATGTAATGTGTAGTGCCAACCATGTAATGTAATGTGCTACCCCCCCCCCCCCCGTGTAATGTACTATGCTGTGCCCCCCTCACTCTCACCCCTCTCTCTCTCTCATCCCCTCTCGTTCACCCTGTTCTCTCTCTCGCCCCCTTCAACCCCCTCTTTCCTACCACCCTCTCTCTCTTTCACCCTCTCTCTATTCCCCTTTTTCTCACCCCCTCTCTCTCATCCCCATCTCTCTCATTCAATGCCTTTCTCTCTCTTTTCCCCTCCCTCTCATCCCCAATCTTTCAGCCCCCTATCTAACTATCACCCCCCCTCTCTCTCACACCCCTCTCTCTCTTTAATTTAATTCAACAAAAAATTGTTTGCGTTTTCATTTTATTTATTTTCATAAAAAGGCCCACCAAAATCCTTAGCACCAGGCCCATGTTGCTCTTAATCTGGCCCTGCCTCTTTAAGGAGGAGCTGCTTCTCGCTTCCTTTAAATTTTAGAGTATAAGGCGTAATGATGAAGTATGAATGTCAATGAATCTTCATGAGATTGAGTGGGTGTATGAGTTGATGGATCTTATGGAGTGTATGAAGTTGATGGATGAAGTGTGTCCTTTGGGTAATGGCCAGTGGTCTTAAATACCACTATGAACAATGATATTTTCATAAACCTAGCTCTAGGTGGGACTTAATTTCCATTGGTTGAGGTAGATAATGCTTTACCTTCCGGAAAATCTTGTTATTTGACTTTTCACTGCTTTTAACCACGAAGGGTCATCGTAGAGCAGAAATACCGTATTTATTGGCGTATAACACGCACTTTTTCCTCCTTAAAATAGGGGGAAAATCGTGTGTGCATGTTATACGCCGATATAGGCTGCCACCGAGGGGAAGGAGGGGACGAGCGCCGCCAAAAAAAGAGCCAGATCTCCTGTGTACTCGGCTCTGCTCGCAGTCACGCTCAATCCCACCCCCTGGACAGCTCCTAGCATTGACGTCCCGGCATTGGACTGGCATTATGTCAATCATAGGATCCAGGCCAAGGGGCGGGACTGGGCGTGGCGCCGAGCTGAGTACACAGGAGACCCGGCTCTGTCTATTTCGGCAAGGCTGCAGATGGACACTGATCAGGCTGCAGTGAGGAGCAATGCTACAGATGGGCACTGATCAGGCTGCAGTGAGGAGCAAGGCTGCAGATGGGCACTAATAAGGCTACAGTGAGGAGCAATGCTGCAGATGGGCACTAATCGGGCTGTAATGAGGAGCAAGGCTGCAGATGGGCACTGATTAGACTGCAGTGAAGAGCGAGGCAGCAGATGGGCACTGATTAGGCTGCAGATGGGCATTGATCAGGCTGCAGTGAAGAGCAAGGCTCCAGATGGGCACAGATCAGGTTACACTGAAGCTGCAGATGGGCACTATTCGGGCTGCATTGATGCTCACTGACCATTATTTTGCTTCAAAGTGGTTTATTTAAAAAAACTTCTCTCTTAAATTGGGGTGCGTGTTATACGCCAGAGGGTGTTATACTCAGATAAATACGGTAATTATAATGCCCATAGCTTTCCAGTAAACCTTTTTTTATTCATAGACAGTTCTTCAAACAGATACAAGAGCCACATTGCTCTGAGGTGTGAAACCCCCTTCTTAGTGTCTTAAAGTGAACCTCTACTATCTCCAAATCTATTAAGCTAAGAGTAGTTAAAAGAAAAATAGGCACCCTCTCATTCCTGTTTGTTTTGAGTACAAAACTCCTTGTTTTTGTGCGGGGAGGCATCTTGAACACAGATGTACATTTACTGAAATCCTCAGTGTAGGCATCTACTAGTCTCCTGGCATCCCACAGTGCAATGTGGGAGATGTAGAGATTAGCAATGAGGATCTCAGATTCCTTTCATGTTTAACCACTTGACCTCTGGAAGATTTACCCCCCTTCATGACCAGGCCATTTTCTACTATCTGACACTGGAAGATTTACCCCCCTTCATGACCAGGCCATTTTCTACTATCTGACACTGCGCTATTTTACTGACCATTGCGCACTCATGCAACGCTGCACATAAATGATATGTATGTCATTTTTTTCCCCACTATTAGAGCTTTCTTTTTGTGGTATTTGATCACCTCTGGGTTTTATATTTTTGGCACCATAAACTAAAAAAAAAACTACAATTTTGAGGAAAAAAAAAATGATTTTAACTTTCTGCTATAAAACCTATCCAATAAAAAAAAATCTTATTTTTGCTAAAAATAATTCCCATTAAGCGTAAATTGATTGGCTTGTGCAAAAGTTATAGCATCTATAAAGTATGGTGTATATATACTGAAATTTTTTTTTTTAATACTAGTAATGGCGGCGATCAGCTACTAATGCAATAAGCAGGACTGCATTTTTGCGGCGGACAATCTGACACTGACACTTTGTGGGAACCAGTTACACTAATACAGTGATCAGCGCTAAAAATATGCACTGTCCCTGTACTTATGACACTGGCTGGGAAAGAGTTAAACAGCCAGGGCACTCAAAGGGTTACCTGTGTGCCTAACCAGTGTTTTTGTGTCCTATGTGTGGTGCTTTCACTAAGGGATGTGATGGATTTTGTGCTTGGCTTTGCAGGGAAAGAAATTCCATCACATCCCCGCTGTCAGGACAGAGCTCTGCTTTGTTTACATAGGCAGAGTCCTTTCCTGCGTCTCTCCTAGCTGATCAGCGAGTGTCGGTTGATATCCATTGGACCTCACCCACTGATCTGCTTCTGCTGTGACTAATCGCAGCAGACGTGGAGCGACCCATACCAGGAAGTGCAGAATCAAGTATTCTACACAGAACAGCTTCTCTGTAGCAGTAAATCTGCTATGGGTGGTTGTTAACTGGTTAAGAAAATCAGATACTATTTCTTTTGTGAAACGTGAACTGCACTTTGCAGAACTGGCAGTAAGAATAATTGCTAGACCAAAACCATCAGCCATTGTGTATCTATCAACTTTCATGATATACAGTTAGGTCCATATATATTTGGAAACCGGCACAATTTTCATACTTTTGGCTCTGTATGCCACCAGAATAAAAATTAAAATGAAACAATCCAAACTAATTTGAAGTGAAGACTTTCAGATTTAATTCAAGGGTTTGAACATAAAAGCACAAATTTAAAGAACTGCAACCATTTTTATACACAGTCCCCCCATTTTCAGGGGCTCAAATTTAATTGGACAAATGAATATAATCATAAATAAAATGTTCATTTTTAATTATTTGTTGAGAATCCTTTACTAGCAAAGGACTGCCTGAAGTCTAGAACCCATGGACATTACCAAAGACTGGGTTTCATCCTTTCTGATGCTTTGCCAGGCTCTAACTGCAGCTGTCTTCAGTTGTTCTTTGTTTGTTGGTCTTTCTGCCTTTAGTTTTGCCTTCAGCAAGTGAAATGCATGCTCAATTGGGTTGAGATCAGGTAATTGACTCGGCCATTGCAGCATATTCCACTTCTTTTCCTTCAAAAGCTCCTGGGTTGCTTTTGAAGTGTGTTTTGGATCATTGTCCATCTGTACTGTGAAGCACTGTCCAATCAACTTTGCTGCATTTGGCTGTATCTGGGCTGACAGTATATCTCTAAACACTGCAGAATTCATCCGGCTGCTTCTGTCACATCATCAATAAACACCAATGACCCAGTGCCACTGGAAGCCATGCATGCCCCCACCATCACACTGCCTCTACCATGTTTTACAGATGACGTTGTGTGCTTTGGATCATGAGCTGTGCTAAGCCTTCTCCACACTTTTTTCTTCCCATCATTCTGGTACAGATTAATCCTAGTTTTATCCATCCAAAGAATGCTTTTCCAGAACTGGTCTGGCTTTTTTTTATTTTTTTTGCAAAGTCTGATCTGGCTTTTCTATTCTTCAGGCTTATGAATGGTTTGCACCTTGTGGTAAAACCTCTGTATTTGCTCTTGTGAAGTCTTGATTGTAAACTTTGACAATGATACCCCCACCTCCTGGAGAGTTTCTTTTGCCTGTCTGGATGTTGTGAATGGGTTTATCTTTACTATAGAGAGGATCCTGCGATCATCCCCCACTGTTGTCTTCTGTGGGCATCCAGGCCTTTTTATGTTGCTGAGCTCACCAGTGCATTTTTTTTTTCCTTCAGAATGTACCAAACTGTTGATTTGGCCACCTCTAATGTTGCTGGTATCACTCTGATGGATTTGTTTCATTTTTGAAGCCTTACAATGGCTGGTTTCTGTTGTTTGGAAAGATCCTTTGCGCGCATGATGTATGTTCACAGCAATAGATTCCAAATGAAAATACCACACTTAGAATCAACTCCAGACCTGTTACCTGTTTAATTGATTTCGAAATAATGAAGGAGTAGCCCACGCCTGGCCTTAAAACAGCTTTTGATTCAATTGTCCAATTAAATTTGGTCCCTTGAAAAAGGGGGATGGCTATTCTTAAGAGCTGTAATGCCTAAACCCTTCCTCCGATTTGGATGTACATACCCTCAAATTAAACCTGAGAGTGTGCACTTTCCGCTTATATCCATCCATATAACTATAGCTTGAATATGCTTTGGTAAATATCTGAAAAAACTAAAATTGTGCCTGTGTTCAAATATATATGGACATAACTGTAATGCCTCGTACACACGTTCGGACATTCCGAAAACAAGACCGTGGATTTTTTTCCGACAGATGTTGGCTCAAACTTGTCTTGCATACGCACGGTCACACAAATGTTGTCAGAAATTCCGATTGGCAAGAACGCGCTGACGTACAACACGTACGACAAGACGAGAAAAATGAAGTTCAGTAGCCAGTGCAGCTCTTCTTGATTCTGAGCATGCGTGGACTTTTGTGCATCGGACTTATGTACACACGCTCTGAATTTCCGACAACAAGTTTTTTTTTTTCAAATATAAAGTTTATTCCACTCCAAACAAGGGTGAGGACCCCAAAATACAGACATTTGGCAAGAATTCAAATCAAGTTACATTAACATGTACAGATACAATGAGTTAGCTCTACATTGATTTTCTGCATAGGTATGTTTAGATTACAGAATTATCATTAATATCTGATGAGGTCTACTGTAAAGATAAGTAATGGTTTCAATTCAGAATCCTGTTGCTGGGGTGATCCTCCCCTTAACATTTTCCACTATTCTTATAAATAAAAGCTTAAGACATAGGGCGAGAAAAAACAAAAAAGAAAAAAAAAAAAAACAAGATATTATAAAAACAGTCATAGAAAGAAAGGGGGGGGTTATGGATTAAGAAAAGGAGAGAGGGGGGGGATGGAAGAAGGGATGAGAAGCAGCAAGGGGGAAGACTATAGAAACAGATATGGGGAGGGAGGGAAGACATGGCGGTAGCTAAGCCTGCAAGTCTGATGTAATACAGCGAGTGTGCCACTCTAATGATTATCTGAGATTAAATTAGGCTCCTAATAGTCGCTGCCCCTCATCTGAATAAATGTATATGTTCCAAATATCCCATGTCTTCTTATATGCCTCTTGTTTATGCTGTGCCGTAAAGATCAGGTCCTCCATTTTCTTAATTTCTTCAACTCTCTTTAGCCATAATGATATGGTCGGTGGGGCGCCTTTCTTCCACAATATGGGGATACATCCCTTTGCTGCATTAAGTAGATGGCGTATTAAGGATTTTTTGTAAGACTTAATGGGAATCGAGGAGAGGTGCAGTAACCAGAATGCTGGGTCATCTTGGAGAGTATAGTCAGTAAACTTTTGGGTGATCCGTCTAACCTCATCCCAGAATTCCCTCAACTTGGGACATGACCAAAAGATATGAATCAGAGTTCCCTCTCCCCCCATGCAACGCCAGCACTGTCCCGAGGTAGACGGGAAACATTTCTTAAGTCTAGAGGGAGTTAGATACCATCGGGTTAGTATTTTGAAATTGGTCTCTTGCAATTTAGTGCAAAGCGAGGATTTAAGTGAGAGGGAAATGATTCATTGTCTTTGTGTAGAAGAAAATGTACAGTGTAGGTCCTTCTCCCAGCTGGACAAGCAGTGTAATTGTGGGTCTGTCGTAGATGAGACAAGCATTGAATACACCTGAGACAGTATGTGTGCCAGCGGAGTATTCTCCGCACATAGAGACTCAAATGAAGTTTGTTCCTTGGCGAAGTCCTGCGGGTCCGGGAGAGAGTGTAGAAAATGATGTAATTGAACAGCCTTCCAGAAAGGAAGGCGGTAATTCCCTGATGGATTACATAAATCTGAGATGGATGGCCACTTTCCTGCCTGAACGAACCGAGCTACGTGTTCGCTGCCTGATTCTCTGAGAGAGATAAATTCTGTCGGGCATAGGCCTGGGATAAATTTAGGGTTACCCAGTATGGGGAAGAGAGGAGAGTTTTTGGATGTTAGGGACTTGTTAAAAGCAACTTGGAAGCTATTTTTCAGAGTGGTCCCAATAAGTGGGTGAGATTTCAGCTCATGTGGAAGGTCACTATAGCACCACAATGCTCCTCCCAATGGGATATGAGATTGTGATTGTTCAAGTTGTACCCAGAGTTTGTTTTGTTTATTCTTCTCCAGTCTAGAATACGTCCTAGGTGTGATGCCAAATAGCATGAACGTATGTCGGGTAATGCTAGACCTCCGTATTGTTTGGGGAGGGTCATCTGTGTCCGACGTAGTCGGGGCTTTTTATGTGCCCACACAAATCTGGTGAACAACGCGTGTACCTGTTTAAAGAAAAGAGGTGGGATGTGTATCGGTAGGGCTTGGAGCAGGTAAATAAATTTCGGTAGTATACTCATTTTTACGAGGTTACATCTCCCAAACCAGGAGTGGTAGCCAGTATGCCATTTGTCTAGTAGGGCTCGTACCTTTGTCAATAATGGAGGGAAATTTAGTTCAAACGTCCGTGAGATATCAGGAGGAATTTTGGTACCCAAGTAATTCAGTGCAGTCTCAGTCCATCTAAAGTGAAAATTGGATTGGAAGTCCAGTAGGATATGGGGAGCGATCTCTATACCCATCGCTTCGGATTTAGTAAAATTGATCTTTAGGTGTGAGAATGCCCCAAAAATGTTAAATTCCCGCATAAGGTTTGGGAGGGAGATTCTTGGGTTTGTCAGTGAGAATAAAAGGTCGTCCGCATAGGCAGATATTTTACAGTGGGTGTTACCTATACGAAGGCCGGTAATATCTGGGTTTGCTCTAACCTTACATAGGAAGGGTTCTTGGGAGAGGGCAAAAAGAAGGGGAGATAAAGGGCAGCCCTGTCTGGTACCGTTTCTGATGGTGAAGGGGTTGGAAAGTACTCCATTGACTTTCACCTGGGCAGATGGGTGTGAATATATGTTGCCAATCCAGTGCATCATCCTGTCTCCTAGGCCAATATGTCGTAGGACTGAAAACATACACTACCGTTCAAAAGTTTGGGGTCACCCAAACAATTTTGTGTTTTCCATGAAAAGTCACACTTATTCACCACCATACGTTGTGAAATGAATAGAAAATAGAGTCAAGACATTGACAAGGTTAGAAATAATGATTTGTATTTGAAATAACATTGTTTTTACATCAAACTTTGCTTTCATCAAAGAATCCTCCTTTTGCAGCAATTACAGCATTGCACACCTTTGGCATTCTAGCTGTTAATTTATTGAGGTAAGCTGGAGAAATTGCACCCCACGCTTCTAGAAGCAGCTCCCACAAGTTGGATTGGTTGGATGGGCACTTCTGGCGTACCATATGGTCAAGCTGCTCCCACAACAGCTCAATGGGGTTCAGATCTGGTGACTGTGCTGGCCACTCCATTACCGATAGAATACCAGCTGCCTGCTTCTGCTGTAAATAGTTCTTGCACAATTTGGAGGTGTGTTTAGGGTCATTGTCCTGTTGTAGGATGAAATTGGCTCCAATCAAGCGCTGTCCACTGGGTATGGCATGGCGTTGCAAAATGGAGTGATAGCCTTCCTTATTCAGAATCCCTTTTACCCTGTACAAAGCTCCCACCTTACCAGCACCAAAGCAACCCCAGACCATCACATTACCTCCACCATGCTTAACAGATGGCGTCAGGCATTCTTCCAGCATCTTTTCATTTGTTCTGCGTCTCACAAACGTTCTTCTTTGTGATCCAAACACCTCAAACTTGGATTCATCCGTCCACAACACTTTTTTCCAGTCTTCCTCTGTCCAATGTCTGTGTTCTTTTGCCCATCTTAATCTTTTTCTTTTATTGGCCAGTCTCAGATATGGCTTTTTCTTTGCCACTCTGCCCTGAAGCCCAAAATCCCGCAGCCGCCTCTTCACTGTAGATGTTGACACTGGTGTTTTGCGGGTACTATTTAATGAAGATGCCAGTTGGGGACCTGTGAGGCGTCTGTTTCTCAAACTAGAGACTCTAATGTGCTTATCTTCTTGCTTAGTTGTGCAACGCGGCCTCCCACTTCTTTTTCTACTCTGGTTAGAGCCTGTTTGTGCTGTCCTCTGAAGGGAGTAGTACACACCGTTGTAGGAAATCTTCAATTTCTTTGCAATTTCTCGCATGGAATAGCCTTCATTTCTAAGAACAAGAATAGACTGTCGAGTTTCAGATGAAAGTTCTCTTTTTCTGGCCATTTTGAGCGTTTAATTGACCCCACAAATGTGATGCTCCAGAAACTCAATCTGCTCACAGGAAGGTCAGTTTTGTAGCTTCTGGAAGGAGCTAGACTGTTTTTAGATGTGTGAACATGATTGCACAAGGGTTTGCTAATCATCAATTAGCCTTCTGAGCCAATGAGCAAACACATTGTACCATTAGAACACTGGAGTGATAGTTGCTGGAAATGGGCCTCTATACACCTATGTAGATATTGCACCAAAAACTAGACATTTGCAGTTAGAATAGTCATTTACCACATTAGCAATGTATAGAGTATATTTGTTTAAAGTTAGGACTAGTTTAAAGTTAGCTTCATTTAAAAGTACAGTGCTTTTCCTTCAAAAATAAGGACATTTCAATGTGACCCCAAACTTTTGAACGGTAGTGTATATGTCCAATTGACCCCGTCAAAGGCCTTTTCTGAGTCTGTACTAAGAAATACGCTAGGGATCTTATTAACTTTAGCTACTTGTATAAGGTTGAGGACTTTGATAATATTATCCCTGGCTTCTCTGGCGGGAACAAAACCAACCTGGTCAAGGTGGATTAGTGAATGGAGGTGTTGAGCTAATCTGGATGCGATGATTTTCGAAAATAATTTGAGGTCTACATTTAAAAGGGAAATGGGTCTATAGCTGCCACACAAACCCGGGTCTTTCCCCTCCTTGTGAATTAATGATATATGGGCTTTGAGCATCTCTTTGGGGAAGTTGTTGGTGGTTCCAAGTGCATTAAAAAAAGCCACTAAACGCGGTCCTAAGATCGGTAGGAAGGTCTTATAGTATTGCACCGTATAGCCGTCCGGGCCTGGTGCCTTACCTAACTTCATGGAATTCACTGCAACTTGCAGCTCTTCTAACGTGATTGGTTCGTCTAACAATAGTTGGGTTTCTGACGGAAGCAATGGCATTTGGGAGTCTAGTATGTATTGGTCGATATCTGTCTGGGAGGAAACAGAATTGGGAAGGTTATATAAGTCTAGGTAGAAGGCCTCAAATCCCTTTGATATGTCTGTCGGAAGAGTGACCTTCCGACCGTCTGAAGTGGTAATCTGGGGTATATACGAGGAGGTTTTAATTTCTTGAACTGACTTGGCCAAGAGTTTCCTGCACTTATCTCCTGACTCGTATGATAGCTTACGGCAAAACTGAAGAGCAGCCTTTGCCTTATAATGTAGGAGGTCTGTTATTTGAGAGCGAATAGTCCTCAATTTCACTTCTATATCCTGAGTAGGAGATTGTTTATGTTGCGTTTCCAACTCGGCCAAGTCAGCAAGCAGTTTGGTGAGTTGTGTATTTCTGTCTTTTTTTATCTTTGTCCCATGTTTAATGAGTACCCCATGGAGGACACACTTATGAGCCTCCCATAGGATTCCAGGGTCACAACCCTGGATGTCGTTCTCTTTGAAATAAAAGTCCAATTCTTTGGTCACGTCCGTTAGGACCTCCGGTATTTGTAATAGACTTTCATTCAAGCACCAGAATAATGATCTGGGTGAGGGTCTATCCGTGCGTGTATATGTGAGGTGAATAGGGGCATGATCCGACCATGTGATCATCCCTATTTCTGTGTGGCTTACTAGGTGTAATTGGTCATGAGGGATCAGGAAAAAATCAATCCTGGAGTATACCTTGTGGGGGGCTGAGTAAAAGGAATAGTCCCTCTCTCCTGAATGTTGGGAGTCTCCAGACATCAACAAGGTGAGCTTTGTGTAGGGTTTGCATTATTTGATTGCGATGTGATTGTGGATAGGAGGAGTTACCTGAGGAGGTATCTACCATAGGGACCAGAGGCACATTAAAATCTCCTCCCAGAATTAATTGGCCTTCTTGGAATGCCCTCAGCCTAGTGAAAGTTCGTTTAAGGAAACCATCCTGATTTTCATTAGGGGCGTATAGTGTCGCCAATGTAAACTGCGATCCACCCACCAGGCCTTTGAGAAATAAGAAACGACCTTCAGGATCTGACAATATGTCTTGACATTGCCATGGGATTTTGCTGGAAATCAGGATGGATACTCCTCTAGTTTTAGAGTTACAGTTTGTAGAATGATACACTCGTGGGTAGAGTCTATTCTGCAGCACTGGTGATTTATTCGTCTTAAAATGTGTTTCTTGAATGAAGGCTATGTCAGTGTGTGATTTCTTAAGGTCGTGAAGTAAGATTCGTCTTTTCTCTGGTACATATAATCCCTTGACATTAAGGGAAAATATCTTGAGTGAGTCTACCGCCATGTCCTCCAGAAAGTAAGAAAAGGGGGGGGGGGGCAAGAAAAGGGGGCGAAGGAGGGGGTGACACACTAGGGATGGGGGGAGGAAGAGAAGAAAAGAAAAGTAGTAAGAAAAAGGAAAGATTGAAATAAAACACTAGAGGTAAGGGCCTCTAAAGTTACAATATGGGTTAGGACAAAAAATAAAAAAGGAAAAGAATAAAGTCTAATTGACTTAAGGTGTATACAACTCTAAAACCTCGGTTGTATACAAGGGCCTATGTGGGGTGTGGGTGGACCTTACCATTAGGTGAGGTCCCGTCCCTCCCGTCTCCCCCTTACACAGCAAAAAGCAAGGACTTCTATTTTAACATACATTAACCTTTAAAAGAATTTCTTTGAACTCACGGTTCTCTAGGGATGCCGTTAACACATAACAGGTGCGCCGTCCCATAGCCTCCGCGCCTACATAGGGTTCCACCAGATCACACAGGAGGAGAACCCCCTAGAACGTTACCAATCATTCACTATCTGTATCTCAGCGCAACCCAGGCCGAGGCCGAGGGTCTGTCTGTGAAGGCGGAAGCAGCGAAGGCTCATGGGGGGGCGCCTCCAACCATAAACCATATAACTTTCCATCCTCTGAAACGTAATTAGGGCAGATATGAGTATTAAAGCTAGGTATGGTATTTCCCATCTTTCAACATTTCTCTCCCTGTATATCCCCTTAATAACTAAATACCCCATGGCCTAGACTTGAAGTCCATCAAGGAAATGAGTACTCCGGTCTCTATTGAACGTGCCTGAATCAAAGGTATTCTGTCTACCGTGACACTGCAGGAACAATCTTGGTGAATATGCACGACTGTCAGGGTTATCTATGTATTGGGAGGAGATGTAGTCCCTTATGCTCTAGTATATCGTCTATGATATGTGCCCATGTACACCCTATTAATAGGTATATTGAATGCGGACAGTCCACCTAGATGAAAAGTAGTAACAAATTCCTTCCGGGAACTCTGGGTGAAAGCAGGAAGATCCCTCATGTATAGAAAGAATTGGGTCCTGTGTGTATATATAGTAAGCAAATGTATCTTGTAATCTGCATAAGTAAGGTGTTTGAGTAGGGAAGTACTCTGGACGCCTCCTGTGATGGATCCCATCCCAAACTGGTAAG
The DNA here is from genome assembly GCF_042186555.1 of Aquarana catesbeiana. Lineage (NCBI taxonomy): Eukaryota > Metazoa > Chordata > Amphibia > Anura > Ranidae > Aquarana > Aquarana catesbeiana. The sequence continues at coordinate 162,609,210 of NC_133330.1, read as the reverse complement.
ATACCCTCCATTGCAGAGGAGTACCGCTTCAGAGACCAGAGAGCAAAACACCACAGCTACAGAGAGGAGTAGAAAGGTAGCCCCTGATAGTAGATGGCGATCAGTAAGGGCACCTGTGGTGGGCATTGTGAGGGTAATTCTCATCGAGTTTCAGTCATACATGTGGGTTGGCGGGTTCCTCTGATTAGCAGGTCTCGCCATGAGGTGAGTACTCATGCTTCCCGGTGTTCATCACTGGACAAAGATCTGGGACGCTTTCCACGTCTCTGTGGTCTCTGCGGCCTCGGTGCTGTGCTCCTTGCTGTGTGGTTCCCCGCTGCGTTCATCCTCCCTGTTGGTCTCGGGAGGTAATCCAGCCAATTAGGGATCTCAATCGGGTCTGTTCTTAGAAAGGCAAAGAGGGCTGGCAGAGATTCTGGGGAACGCAGCAGGAAAGACCGTTGATCTTTGTGGAAGGTGACTGAAAGCGGGAAGCCCCAGCGGTAAGTGGCGTTGCAGCGTCTGGCGAGGTCCAGCAGGGGCTTTAAGGTGGCCCTCCTACGTAGCGTTGACCTGGATATGTCCGGCAGGAGCTTAACCATTGCACCATCAAACTCAATTTTGCCCGACTCCCAGGCCCCCCTCGCTATTGCCTCCTTGTGTATATAGTGGTGTAATCGGCAGATCACATCTCGGGGCCTAGCGGGGTCCGACGATCGAGGTCCCAAAGCTCGGTGGACACGATCTACCTCTATCTGCTCTGGGAGGTGGTCTCCGGCCACTCTGCGAAATATGTCTGTAACTGCAAAATATGTCTGTAACTGTGGCTAGCAGGTCTTCTGAGCCCGTGGCCTCCAGGAGGCCCCGGAGCCGAACGTTGTTCCTCCGGCTCCGGTCCTCCATCTCCTCCACACGTAGCTGTAGTTCCATTGCCGATGTGGACTGATTGTCTTGTCTGGATTCCATTGCTGTCACTCTCTGTTCCAGCGTCGTTAGGGAGGATTCGCCCGCCGTCAGGCGCGTGTTGAGAGCTTGTACCTCCTGCTTCACCGCCTGTATCTCTTTTTTGTGGGCTGCCTCTACTCTCCTGACTAAGGCCTCTATGTCCGCTCTCGTCGGCAGGGCCTGCAGGATGGCTTTAAGCTCAGCGTCAGCACCCAACATAAATGGCCTGTGAGGGGTACCGGATGCCTCGGATTCTGCAGGTACCGATGAGTTGGGGTAGAGAATCGGGCTGCGGGATCCCTCTGAAGGGTCAAGGCCTGACGCGAGATCCGGGGACTGCGAGCGAGAGAAGCGTGGCTCCGCCATCTTAAGTTCCGGGGACCCAGAGTTTGATCTCCCGAATAGTCTCTGGAAGTCTCCCAAAGCAGGGGCGGAGAAGCCTGGGCTGTTCTTCTTTTTATTCTTTTTGCCAGTCAGCTTCTTAGATGGGAGCATTCTGTAAAAAATAGAGCTGATATAGCCAAGAAGGGTTAGGGAAGGACGGGAGCTCTAGTGAAGCACGTCTTTACCCGGCCATGTCCAGACCACGCCCCCCCGACAACAAGTTTTGTTGTCGGAAAATTTGAGAACCTGCTCTCAAACATTTGTTGTCGGAAATTCCGACAGTAAATGTCCGATGGAGCATACACACGGTCAGAATTTCCGACAACAAGCTCACATCGAACATTTCCCGTTGGAAAATCAGAGTGTACAAGGCATTACTGTGGTGTCTCCTCAATATTTAGATTCAGATTTGCAGTGGAAAATAGATGATGGAGATCCAAAGTTTGATGTTGGTTCTCCCTATCCGTTTCCAATTGTTCTTTTTCATATAGTGCAGCTAAGTCACTCAGGGACATACGGTGCAAAATGAAGGAAGTTATAGGGGATAATTGATTAGGTGTGAAGGAAGGGGTTTTTGTATCATTATTTTACAGGCTTTTTTCTTTTTCTGATGAGTTATTTTAATTGATAAAAATGTTGATGTTATCCCAAATGATCACGACAAAACCATTTTTGTTTTCCTGGCCCCTCCTGTTGACTGCTGTTGACTGCTAATTTCCCAACCCTTTTCTACCAACTGTATCTGATCTGAGTTTAATCACACTGATCTAATTGTGTCGTCCATAGTGCTAGCGTCGTGGTCATTGGGAGGACAGGTTGGTTCCTAGTGGGAAGAATGCTTCTTACGTTAGTGGGGAGTAATATACATTATAGTTAGCTAACATGGTTTGTGGTGGTAGTTGTTCCATATCTAAGAGGTACAAATTGCCCATTGCTCACAAGAACCCCTAGCAACATTGGGAGAAAGCCTTGGGTTCCATGGATCTCTGGTTGAGAGAGGCTGGATTGACCTGTTGGCAGTCTAATGAAACCTTTTTAGACTAAAGTTCGTTTTCTTTAGGCTGTAACATACCTGAAGAATATTTATCTTTCTATCTTTGTGCCGAGGGTGCAGAGTGGGAAAGTTCTAGCTGGTGGTCTTGCCAATCTCTTGAAGTAGAGAAGCCAGCTGTGACTCTGTCCCTACCTATATTTCAGTAAATACAGGGGGGGCTAAGAGTCTGCTTAGCCAACGGCATCCAATTATATGCGAGCTATCATTTATAATGTGCTTTATAATACACTGAAAGCTGGAATTTGGTCATCTGCATGGTAGCCAATCAGCTTCTAACATCAGCTTGTGCAGTTAAACTTTGACAAAAAAAATAAAAACCTGGAAGTTGATTGGTATCTATGCAGAGCTGCACTAGATTTAGCACTCTCCAATTTTACTAAATCAACCCCATGGTGTCCACTAAGCTAAAATAATCTTTACTGGATCTGTGAAAATAGCTGAATATCTGTGGACACTCTCTGACCTCACCAGATACATCCAAACTGATCTTTTTTTTCCTTTGAAAGAGTTTAGGAAGGATGTTCCTATTTCCCCAACCAGTCACTAACGTATTTCTCTGAGATAAGCAATGCCAAACATGTCTGTCTCCTCCATAGAAAGCATTAGTGAGTTTCTTCGCAAGTAAAGTTGTTTGAATTTAGAAGCAAAAAGAGGACTGCATAGCTTCAAGTCCCCAGTGTTCTCCTCAGGTCCCCCTCTGCTTCGGCTGCTGGCCTTTAGAAGTTAATCCTGCTCAGAATATATAGCAAAATGGGGGGGGGGGGGGGGAACGAAGTCGTACTCCATAGAGTCGCATCCATATGTTTAAAGTAGTTGACTTTCAACACAGTCTGTTCCCTGAGCCATGCCCCCATAGAGGGGTGTGGCTTAGGGCCGGGATTGCATGAGAAGCCAACTACTTTGATTAAACCTTATAGTGTGACTGGTGTGAATCTGTGTAGTTGATTTTTGCTATAGAAACTGTATTCGTTTTCCCTTTTATGATACCGTGTCTAATGTCAATTTTGTATGCTGCATATAAAACTATTAGGTTTTAATTATTTTACAGTTTCATAATGATAAAGCAGTTCATTAACAGGAAAATTCACTCTTTGTAAGTTAGGTGGTCCATTATATCCCAAGTTCTATGAACTGTAGCCTTCCTTGGGACTGAAATATAAACTGTTTGCGCACTCCTGCTTTTTAAGCTTCAATAATGGCTTTTGATGGCATCTGGGGATGGCAGGAAGAGGCCCTTCTTACATATTGGTTAAAATAAACTTTGCCCTCCCAAAATCTTGCTGCCTAAAATTTCACATATTTTTTTCTGTGTTTCAACAGTCAGACCTGGTTAAATCTGTCTACATCTTAAGCTGTCCGTAGATGGATTGAAATTTGGCCAGTTGATCAAAGATGTGCCAAGTTTTGTTCATCTTTAGCAGTTTACGTTCGAGAGGAGTCAATCTAATGATCAGCTCCTTCCGAACGGGACTGTTGGTATATTTTTGCTCAGTCTGTACTTGCAGTCAATCGGCCTTCATCCACGTCGAATGTAAGGATGGGGGAATCGTATTGTGTTGTCATTTGTTATGTTTATTTGTTTATTTTTTTTAACTCAGTTTAATTTACTATCTAATGAGTCAGTGTCCCACAGAAAGTATAAAGACTCGGTGTCCTGAAGATTCTCATGTTACATGCTTGCAAGTCAGTAATTCAATAGTTAAATAGAGTTAAGGATGACCCTTCTAAAGCCTGTAAATGGCAGCTACTATATTTCTATCTTGCCAGGTTCCCTTCTAGTATAATTTCTATTGTCATCTGTGAAGTAGTTTGCATTGTAACACCCAGAAGCTTTCTGATCCTAATCTGTATGTGGTGTGTCACAATGCCGTACGATCACTGAGGCATGCTTTTATCCATCTTGATGAATACTTCTGCTTTTATTGACCTGACTCATGGCAAATGTGTTGCTATTGTACAGAGAGTATTATCTGTATTTGAATATCTGAGCAAGTGTTCCTATTTCTTTCCCTGTCAACAGCCTGCAACCCAAACACTTGTTGCGCCAGCAAACGTGGCATGCAGCTCAAAGGTGTCCGGATTGGAGAAACTGCTGATTCGACACCAGGACTGCAGAAAGCAATGACCTCCATGTTTCTGTGAAGGGGCCAAGTAAGTGTCTGCTATTGTTTAATTGTATGCAAACAACCCCAATTTCTTTGGGTCTATTATCTATAATATTTTAATGGATAAGTACACGTTTTGTCAAAGTAATTACTCATCTTTTTGCAGATAAAAAAAATGTGTATTTTTTCTTTTTTTATATTATTATTCTACAGCCTATGAATCAGCCCTGAAAATTTCCACTCGCCTCCTCGCATTTGGTGAGTGGATTTAAGTTGAGGGCGAGCATGGAGCAAGGTTGCCAAATGTCCGTTATGGACGGCTGCTGCCTGTAAAAAATATGGCAGTGGGCAGGCTTTAGAACTGGGCAGGCGCGGTTCTGAGACCAGCTCGGGCACAAACGGAGGGCGGGCAGCCGGGCGAATGGATGGTGATGTCATGGTGGCGGTGCCTGTTAAGAACTACAGGCTACAGCAGGGGCAGCTGGGACGGCCCGGGGACACAAATGCGGAGGTACTTATAACATGAGCACTAGCTGTCGCCTCAGAGCCCTGGACATCGTGCCTGAAGGAGGCAGAGTACAGCGGAGGCGGGGAGCATAGACCGGACGAGGTGGTACAGCTGTCCTCCCCACCAGAGGGTAAGACTGGCCGGGGAGAGGGAGGACTACCAGAGGACCCTGCATGCGGAGTAGTGCCAAGGCTTGCTGGGGATTTGTAGTTCACCATTAATATCCAATAAGCGTGTCTACAGGAGCTTGTTCTTCTACCCCCTTCCTGCCTGTAGAGTGCTGGGACTTGTAGTTCTACATCTGAAGAACAATACTAGGCTGCATGCTAACAGGAGGATAGAGAGCAGATGGTCAAACACTGTCCATTTTGATTACAGATGGCCAAACACTGTCCAATCTAATTGCAGATGGCCGTACGCTGTCCAGTTTGATTGTAGATGGCCGTACGCTGTCCAATCTGATTGCAGAAGGCCGTACGCTGTCCAATCTGATTGTACACACTCCGGTAAGATGGCCATACACTGTACAATATCCTTTAAAGTTGATCTTCAGTCCCGCTCTGGACAGTCTCCTGCCCCTTCGGTGGTGGGTAGATGTGCCCATGGCAGAGTCAGTTGGCACATCTACCCACAACTAAAGGACTGAAAAGGATTTGAGCATAAGGGGGGACTCTGATGTAAAGGGCAATACTGCAGAGAGCAGACTCTAATGTAAGTGGGAACTCTGATGTAAAAGGAAACGCTGCAGACCATAATGTTAGGTGGAATATTGCAGGTTCTGATGTAAGGGACAACTTTGTGGATTGTGATGTAAAGCGGAATTTTGGAGTCTGATGCTTTATGTTAATATTGTTAAAGTTGTTGTTAATTATTTTTTTAACTTAATTCTGCATAAAACATTTAACAGTTTCATTTCATGAGAGAATTTACAAGGACATGTTTGGGGCGGGGCGGGGCAGGGCAGGGTAGGGGTTGGGTGGGACAACTGGTGGCGAGTAACTCTTAAGACCTGGCTAGTAGCTCAGGACTTGAAATTTTAAGCCATGCTATAAAGTATTGCACCCACGATTAGTAGATTGAGCGTTAATTCATTTCAGTGGACAGGATAAATTCTTTTTCTGGCCAATGAAATTAATTGATGCCCAACTGTGGTACACGCATTCAGAAACCAAGTGTTTTTTCCTGATGCCAGAAGATGGACATCTAGGAGATTTGGCCAAAGCGTCCAGTGTGCATGAGGCCTAAAGTGCTATTTATTCCTACCAAGGTTTTTTTCAGGTTCTAATACAAAGCCAAGCAGATTGTGTCTCATAATAAGCAAACGTGCCCTTTTTTAATCTATTTTTTAACCTTCATTTTACAAACGTGATCTCCCTTATTAAATGTAATCCATTCTATTTACATCAATTGTTTTGTGTGCATTGATTTAAACACCAAAATACACACACAATGGGGGTTATTTACTAAAGGAAAATCCACTTTGCACTGAAAGTGCACTTGAAAGTGCACTGAAAGTAAAGTCGCTGTAGATCCGAGGGGGGCATGCAAGGAAAATAAAAAACAGCATTTTAGCTTGCACATGATTGGATGATAAAATCAGCAGAGCTTACACTCATTTCAGATCTACTCCTCAGATTTAGAGTGACTGCACTTCCAAGTGCACTTTCAGTGCAAAGTGGATTTGCCTTCCGTAAATAACCCCCAATGTGTGTGTGTGTGTGTGTGTGTGTGTGTATATATATATATATATATATACACACACACACACACACACATATACAGTCAGGTCCATAAATATTGGGTCATCTACACAATTCTAATCTTTTTGGCTCTATACACCACCACAACGGATTTGAAATGAAACAAACAAGATGTGCTTTAACTGCAGACTTTCAGCTTTAATTTGTGGGTATTTACATCCAAATCAGGTGAACGGTGTAGGAATTACAACAGTTTGTATATGTGCCTCCCACTTTTTAAGGGACCAAAAGAAATGGGACAATTAGCTGTTCCATGGCCAGGTGTGTGTTATTCCCTCATTATCCCATTTACAAGGAGCAGATAAAAGGTCCAGAGTTCATTTCAAGTGTGCTATTTGCATTTGGAATCCGTTGCTGTCAACTCTCAATATGAGATCCAAAGAGCTGTCACTATCAGTGAAGCAAGCCATCATTAGGCTGAAAAAACAAAACAAACCTATCAGAGAGATAGCAAAAACATTAGGTGTGGCCAAATCAACTGTTGGAACATCCTTGAAAAGAAAGAGCGCACCGGTGAGCTCAGCAACATAAAAAAACCCGGAAAACCATGGAAAACAACTGTGGTGGATGACCAAAGAATTCTTTCCCTGGTGAAGAAAACACCCTTCACAACAGTTGGCCAGATCAAGAACACTCTCCAGGAGGTAGGTGTATGTGTGTCAAAGTCAACAATCAAGAGAAGACTTCACCAGAGTAAATACAGAGGGTTCACCACAAGATGTAAACCATTGGTGAGCCTCAAAAACAGGAAGGCCAGATTAGAGTTTGCCAAACAACATCTAAAAAAGCCTTCACAGTTCTGGAACAACATCCTATGGACAGATGAGACCAAGATCAACTTGTACCAGAGTGATGGGAAGAGAAGAGTATGGAGAAGGAGAGGAACTGCTCATGATCCAAAGCATACCACCTTATCAGTGAAGCATGGTGGTGGTGGTGTCATGGCGTGGGCATGTATGGCTGCCAATGGAACTTGTTCTCTTGTATTTATTGATGATGTGACTGCTGACAAAAGCAGCAGGATGAATTCTGAAGTGTTTCGGGCAATATTATCTGCTCATATTCATCAAAATGCTTCAGAACTCATTGGACGGCGCTTCACAGTGCAGATGGACAATGACCCGAAGCATACTGCGAAAGCAACCAAAGAGGGAAAGAAGTGGAATGTTATGCCAGTGTTTCTCAACTCCAGTCCTCAAGGCGCCCCAACAGGTCATGTTTTCAGGATTTCCCTCAGATGAAACAGTTGTGGTAATTACTAAGGCAGTGAAACGGATCAAATCACCTGTGCAAAATAATGAAAAGCCTGAAAACATGACCTGTTGGGGCGCCTTGAGGACTGGAGTTGAGAAACACTGTGTTATGCAATGGCCAAGTCAATCACCTGACCTGAATCTCATTGAGCATGCATTTCACTTGCTGAAGACAAAACTGAAGGGAAAATGCCCCAAGAACAAGCAGGAACTGAAGACAGTTGCAGTAGAGGCCTGGCAGAGTATCACCAGGGATGAAACCCAGCGTCTGGTGATGTCTATGCGTTCCAGACTTCAGGCTGTAATTGACTGCAAAGGATTTGCAACCAAGTATTTAAAAGTGAAAGTTTGATGGATGAGCTGAGCAGCCAATTGTCCCATTTCTTTTGGTCCCTTAAAAAGTGGGAGGCACATATACAAACTGTTGTAATTCCTACACAGTTCACCTGATTTGGATGTAAATGTCCCAATATTTATGGACCTGACTGTATATATATATATATATATATATATATGTGTATATATATATATATATATATATATATATATATATATATATATGTTTTTATTTTGATACATATTTGAACTGGTTTAGTAATGATAAACTCATTTGCCTTTTTTTTCCCCTTTAATTGTTATCTTTAACCCTTTTGTTATCCGGTCCATACGTCGTACAGATCTGACAACGGGGGGGTTTTACACACATTCCCAGTTGCTACAGGATTGTGTGTAAAACTGACAACCAGGCTCCTGCCTGTCAGATGGAAGAATTCGGGCAGATATGCTCCCGCCCGAATTGCTTCCCCACGCCTGTGGTAGCACCCATGTGATAGTAAAAAAAAAAATTTAAATAGTAAAAAAATAGTACAATAGTTTGTATGCACACAAATTCAAGTTTTGACATGTTGGGTATCTTTTTACTCGGTGCAAACTCATCTTTTATATTTTACCAAAAATTCTGTCATTTTATTGCGCTTGTGTTCCCAGAAATTAACTGTAGTGTATTTTAACTGAAATTTTGTGTTTCATATTGCCTTTGTGGTAATATCGTATGACATAAAAAATTGGAGCTACTACTGTTTTATTCTCTATTCTATCTGCTTTCAGACAATATATAATGTTTTTTTTTTTTTTTTTGTTTATGTGATTTTCAGGTCTATAATGATTTTTTAAGCATGTGTAAAAAAAAAAAAAGAAAAAAAAGGCAGAAATGCTCTGTCAGCAAAAGGGTTAAACCACAGTGAAGCAGCCACACCCACCTTTTTCTGGCCACACCGATATTTTGCCAGTGTACACATAGCATGCCACATTCCTCCCCTTTAAGAATTGTCCCTCTTTGTTAAGTTCAAATGTTGGAAGGTATGCATCCTGTCATATCACCCTATCCCCTAACAACCCCCCCCACCCACCTCTTCCCCATACACTGACCCTTCAGTATAGCCAGCATGCTTTCTCTTCCTGGCATACTCCTCCCAGAGAGCCCATTACACGTTTGCTCTGCAGATATTAACAATTATCCAGCCAGGATTGGGTGAGCTGCAGTCCGGAGCAGTGGTGAGCACCCCCATTTTTGTAGAATGGACTGATTTGAGAAAGCTGTGATCAGATTGGAGGTGGCTGAGGTGTGCACAGCTCTGCACCTATTCAGACCTCTCCTTTGGCCCATTCCTGTGCAGATGTCTCTGTGATGAGCTCTGTACAATTCCATAATGTGTGTGCTCATGTGATCTGTCATTACTGATCCAGGGTTGTCATCCTCCTCCTGAACCTTATTCCTCCCTCAGCACTCCCCTATAATGGGGCAGACAGGTCTGATCTCCTGTCCTACATGCTTCTTACAGGTGATAAGGATGACATCACTTTTCAGAATATATCAGAGGTGGCTTCCAGATTTTTTCCTCATAATGTAATAACTGATAGGGACACAGACAGCAATAAAAACCTGACAGGTGTCCTAATCCCTCCCCACTCAAAACTAAGAAAATGTTTGGACATTGTTGATGGGAAAAACGAGCAACCTGTGGTGGAAGGAAAGAAAGTTGCAAAATCTCTGGCCTACTTTAGTTCACCTTTCCCAGAATCTGATGAAGCCAACTGTGTACTGTGATTAAAGCTGAATTATGCCCCCTTCCTCTGTTGGTGTAGGCAAGGGGTAGGCAACCTGGGGCTTTCCAGCTGTTGTGGAACTACATTTCCCATGAGGCATTGCAAGGCTGGCAGTTACAATTACTGCCAGAGGCATGATGGGACTTGTAGTTCTGCAACAGCTGGAGGGCCCTAGGTTGCCTACCCCTGGTGTAGGCCATTTACGTACCTCTTAGAGATGGCGCCAATCCTGTCCTGCCTTAATGCTAGTATATTGCTAAGATAATTCCTGTGCATGCGTTGTTTGTGCTCTCCTCAGTCAGAGGAGCACTGAGCTCAAAGCTACTGTGACCAGGTAGAGGGAGTACACATGTGCAGGGATTTAAAAGTAATAACGCCAGGGATCACCCTAGCAACGTTCTAGCAACAAGGCACACAATATTAGCACAACTGTTTATCAATTTTCAGTAAAAATACACTACTACGAAGTTAAAAGTAAGTTCTCGCTAAAGGTGAACCTTCTCACACAGCTATATACCCTTCTAGCAAACTTTACATAAAAATAGGGATTTTTAGTTCACATGCAATGCAATGCATGTTTAAGCTGGCCAACTGAGTCAAAGTAATCCCTCTCTGGCCAGGCCTTACACTACACTGTACTAATCTACACTACACTACACTACATTACACTAATTTACTCTACCCTAATCTGCTCCACCCTGCCCTAATCCTCTCCACCCTGCCGTAATTCACTCCACTCTGCCCTATAACCCAGCCCTTGTCCGCTCCACCCTGCCATAGTCCGCTTTACCCTGACCTATAACCTAGCCCAAATCCACCCTGCCTTAATCCCCTCCACCCTGCCCTTTAACCCAGCCCAAATCCACCCTGCCTTAATCTCCTCCACCCTGCCTTATAACCCTGCCATAATCCCCTCCACCGTGCCCTATAACCCAGCCCAAATCCACCCTGCCTTAATCCCCTCCACCCTGCCCTATAACCCAGCCCAAATTCACCTTGCCTTAATCCCCTCCACCCTGCCCTATAACCCAGCCCAAATTCACCCTGCCTTAATCCCCTCCACCCTGCCCTATAACCCTGCCCTAATCCACATTGCCTTAATCCCCTCCACCCTGCCCTATAACCCAGCCCAAATTCACCCTACCTTAATCTCCTCCACCCTGCCCTATAACCCAGCCTAAATCCACCCTGCCTTAATCCCCTCCACCCTGCCCTATAACCCAGCCCAAATCCACCCTGCCATAATCCCCTTCACCCTGCCCTATAACCCTGCCCAAATTCACCCTGCCTTAATCCCCACCACCCTGCCCTTCAACCCAGCCCAAATTCACCCTGCCCTAATCCCCCTCCACCCTGCCTTAATCCTAATAAATATACATTTTTATAGATATAAGCAAATTCATTTTTTTTGTGTTTTTTAGGTTTTTTTTTTGTATTGTTTTTTTTCTGTTTTGTTTTGTGTAATGTTCACTATACTATTAGGCCCCTTTCACACTGGGGCGGTGGGTGCGTCGGCAGTAAAGCGCCGCTATTTTTAGCGGCGCTTTACCGTCAATTTTGCGGCACTATTCGACCGGGGCACTTTTACCCCTTTGATAACGTCCGAGAAAGGGTTAAAAGCAGCGCTGTGCCAGCGGTATAGCCACGCTGCCCCACTGATTTTAATGGGCAGGAGCGGTGTATATACCGCTCCTTCTTCGCTCCAAAGATGCTGCTTGCAGGAGTTTTTTTAACGTCCTGCAAGTGTACCACTCCATTGTGTAAGCACTCGGGCTTTCACACTGGAGAGACAGGAGTGTATCTTTACAGGCGCTATTTTTAGCGCTGTAGTGCCTGTAAAGCGCCTCAGTGTGAAAGAGGTCTTATTGGCTCCTCCCTGCCATAATCCACACACACATTTTTTTATAGATGTAAGCAAATATACAGTTTTTTTTTTTTTTAATAATGTACACCAGGCATCACTAAATGGCGGGCTGAATGCAGACCGAGTCACTGTCACATCCGGACCGCCGACATCCGGTTCCACCATTTAGGAGCCAGTTGTTTATCGTCGCTGTCATCACGGCATGGCAGCCTCGGGGACAATGCTAGACAGAGGTCGGGAGACAAAGCAGCTTTGGATGGAGGGTGGGGACTGCTGGAGTTACCATTTTAAGTGTCCCAGCAGGTGATTGGTTGTTAGGATGAAGGGCAGTTCTAGCAACCAAACACCTGCTAGGACACTTGAAAAGTTAACTCTGTCAGTGCCTGCCCTCCATCCAAAACTGCTGTGTCTTCTGCTGTATAGAGCTGAGTGGGGCTGCGCTGTGAATGGGGGTATAGAGCTGAAGGGGGACTGTGCTGTGAATGGGGGTATAGAGCTGAAGGGGGGCTTCACTGTGAATGGGGGACAGAGCTGTGGGGTCATCTGTAATGTGAATGAGGGGGACAGAGCTGTAGGGGGACAAAGCTGAGGAGGGCTTCCCTGTAAATGGGATGAGCAGAGCTGAGGGGGCCTGTGTTGGATAGCAACATGGTTTAATATCTTACTTCTGGTATTTCACTTCCTGTTTGACACAGCCAGGTAGGAATGAAACACATCAAAGCTTTGTGATCAGAAGAACAATGCCTTGACTCAAGCCCACCTGCTGTGACATCTGCGAGTACAAGCTTCAAAAGAGACCACTGCTGCCAAGATGTCTATTGAGATTTGACACAGGACTAATAGAGACGAAGGGATACCTCTCGGCAATGTATATTGGATAAAAGGCAAATGGGGGTGGCTACGAGTGGGCGTGTATGTTTGAATGTAAGGGACACACAGGCTTTTGTTCTCTCTCTTGGTTGCTGAGAAGCCTGCTGTAAGGTCATCCCCTATGCTATCTTGGGACCTTGCTCTGACCGAGGGCTTGGGCCTATATTCCATGAGGCCCAAACCCCTTTTATCATCCAGAACCCGCAGAGGAAACCATGTGTGATAAGTATCTTTGATATTTCATTGTTATTATATGTTGTAGAGATGTGCTGTTAGTAAAGTGTGTTCTGATTGAAAGCTATGTAACATTGTAATACCCTTTTAGTACTTTTATGATAGTTTCCTAACTCCTTGGGAAATAAAATAAGATATTGTTTTACTAGCAGCACCGTGTGTTTGGTTTCATAGCTAACCTGGTATTATTGTGATATTAACAATAGCATGTGCTCAGAGTTTAATAGACCAACCAATGATAGGGACTAGACAAATTAATACGCAGATATAATATTAATAATTATATTGATTACTACATTTGGCACCCCAGACTGTGAATTTTATTTTTACACAGAATCCACAAAAACCTGATGTATTTTTTTGTCTTGAGACCCTGTAAGCAAGCATAAATCCTCAAATACACCCAGAACTGAAAATCGTCTCTAGTGTGGACAAGATTGGCGCTGGCTTGCGAATTCTGAAACCACGCTCGGATGGTCATGAAGATTCTGTGAAATATTTCATCAGGGAAACGTAGAACCTGGTGAGATCTTTCGCTGATATATGTATATATGTTAAACGTTTGTATCATTAATATGCTTTAGGCCTGTAACCAGCCAAAGGTGCTGGCGAGTAAAAGGGCTGATCACCCTTGGTTAGAGATTGACAGGAATTACCATACATCTTTGAGGAAAAAGTGGAAGAAATATTTTAAACTTTTATTTTTTTTTTTTGCAAATATAATTTTTATTGATGTTTTATAAAAGAGAGAAGGGGCAAAGCCCCGAACATACCAGAGCGGTATATAACAGTTCAAGGGGGTCGCAGCCTCCCGACAGTATAGCATTACATAAGATAACATATATATAGAAGGACTTAGGAGATCCAATCCGTTAACATGTGATTGCTACTAAAAGGTATATTTTCCTGTAAAGACATGTAGAAGTCTTCTAAGTAGGTTTTCTAGCTGAATTCCAAGTCTTTCTTAGATATTTATTTATTTTAATCAAAAGGTAGCTACCCAAAAGGAAGGCAGAAAAGTAGAGAAGTTAGTAGTAGATAAGAAAGAGGGAAAAAATAGATAGGAGTGAGAGGGTAGAGAAGGGGAGGTGTGGAAGGAAATAGGGGAAAGTATTGAGGGATATTGGGGGATGGGGTGGGGGTGGGGGGGGGAGTATCGGCGGAAACCTATATTTAAATAGATATTTTATGTCGGAAATGTTATGTGATTCTTTAATGGTCTGGATTACCGAAAAGTGCTTTCCCTTCCTCAGAATATTTAAACATATTCCACAATGTCCAGGTTTTTGTATAACGTGCTTGTCTGTTTTGAGCTGTCAATATGAGGTCTTCCATCTTGTTAATATCTTCTACTTTCTGTAGCCACATTGAGGTGGTCGGTGGGGTTTGCTGTTTCCAGAGCATGGGGATGCAGGCTTTGGCTGCATTTATTAAGTGACGTAGAATGGACTTTTTATATGTTTTAAGTGGTATGGAGGATATATGGAGTAGGAAAAATGCTGGGTCATTTGGAATCTGAAAGTCCGTGAACTTTTGGGAGATAGAACGGACCTTGGACCAGAAATCTGTCAATTTAGAACAGGACCAGAACATGTGAAGTATCGTTCCCACCTCTTTGCGACACCTCCAGCAAATATTTGACGTATTGGGAAACATCAAGTGCAGGCGACTGGGTGTTAAATACCACCTAGTCAGGATCTTATAGTTTGATTCCTGCAGTTTAGTACATATTAAGGATTTAAGGGAGAGAGCAATCATGTTCTGCTTCTGTACTGTCGTAAAAGATCGTTGAAGGTCAGTTTCCCATTTAGTAATGCATGGCAAGTTAGGCAGTTGTGGGGGTGTGTTTAATAAGGTATACATCTTAGATAGGACCTGTGGTAATGGTTCTGTGTCTACGCAAATTTCTTCAAACGTAGTCAAAGGTCTAGAATAAGATTTAGGGTTTGGAATGGTCTGAAGAAAATGGTGTATTTGTACCGCACTCCAAAAAGGCAGATTAAACGGACCCGTCGAGTCTACTAATTCTGAAATGGAGGGCCATTTCTCTTGGATCACAAAATGTGAAGCACTAGTACAATTAGAGCTCTTTAATGATTGGAATTGTCCAGGTGTGAGTCCCGAGGGAAATTTGGGGTTCCCCAGAATCGGGGTCAGGGGAGATTCTTTAGTCGTTAAAGAAGCCTGTAACGTGGCATGTAGTCCTTGCTTAATAGTGTTGCCTATAAGGGGGTGAGATCTCAACTCCAATGGAAGGAGGTCCCAACACCACATTGCTGTCCGTAAAGGTATTTTGGTTTGGTGTTGCTCTATTTGTGCCCATAATTTAGTTTCCTTATGTCTATTCCAATCGACCACTCTGCCCAAGTGAGCTGCCAGATAATATTTCTTTATATCCGGAAGTGCAACACCTCCATAATGTTTTGGTAGGAATAACTGTGATCTCAGGATGCGCGGTTTTTTATGTGCCCAGATAAATTGCATAAAGAGATTTTGCACTTGTTTAAAGTATGTGGTGGGTATCTTAATGGGTAAGGTTTGGAATAAATATAAAAATTTGGGTAATATACTCATCTTGATTAAGTTACACCTCCCAAACCACGAGTGTAACCCAGTATCCCAGTCATCCATTAATTTTTTGATCTTGTCTAATAAGGGGGGGAAATTGTTGGTAAATAGTAGTGACAGATCTGACAGTATTTTCGTACCTAGGTAGGTCAAGGCTGAGTTAGTCCATCTAAATCCAAAGCTCGACTGCAAGTTTAAGAGGGCATTGGTTGGTATTGAGATTCCCATCGCTTCGGATTTGGTAAAGTTAATTTTTAAGTTTGACATTTTCCCATAAGTTTCAAATTCCTTTAAGAGGTTGGGTAGGGACACCCCCGGGTTGGTCAGGGAGAAGAGTAAGTCATCTGCGTAGGCAGAAATCTTATGTTGCATGGGTTCCGCCAAAACTCCTTGTATGTCGGGATTTAATCTTATCCTGGAGAGGAAGGGTTCCAGGGAGAGGGCAAAAAGAAGAGGAGAGAGGGGGCACCCCTGTCTTGTCCCATTCGTTATTGGAAAGGGATCCGACAGGACTCCATTCGCCTTCACCTGCGCTGTGGGATTAGAATATATACCGGCTATTCGGATGAGCATCACCCCCCCCAAACCTATATGTCTGAGCACTGCGAACATGTATTGCCAGCTCACCCTATCAAACGCTTTTTCCGCGTCAGTATTAAGGAAAACACAAGGTATTCCTCTGGATCTGGTAATATGGATTAGATTTAGCACCTTTATAGTGCCATCTCTAGCTTCCCTAGATGGAATAAATCCAACTTGGTCTAGGTGGATAAGCTGTTGGAGGTGCTGCGCCAGCCGAGTCGCCAAAATTTTAGTGAACAGCTTGAGGTCAAGGTTTAAGAGTGAGATGGGTCTGTAGCTACCGCAAGCCGCTGGATCCCTCCCCTCCTTATGAATTACCGAAATATGGGCCCCCAGGGTGTCTCTAGCAAAAGCTTTACCCTCTCCTATTTTGTTAAACAACGTGACCATACGGGGTCCTAGTGTAGGGAGAAGTGTTTTGTAGTATTGCAGTGTGTAGCCATCGGGGCCTGGGGCTTTACCTGGTTTCATCGTTTTAATGGCTGTTTGTAATTCCGTCAAAGTTATAGGAGATTCTAGGTCATCTCTAATCTCCTGAGGGAGAGATGTCATTTGGGAAGACGTGATATAGTTTTCTATTTCATTTATGGAAGAGGTTGCCTGTGGTAGGTTGTATAATCTAGAGTAAAACTGTCTGAACTCTTCAGTGATTTGTGTGGGGAAGGTTGCTCTTGTGCCTTTAGAGGTGGAGATATGCGGGATGTAAGTCGCTGATTTTTGTTGTCTGACCATTTTGGCTAAGAGTTTCCCACACTTGTTCCCCGACTCATACGTCTGTTTACGACATATCTGTATGGCTGCTTTCGCCTTGTATTGTAAGAGGTCTGTTATTTTCCGTCGAACGGTCGTTAATTCTGTCTCAGAGGTCACTACAGGGGCATGTTTATGTCTGGCTTCTAGGGTGGCTAGTTCGAGTAGCAATTGGGATAGCTGTCTGTTTCTCTCTCTTTTGATACGGGCCCCGTGAGATATGAGAATTCCCCTAAGTACCACTTTGTGAGCTTCCCATAATATTCCCGGGTCACAGTCTGGTTGGTCATTTTCTTGAAAGTATAAATTAACTGCCTTCGTTACTTCTGTCAGTATTTCCGGGTTTTGTAGCAGACTTTCATTTAGACGCCAAAAGCGGTGTTTCGGAGAGAAAGTCTCCGATAAGCGATAGTTCAAGAACACCGGTGCATGGTCCGACCATGTCCTGTTTCCTATAAAAGTTTGTTCCACAGCATGTAGCTGCGTATGGGGGATCAGAAAGTAATCAATCCTAGTGTATAACTGGTGTACATTTGAATAGAATGTAAAGTCTCGTTCTCCTGAATGTTGTAAGCGCCAGACATCAATAAGCTGAGATTTATGTAGTGTTTGAGCTATCTTTTTCAGCTGGTTTGGTGGGATCGAAGATTTACCTGACGATGTGTCTGCTGATGGGATTAGAGGTTTATTTAAATCCCCTCCCAGTATCAATTGACCTTCCCTAAAGTCATTTAGCTTCTCTAAAGTCTCTTTCAAGAATTTGGCCTGTTGTTCATTAGGGGCATATACAGTTGCTAGTGTTACTTTAGTCGTACCAATTAGGCCTTTAAGAAATACATATCTCCCAGTTGGGTCTATTTTTGAGTCTTGCAGTTGCCAATGGGTCTTACTTGAGACTAAAATGGAAACTCCTTTAGATTTAGAATCCGGGTTCATGGAGTGGTATGAAACTGGGAAGTATCTATTTTGTAGGTATGGTAATTTATTGGTCTTAAAGTGTGTCTCTTGGATAAAAGCGATATCCGTATTAGTTCGCTTTAAGTCATCTAACAACATGCGTCTCTTCTCTGCTGTGTTAAGACCTTTCGCATTTAGGGACATTACTTTAATTTTGCTAACCGCCATCTTGCAGTGGGATAGGGGAAGGGAGTGGAGGGGGAAGGGAAAACTGAGGGGAAGGTGAAGCGTGAAAAGAGGAAGAGAAGTAAGAAGAGAAAGAAAGGAAATAAGAGTATCAGTACACAAAGAAGATACAGACCAGGCCTAGTGCCTTGCCCGTTTCAAAACCCCAAAATAGGGTACGTAGTTTGCATATGTCCCCCAAAAGGCACAATTTGCACCTCAGGAGGATATGCTACTCTAGGTGGGAGAGAGGAAAGACAAGGCCCGAAAAGGTGAGACTCCCGTCTTCCCCCCCCACCCCAGCTTATCTAGAAAAAATCATTAAAGTATTAACTATGCATTTCTTCAAAGTAAGACCAGTCAAACCAGTCAGCTGATCAACCCAACAGGATTGATTATGATTAGGTAAGTAAACATTGTGAGTCTTCTTAATTAACGTCTGAACCCATCCTTTGGATCAGTACACTGCAAGCATCTAAGTTATTCAGTAACTCTGCCCAATGCTGCCTAACCGTATTGTAGAAGGAACCTGGAGCTATAACTCAACATAACTATCGTCTGAACACATCAAAACTTATTGGACTTTATTATACAACCTGACTCTTGATTCTTCTGCGACATCTAGCGTGATGTGTGACATCTGCTGGGAGAGCATTCCTTAACTCCACTAACCAGGAGCCAGAAAGACCACTTCCTTAGCCATTAAAAACTGGCTCTGCAGGTCACTACACGCATCAGGTCCCATAGTGCTAGTGTCTCACAAATTCTCTGTTATCCTGAGGTGTCTGCTTCTGTGCTCGCATACTGGTACAAGTCACCTATTTGAGCTTGTATGACAGGCAGACTTATACGTTTATGGGATAAATCCTTTCAGGTAACATGGAACTGTCCAGGTCTGTCATCATATAAGTTTCATATTCTAAAGTTAGTGTCACGTGACTTTGTGCTTCCTGCAACAGGTAGTGGACTAGTTCAAGTAGTGGGCTCCATCCACAGCAAACAAACTAAATTAGTGCATCCCTGGCAATAACAGAAATAACCAGGAGCAGATTCCGCTGTTCTTCGTTCCAACAGAGATAAAAGAAATGTTCACTTTACCACAGTTATGGCATGGTAGGATTAACTCTTGGGTAGAGGGAACAGTCTACCTCAAACAAAGGGGAACAAGAATTCCGAAGCAGCATTCCTTCATTAATAGCTATGATGTAAGTAAATTTATGACTCAGGATTCACGTGTGTCTTCTTGAGAGGATGCCCTGGGTCGACGTCGGTTCCGTTGTTGCCTTGGTGGGAGATTACTTCCCAGTCCTGAGGAAGTTGGACGACCTTGTGTTCGCGGGAGATGTCCCAGCCAGTTCGGGATGTCAATAGGGTCAGTGTCCAAGAAAGTAAATAAGGCAGGTAGCGCTTCTGGATTGCGCAGGGTGAAACTCCTCTGATCCTTCCTAAACGTTACCGACAGTGGGTACCCCAACGGTATGTAGCTCCCTTCCGTCTGGCGAGGTCTAGTAGCGGCTTCAAAATCGCACGCCTCTGTAGGGTAGCGCGTGATAAATCCGGAAAGATTTTGATTGTGGCACCATCTAGTTCGGGATCCTCCGCTTCCCAGGCCTTACGTAAGATCTGTTCTTTATGTACGTAGTGATGTACCCTACAAATGACATCTCTTGGTCTTAGGGGATCAGTGGGTTTAGGGCCCAGTGCACGGTGTATTCTGTCAATGACAATACGCTCGGGCAGCTCAATACCTGGGAGGCTGCGAAAAATGGCGATCGCTGTGTCAGCTAAATCTTCCGGTCCTGTGGCCTCTGGGAGTCCCCGGAGGCGCAAATTGTTTCTGCGACTCCGGTCCTCCATTTCTTCTAAGCGTAGCTGTTGTTCTTGTAGCGCTTCTGCCTGCATATTCTGGTTTTCCTCCATAGCTGACATTCGGCGTTCTAGGACTGACAAGGAGCTCTCTCCTGATTCTATTCTCACAGCCAGAGCGCTGACATCTGCCCTCACTGCTTTCATTTCTTTGCGGTGTGCAGCCTCTACTGTAGCTATAAGAGCTGCAATATCATTTTTAGTTGGAAGTGCCTGTAACAGAGCACGGAGCTCTGTGTCTACTCCAGAAGATTGACCTGAGGGCTGAGAAGGTTCTCCAAATGTAGAGTGGAGGTCCGTGGGGAAGCCGGGAAAGCTGTCTGCCACTTGTGTGTCTCTCTGTAGTGGCGGGGAGCTGTTCATCTCCTGTCCCCCTGCATGTCCTGCATGTGCCGCCGCCATCTTTAGCTCTGGGGAACCGAGGAGAGATAGCTGGAATCTCCTCCTAAGTTCACCCGAAGTGGGTGGCTGAGGGGTAGACTTGGTCGGCTTGCTGCTCTTTTTTGTGGATTTCCGTCTGGCTGAGTGCATAGTTTAAGACCATAAGTTAAAATAGCCGGGGTAGGGGTAGAACGGCCGGGAGCCCAGCAAATGCATGCCCTCAGCCAGCCATGTCCAGGCCACGCCCCCTAGAAGCGTGCCTTTTTAAAAAAAAAAAAAAAAAAGGGGGGGGGGGGGGTAAAAAAGCGTCCCTGCCACCAGATGATGGTGACCTCTGGAGATAGTCTTTCAGGCTAGGTTATTTTAACTTCAATGTAGGGAGTAGATCGTTTGCAGAGATGTAAGGGAAACTTCTATAATGCTGAAGTCGGGTGTAGCAAGATGGCCGCCTTGTAAGATGATGGGATCCGGGCTGCCGCTGCCATCTACAGCAGTCATAGGGATGAAACCCACCTCAGTCCTCTGTTGGAACACCACTCTATCTGGTAAAGGGGTTCTGGTGGTGGGATGGGGTCCTAATTGAAAGGATTGCAGTTCTTGAGTATCTGCTGAGGTGTACCAAGATGGCCGCACTTGCTAGATATTGGAGACACTAGGGCTTGGATCACAGTTCAGGCAGGCAGTGTCACACAGCTCCTTGGCCGTAGCAGGGCCTTGGATGAGTAACAGGCAGATGCTGAAAGGAGATCCACGCCTCCGAAGCCGGGTCGGACCGGCCGCGATGCACCTCCACGGGGCAGCTGGCTCAGGAAACACCGGGGATTCACAGGCTTCACAAGGCCGCACTAGGCCGCGGCCCCCACGGGATCCACAATTCAGGCTGCAATCAAGTCAGGAGAAGCCCCGGGACCTATGGGACATACCCAGAGGCTCACAAGGTTAGTCAGCAGAGTGGATGGCAGCAGATGGCGTGGGGGATGCAGGCGGCCTCGTAGGCCACAAGATGGCGGCGGGCCGCTATTGCGGCGAGCAAGTCCCTGGGGGTCTACAGGCGGCCTTCTGATGGTTCACTCCCAGTCCACCCCCTCTGGAGAAGCTGCCCTAGATGGATGATGGTGAAGCCACCGCTCGCGGCACTTTAGTGTGGAGGATGAATGTGTTATAATAGGCCGCAAGATGGCGGCGGGTCCTAGCTGTGTGTAGCCGGCCACGGGCCAGATAGTAACACTAGTGGCCAGCCGGGGTCCGCAATCTAGGCTGTGATTGTGGCAGGGGGTGCCCAGGGATCAATGGGGCTGATGTGGAGGCTCACCAAGTTGATCAGTGCAGAGGATGGCAATAGATAGTTTCTGGGTATGCGGAGCTCCACAGCAACACGTCTTTCTCGGCTCACTTCCGGACACGCCCCCAAAACTTTTATTTTTTTACTTTTTTTTTTTTTTTTAATTTACCCACGTGAGAGTGAAATAGCTTGGTTCCAATAGGAGATCAATGTGGCCTGCAACGGGAAGGCATTGATTGAGAATCTGCCTTGTGTCTTAGAATGTGCCTTATGTCTGGTAGGCTGTAGAACTACAAGTCACTGTTAGGTTTAAATGGCTTTGTAGCGGTTTTTTTGGTTTGTTTATCTTTGAATGGTAAGCAACTCTGGTAAAAGCAGGTCAGACCAGCTTCAGTGGGGGGTAGGCTAATTAGCATATCAATGGATATTCCCCAGTAAGCATGTGGTAATCCAAAAAGCCACATAGAAACTACAGGACAGAAGTGCTCATATACAAGGCAGCCGATAATGCCACAGTAAGTGTGGTTGGTCTTTTCTATGGATATGCAAAAGTTTAATGGTTTTGAAGGATATCAGGTAAAAGTGATAATGAATGAAGAATATTGAATGCTAGAAGAGCAATTCAGTTTTTTTTTCTGTGAGTTGTAAGAGCTAACGATAATTGAGTTTGGTTTATTACTCAGTGCAGTGTTGGAACGCTAGTACAAATAGAATTGTGTATTGTGTGGATTGTATGGTTGTGAAATGGAACTGGTGTATACATATGTTAAAAAGTACGCTTCTGCCAATTATCATTCATGTGCAGATGAACTTCTTAAAAGCCAGTGTAATGTATTATTGTCTCAGTGTCACCAACATAATAGCAGATTATTGAGTAAACAGCTAAAAAAGAAAGTTAAAAAAGAAAGGTTGGCAAATGAAATTGCAGTGTTGCTCAGAATTAAATTTATATCTGAGCAAATGGAGGGGAAGTGGGAAGCAGAGAGGAGACGTCTCGGGGAGGACATAGAGAAAATCAGTGAAAACCTTCTAAAGATTGCAACAGCCTCCAGTAGTGAGATGGATGAATTGCGGACTACAGCAGGCAATTTGTCAGAAAGAAACAGTGAGCTACAAGAACAGCTTCAGAGGTGCAGCATGGACTGTGATATGAAGAGCAAACTTTTAGAGTCATTGCGAATAAAGGTGTCAGAGATGGAAGAGTTGGTTATGTCTTTAGAAAGAAAGTTAGCAAATGCACACTCCCAGCTTCTTACTAAAGAGCAATGTATAGTATCGCTCAATGAGCACAAAGGAACATGCCAATTGGCCAATATCTGCACAGTCAATGAGAAGGGCTGTGATAAAACACAGTCTGCTATTGCACCCATAGCTTCGAAACAGGATAACAGTTTGATTACAATCCAAGAGAGACTTACTTTGTGCCAGATTCTGGGTGAATTTAATGCCCTGGAATCACCAGTCAGTCTGTCCAATAAATTTGAGGCTCTAGTCCTTAAATTTCATTTGAGTAATGAGGATGCAGTTCTCTTCTGAGAGCATGGCTACCAGGACCTTTGGCAGGCCAGTTATTTGCACAGGTTAATGATAACTTAGCAGATGCAGAGGTGCGGAGGAAAGAGTTGCAGCATATTGTGGACAGTCGTGATAATGGTATGAGTGATTTACAACGAATGAGATTTAGGAGAGGAGATGACCTAATTTTGTTCTGCAGTGAGTATCTTGCATTGTATACGAAAGTGTTCAACTGTCCTGACTTATTGGAGGATGATACAAGTTTCATATACTCAATGGCCAATAAGTGTTATGTAAGCTATCCCACTAGAATGGCTCTGAGGAATGCTAGATCCTACCAAAATTTTGTCAATATCCTGCGAGACTTCTGTCAAGAGTCCAGTGATAGGGAATATGGGTCAAAGGCAGGTGTATCCATAATAAGCAGAGGTACAGGAAGGCAGAGAGAGTTCAGACGTTCTAAATGGAATAGGCATGGACATAGATTTTGTAAAGACCTTAACATTGCTAGCATGGAGCAGGAAACTCCAGAATTGCAGGGTGCACAGGCAGCCATAACGGAGTTATCCTCCAAACATGCAATAGCTGAATGTGCAATGGTGGAGGTACCCCTCACACATGCGCAGTGCTCAGCAAAGATAGAAGTGAAGCATGCAGAAAAACCAGACGCTCTTATTGCTGCAAGTGATGGTGCTATGACAGAAATCAATGGTGGAGATGTAAATAAAAATGCGATAACTGTGCTTGAAAGTGATTCAGGAGTTGAAACTTCTGATGACTCCTCAGACGATGAAAGTGTAAAGTCTAGCTATTCCAAGCATAGTAATCGTAGTAATAATGTCCAGCAAGGTGAGTTTCCACTGCCGTATGCTCAAAGAAGGGCCTATACAGAGAGACCAGCCCTCAAATGTTTTTTGTGTAAAAGGGGTCACATCGCTAAATATTGTTGGGCGGCAAATAACGGTATCAAAAGAAGATCGCAGTACCCCAAAACGACCCCAAGGCATTATGAAGTGTATTCTGCCCGATGGGGTAGCAACCCAAAGCATGGAGGCCGTAGTAATCAAACCCATTTCCCTTTAAAGACCCAAATGCAGAGACTACAGACTGAAGATCGCCAATATGGAGAACAGTTACGTAGAGTCAAAATGGAGGTAGCTGCATGGTTATTCAAATGTAGCACTGGGGGAAACAATGTTAGCAGCACTTAGTGAGCTGCATGGATGCTCCTTGCCATATTTTATTTATATACGACCCTCACATCTAAACCTTATACATAGCAAATGTTCCCCTACATTACAATTAATGGGAAAAGGCTTGGGGGACTTAAAAGATCAATTGTCATGATAATTGTGTGTAAACACCGTCTTTGTTTTCCTTTTTCAGAGACCTTGGAAGAAGATAAAACTGGTTTGGATACTAATGTCTGTGTTTGTTTACAGGTTCTTCAAAGAGAGAACAACAGTGGGCACATTTAGCAAAACAGGGGTTAGGTTATGGTAAAGGCATAATCGATTATCAAATGGTACCATGAGCTCATTAATTAGTAATTGCAAACAATGAAAAAATAAGATAAACAATAGTTAGGCATTAAGGGTTTCAGGTGTTACAAGTGAAGTTACAAATGTTGTGATGAAGTACAGATTTTTTGTTTTTCCCATTAACTAATTGTCTTTCAGATGGAAATGAGCACTTACTCTTCTCAGGAGGAAAATCCATGGATGTCTTTAGTTAAAAGTTGAGTGTTTGTCATTGTCTTATGGTGGTTGTCTTGTCATGCTGTTTTTGTGTAATAATGGCCAGAATTTTATTTTTTTTGTTAAGTTTTTTAATTTTTTAAAATATTTTTGGTATTTGTTTAGTCATCCATTTTATTTTTGTTTGTTCAGGTGGAGAAATTATTGTTTAGTCCACCTGAAAGGGGGGTAATTGGCCATTCCGTCAATTAGCAACTGAATAGATGGTCATGGGATATGTCCTGCAGCTGAATACATTTTGTTGATTTAAGACAAGAGTTGTTGGTAGGAGGCCATTCTAGCTTCTAGAGTTCATTTTTTTTCTCTCTTTGTTTTATGTTCATTCAGGTGGGAAAAGTTACAAGGTGTACGCTTTGTCCACCTGAAAGGGGGGTTGGTGCATAGGTCTGAAAGTACAGATAATGCATTGTCTTTTTAATGCTTAAATTTTTGAAAAGCTACGTTCAAGTTCACGTTTTTAAATTTTTTTGATCATACCAGGGGGATCAATTTTAGAGTGGGTTCAGCCTAAAGAGGTCATGGTTGTTTTGATAGGTTGGTCAGGGTTGCAGAAGCCAGGAATACTAAGTTCCTGGGTTCCAAGGAAGGAACTATAAGTAAACGTAGTAAGCGAGCAGATATTATGGATAAGAATTTGATTCTGCTCTTGTTTTTTTCACTTCCAGAGTCCTGGTGAAGCGTGATTGGAGAGGTCTCTGGAACAGGGATGACAGATGTTCATCTGGTTGGCAGTTTGTTTCTGCCATATTACACCGCAAATTTGTTCTGATAAACATCAGGAGAGAAGGGACAAACGAAAAGATTCAGTTTAATACTTGTTTTGGCTTATGGACAATTTAGGGCTAATGCTGGATCTGAAGGACTTTGCCCATCAACGAGACTTGTGAAACATTTTTACCGGAGTCTCTCCTGAGGAATGCAAATATGCTATTAATACATGTGCAATGGGTTGGAGGTTGGGGAAGGAATATACACATCCAATCTGTCAGAACCTGAAATGTAAAATATGTTTTTTTTTTGTTGAAGGAAGGAATTGAAAGAAGAAAAGGTTTTTTAATGTAGGACATGTATTGACGTAACGGAAGTAATATGGAGCAGGTACCCAGGAGACTGGCGCTTATACATAATAAGGTGTCGGTTGGCCAGGTAACACATCAATGGGGTGAAAATTTCCTTGTATAGGGAGATACGCCTGGTTGATGTCTCACCTGAGAGGTTGAAACCCGGCACAGGGAAGGCCAGTGAATACACACAGGAGCATGCTCCGTTAGATAAAGGGAACAAAACGCTGGCTACCAGGGTACAGTATGCCTTCACCACATGGCACTTCAATGTCTCTCAATGGTTGGTAAAATTCCATTACCCTATATGTGCTGAATATACACTGAATCAAGTGCGGTCAGTATACCAGTGACTTGCTCCCAGAGATATGCGGACACAGAATGAGGTTCATGCAGGGCGCGTATTTCTGAGGAGTAACCCGGAAGAGGAGGGATGTATTCAGCCCTATATTGGGGGAATAGGAGCTGGGATGGATGTTGTTCATGGGGTGGACATCGGCCTCCTGAGGAACTAACTCGCAGCCATAGCTTCAGAACTTAAGTGGGGCTTTGGTACTCAGAGAGATTGGTGGCATCCATGATAGCATTCAACAAAGTCACATAAATACCCAGGTTAAAGTGGCTCAAGATTTTGTCAACCATGTTGAGAGGTTGGTAGAGAATGTGATGGTATAGGACAGGAATCTGTCATTGGCTCTTGCGTGCACGAAGTGGCAGGTGGAAGTGTCAACCAGCATTGAGCTGATTGTACAGTCTCCATATGAGGGACAGAGGCCTTATGAGTTAGCTTCACCGCTCAGTAAGACTTTGCCAAACACGTCGCTTACACTGATTCAAAGTGGTGGTCAATTGCCTGGATGGGCTGTACCAGTTTGGATTGTGAAAGGTGTTATGCTGTATGATCTCAAATACAGAAGTGCAGACTCGGTCTGTATATTTGGTGGCATTAATGGGCTTACTGACTGGGGATTCTATCTTCTTGCGTTTGAGGCTAATTGCCCACATATGATCAAAGAAGCTGGAAGATGGAGGCAGGTTGATACTTCCCTTGGTCAGAAGCATGACCATGATGTCCTTTGTATGCCAGGTCAATACATGGTGGTGAACAATAAAATTTTGGGAAAATATTTCATTCTGTATTTGGGATGGATGGATCATTGCTGGGAAGGAAGCACATGGGTATTATTTGGGACATAGACAAGTTTGTTTCCTTGTCCTAAAGAATACCGATGTAACGTTAGGTTCAAAGAACCATCTAGTTCCATGACTAACAATAGGTAGGGGTGCATGGTGTACCCTGGGCATGGTCTCTTAAATCCAGGCACAGGGATGGAATTGTGTGGGTTTTGTCATTGTTGCAGATTTATATGTGTTGTTGGACTTGAGATTTATATAGAAGGGTCGCCCAGTTATCTATGCAAGATGGGGAACGAAGTGACGGTAGGGTCTCTGCGTACAAGTTAGAGACTTTGCTGCCAAGTCAGAGCCCTGCAATACCACTGACATGCCCGAAATCTGATGGGTCATAGGTATATATGTATATATTATGGTAATGGGTGATTTATGTCATGGTATAGTGTGATAAAGGTATATTTTAAGCTACTAACATGGGCAAAAGGCCCTCCTCGAGACTCTATATCTGAAAGTGGTTAAGATGCTGCTCTGGATGTGTGCTGGTGAATGATGAGTGTATGGACACCCCTTGCCTGTTTTATACCCCTTCATGAAGATGTTAGAAAGAAGAAGATACAGAATGGTGACATGGAAGCTGTCACGGAAGAATGATGTTGGTGTGTCACCCAGTAGCAAAGCGGCACGTGTTGGGAAACACAGCACGTTAGGACCGTTATGGACTGTTCCACAGGAGCTGGTTCTGAGGCCTATGTTGAGAGGCGCAACATGCGTTTTAGACATTTATGGACTGTTCCATAGGGGCTGTTTCTGCACATGTTGAAAACACGTTGAGACGGTCAAAGACTGTTCTATAGGTACTGGCTTGGAAACACATGTTGGGGAGGAAACAGTTATGGACTGTTCAATAGGAGCCGTGTCTGAAGAAGGGTGGTATGCGCCCTTTAGGCGCAAAGCGGCATATGTTGGATAGCAACATGGTTTAATATCTTACTTCTGGTATTTCACTTCCTGTTTGACACAGCCAGGTGGGAATGAAACACATCAAAGCTTTGTGATCAGAAGAACAATGCCTTGGCTCAAGCCCACCTGCTGTGACATCTGCGAGTACAAGCTTCAAAGAGACCACTGCTGCCAAGATGTCTATTGAGATTTGACACAGGACTAATAGAGACGAAGGGATACCTCTCGGCAGTGTATATTGGATAAAAGGCAAATGGGGGTGGCTAGGAGTGGGCGTGTATGTTTGAATGTAAGGGACACACAGTCTTTTGTTCTCTCTCTTGGTTGCTGAGAAGCCTGCTGTAAGGTCATCCCCTATGCTATCTTGGGACCTTGCTCTGACCGAGGGCTTGGGCCTATATTCCATGAGGCCCAAACCCCTTTTATCATCCAGAACCCGCAGAGGAAACCATGTGTGATAAGTATCTTTGATATTTCATTGTTATTATATGTTGTAGAGATGTGCTGTTAGTAAAGTGTGTTCTGATTGTAAGCTATGTAACATTGTAATACCCTTTTAGTACTTTTATGATAGTTTCCTAACTCCTTGGGAAATAAAATAAGATATTGTTTTACTAGCAGCACCGTGTGTTTGGTTTCATAGCTAACCTGGTATTATTGTGATATTAACAATAGCATGTGCTCAGAGTTTAATAGACCAACCAATGATAGGGACTAGACAAATTAATACGCAGATATAATAATAATAATTATATCGATTACTACAGCCTGTAATGTGAAATAGGGGAGCAGAGCTTAGAGGGGCTGCATTGTGAAGGGGGGCAGAGCTGAGGGGAGCTGCAATGTGACTGGGTGGAGCAAAGCTTAGGGGGGGCTGCAATGTGAATAGTAAGAGCAGAGCTGAGGGGGCTGCAATGTGTTTGGGGGGCAGAGCTGAGGGGGCAGCAGTGTAAATGGGGGTAGCAGAGCTGAGGGGGGCTACAAGGTAAATGGGGGGCTGAAGAGCTAAGGGGGGCTGCAGTGTCAATAGGGGGCAGAGCTGAGGGGGCCTACAATGTCAATGGGGACAGAGCTTAGGGGGGCTGTAATGTGAATGAGAGCAGAGGACATTGCTGTGGGGGGATGTGAAGGTGGGAGCAGAGGACACTATTGGGGTTTATGTGAAGGGGGGGACAGGGGACACTATTAGGGGGGTAATGTGATGAATTTTAATTGAATACCCCTGGTGTACACTATAATATAATCCGCTCTACCCAGCCCTAATCTGCTCCACCTTGCCCTAATCCGCACTTTTGTAACAAATATACATTTTTATAAACATAAGTAAATATACATTTTTATAGAGATAAGCAAATATACATTTTTTTTTTATATATATATGTATATATATATATATATATATATATATATATATATATATACACATATATATATAATGTATTCACTATACTAAAATCGTCTCCACTCTAAACTAATCTACTCCTCTGTGCCCCTCCGGGCCACGCTTCATTCGCCTAGTGCCTCTGTAGACTGTGCTCCATCTGCCTAGTGCCTCTATGAGCCGTGCTCCATCTGTCTAGTGCCTCTACGGGCCATGCTCCATCCACCTAGTTCCCCGCCGGGCCATGCTAAATTTTTATAGAGATAAGCAAATATATATTTTTTTTGCTATATAATGTATTCACTATGCTAAAATCGTCTCCACTCTAAACGAATCTACTCCTCGCCGGGCCATGCTAAATTTTTATAGAGATAAGCAAATATATATTTTTTTTGCTATATAATGTATTCACTATACTAAAATCATCTCCACTCTAAACTAATCTACTCCTCTGTGCCCCTCCAGGCCACGCTCCATTCGCCTAGTGCCCCTCTGGGCTGCGTTCCATCCGCCTAGTGCCTCTATGGGCCACACTCCATCCGCCTAGTGCCCCTATGGGCCGCACTCCATCCGCCTAGTGCCTCTGTAGACTGCGCTCCATCTGCCTAGTGCCTCTATGAGCCACTCTCCATCCGCCTAGTGCCTCTACGGGCCATGCTTCATCCGTCTAGTTCCCCGCCAGGCCTGGCTCCATCCGCCTAGTGCCTCTACGGGCCTTGCTCCATCCGCCTTGTACCTCTACGGGCCTGGTTCCATCCACCTAGTTCCCCACCGGGCCTTGCTCCATCCGCCTAGTGCCTCTACGGGACTGGCTCCATCCGCCTAGTGCCCAAGCAGGCATGCCTCCATCCGCCCAGTGTTTCTACATGCCTGGCTCCATCCACCTAGTGCTTCTACAGGCCTGGGTCTATCTGCCTCGTGCCTCTATGGGTCTGGCTCTATTCGCCTAGTGCCCAACTGGGTCTGGCTTTGTCCGCCTAGTGCCCCACCGAGCCTGGCTCCATTCACCTAGTGCCCCACTGGGCCTGGCTCCATCCGCATAGTGCCCCACTGGGCCTGGCTACATCTGACTAGTGCCTCTACGGGCCTTGCTCCATCCGCCTAGTGCCCCTATGGGCCATGCTCCATCCGCCTAGTGCCTCTATGGGCCATGCTCTATCCGCCTAGTGCCTCTATGGGCCATGCTCCATACGCCTAGTGCCTCTAGGGGCTGTGCTCCATCCGCCTAATGCCTCTGCGGCTTTGCTCCATCTGCCTGGTGCCTCTACGGGCCACGCTCCATCCGCCTAGTGCCTCTACAGGCCTGGCTACATCCACCTAGTGCCTCTACAGGCCTTTCTCCATCCGCCTATTGCCTCTACAGACCTGGCTTCATCCGCCTATGGGCCTCTATGGGCCACGCTCCATACGCCTAGTGCCTCTAGGGGCTGTGCTCCATCCGCCTAGTGCCTCTGCGGCTTTGCTCCATCTGCCTGTTGCCTCTATGGGCCACGCTCCATCCGCCTAGTGCCTCTACAGGCCTGGCTCCACCCACCTAGTGCCTCTACAGACCTTTCTCCATCCGCCTATTGCCTCTACAGACCTGGCTTCATCCGCCTAGTGCCCCCACAACCTGGCTCAATCCGCCTAGTGCCTCTACGGGCCTGTCTCCATCCGCCTAGTGCCTCTACGGGCCTGTCTCCATCCGCCTAGTGCCTCTACGGGCCTGGCCCCATCTGCCTAGTGCCTCTACAGAATGGCTCCATCCGCCTAGTGCCTCTATGGCCTGGCTTCATCCACCTAGTGCCTCTATGTGCCTTGTTCCATCTGCCTAGTTCCCAGCCAGGCCTGCCTCCATCCTAGTTTCCCGCCGGGCCTTGCTCCAGCCGCCTAGTGCCTCTATGGGCCTGGTTCCATCCGCCTAGTTCCCCACCGGGCCTTGCTCCATCCGCCTAGTGCCTCTACAGGACTGGCTCCATCCAGCTAGTGCCCAGCCGGGCCTGCCTCCATCCACCTAGTGCCTCTATGGGCCTGGGTCCATCTGCCTCGTGCATGTATGGGTCTGGCTCTATTCACTTAGTGCACAGCTGGGTCTGGCTTTGTCCGCCTAGTGCTCTGCCGGGCCTGGCTCCATCCACCTAGTGCCCCACTGGGCCTAGGTCCATCCGCCTAGTGCCCCACTGGGCCTGGCTCCATCTGTCTAGTGCCTCTACGGGCCTGGCTCCATCCGCCTAGTGCCTCTACGGGCTTGGTTCCATCACCCTAGCTCCTCTATGGTCCTGGCTCCATCCGCGTAGTGCCTCTTCGGGCTGGCTCCATCTGCCTAATGCCTCTACGGGCCTGGCTCCATCCGCCTAGTGCCCCTACGGGTCTTGCTCCATCATCCTAATGCCTCTACGGGCCTGGCTCCATCTGCATAGTGCCTCTTCGGGCTGGCTCCATCTGCATAGTTCCCCTACGGGCCTTGCTCCATCTGCCTAGTGCCCAGCCGGGCCTTGCTCCATCTGCCTAGTGCCCCGCCAGGGCCTGACTCCATCCGCATACTGCCTGTTTGGGCTGGCTCCATCCGCCTAATGCCTCTACGGGCCTAGCTCCATCTGCCTAGTGCCCTTACAGGTCTTGCTCCATCAGCCTAGTGCCTCTACGGGCCTGTCCATCTGCATAGTGCTTCTTCGGGCTGGCTCCATCCACCTAGTTCGCCTACAGGCCTTGCTCCATCCGCCTAGTGCCCAGCCAGGCCTTGCTCCATCCACCTAGTGCCTCTATGGGCCTTGCTCCATCTGCCTAGTGCTTCTACGGGCATGGCTCCATCCGCCTAATGCCTCTATGGGCCTAGCTCCATCCTCCTAGTTCCCCTACGGGCCTTGGTCCATCCGCCTAGTGCCCAGCCGGCCCTTGCTCCATCTGCCTAGTGCCCCGCCGGGCCTGCCTCCATCTGCCTAGTGCCCCGCCGGTCCTGCCTCCATCTGCCTAGTGCCCCGCCGGGCCTGCCTCCATCTGCCTAGTGCCCCACCGGGCCTGCCTCCATCTGCCTAGTGCCCCTCCGGGGGTGGGTCCATCTGTCTAGTGCCTCTACATGCCTGGCTCTGCCTAGTGCCTCTACGGGCCTGTGTCCATCTGCCTCATGCCTCTACTGGCCTGGCTCCATTCGCCTATTGCCCAGCCAGGCTTGGCTCCATCCACCTAGTGCTCAGCCAGGCCTGGCTCCATCCACCTAGTGCCCCCCGGGCCTTGCTCCGTCCACATAATGCCCCACCGGGCCTGGCTCTATCCACCTAGTGCCCTACTGGGCCTGGCTCCATCCGCCTAGTGCCTCTACGGGCCTAGCTCCATCCGCCTAGTGCCTCTACGGGCCTGGCTCCTCCTGCCTAGTGCCCCTACGGGTCCGGCTCCATCCACCTAGTGCCTCTAAGGGCCTGGCTCCATCCGCCTGGTGCCTCTAAGGGCCTGACTCCATCCGCCTAGTGCCTCTTCGGGCCTGGATCCATCTGCCTAGTGCCTCTTCGGGCCTGGATCCATCTGCCTAGTGCCTCTACGAGCCTGACTCCATTTGCCTAGTGCCTCTATGGGCCTTACTCCATCCGCCTATTGCCCAGCTGGGCCTTGCTCCATCTGCCTAGTGCCCCACCGGGCCTGCCTCC
The DNA here is from genome assembly GCF_042186555.1 of Aquarana catesbeiana. Classification (NCBI taxonomy): domain Eukaryota; kingdom Metazoa; phylum Chordata; class Amphibia; order Anura; family Ranidae; genus Aquarana; species Aquarana catesbeiana. The sequence continues at coordinate 162,576,169 of NC_133330.1, read as the reverse complement.
ATCCGCCTAGTGCCCCACCGGGCCTGGGACCATCTGCCTCATACCTTTATGGGCCTGGCTCTGTCTTCCTAGTGTCCTGCCGGGCCGTGCCCCACTGGGCCTGCGTCCATCTGCCTCATGCCTTTATGGGCCTGGCTCTGTCTTCCTAGTGTCCTGCCGGGCCGTGCCCCACCAGGTGTTTACCCCACCGGGCCGTGCTCCGCCGCCTACCATGCCTGGCTTTATGTGCCTCGTGCCCCGCCGAGCCTGGTTCCATTCGCCTAGTGCCCCCGCCGTGCCTGGCTCCATCCACCTAGTGCCACGCCGGGCCTGGCTCCATATTTTATGTACATATAACAACAATATACATTTTTATGCATTTAAAAAAAATATATTTTTTTTACCTTTTTTTGTTTTTTTCTGGTGTTTTTTGTTTTTAACAACGCTACTTTCCACTATCCTGCTGTAAACATGAAACAAATAAAAGGTGTTACACATAGAGGACAACACGGTTATGACCAAATTCATCAATTTCATATACAAGCTGAAGGTTGATGAATTCTTCTAGAGTTAGGGTGGCTAACAATTACAGCTCTGCCGAGGGGGCATGTATTACTTTGCACCCTCCATGTTCCGATGCAGTTTGAGTGAAATAGGTGGGAGCAGGGTAGAGTTGTATTGTCCTCTCCCACATCCATTTCACTCAAACAGATGGAACAGGTGGGCACCTCCCGATACTCCCTGGCCGGTGGTCTGGCTGGTGCAGGCTGGTCCTTAGTAATGATGCGGTCCCTTGGAGATCGACTTCTATTGAGCCTGGCATTCTCTCGCTGCTGTCGAAAAGCTGCTTGTGTTCGGTGAGCAATGGGTGAATCCATGCCTGTAATAACAATGACAGAGATTTCAGCATTTCTGTCATGTAACCCTTTCTATCACAATTTTAAACTTAAATGACAAGAGCAAGGGTCTTATTTCTAACAGATTTTAAGTGAGGCATGTGGCTGTCTCATAGGTAAACCTAAAAATAGATAATTTAACTACTTCAGCCTCCGCGATGTACCCATACATCGCCAGATTTAAGTGTTTATACAGTGGGGCAAAAAAGTATTTAGTCAGCCACCAATTGTTCAAGTTCCCCCACTTAAAAAGATGAGAGAGGCCTGTAATTGTCATCATAGGTATACCTCAACTATGAGAGACAAAATGTGGAAACAAATCCAGACAATCACTTTGACTGATTTTTTAAAGAATTTATTTTCAAACTATGGTGGAAAATCAGTATTTGGTCAATATCAAAGGTTCATCTCAATACTTTGTTATATATCCTTTGTTGGCAATGACAGAGCTCAAACGTTTTCTGTAAGTCTTCACAAGGTTGTCACACACTGTTGCTGGTATGTTGGCCCATTCCTCCATGCAGATCTCGTCTAGAGCAGTGATGTTTTGGGGCTGTCGCTGGGCAACACGGACTTTCAACTCCCTCCAAAGGTTTTCTATGGGATTGAGATCTGGAGACTGGCTAGGCCACTCCAGGACCTTGGAATGCTTCTTACTAAGCCACTCCTTTGTTGCCCGGGTGGTGTGTTTGGGATCATTGTCATGCTGAAAGACCCAGCCACATTTCATCTTCAATGCCCTTGCTGATGGGAGGAGGTTTGCATTCAAAATCTCACGATACATGGCCCCATTCATTCTTTCATGTACACGGATCAGTCGTCCTGTTCTCTTTGCAGAGAAACAGACCGAAAGCATGATGTTGCCACCCCCACGCTTCACAGTAGGTATGGTGTTCTTTGGTTGCAACTCAACATTCTCTCTCCTCAAAACACGATGAGTTGTGTTTCTACCAAACAGTTCTACTTTGGTTTCATCTGACCATATGACATTCTCCCAATCCTCTTCTGGATCATCCAAATGCTCTCTAGCAAACCTCAGATGGGCCCGGACATGTACTGGCTTAAGCAGGGGGACACGTCTGGCACTGCAGGATCTGAGTCCCTGGCGGCGTAGTGTGTTACTGATGGTAGCCTTTGTTACGTTGGTCCCAGCTCTCTGCAGGTCATTCACTAGGTCCCCCCTGTGTGGTTCTGGGATTTTTGCTCACCGTTCTTGTGATCATTTTGACCCCACGGGGAGAGATCTTGCGTGGAGCCCCAGATCGAGGGAGATTATCAGTGGTCTTGTATGTCTTTCATTTTCTAATTATTGCTCCCACAGTTGATTTCTTCACACCAAGCTGCTTGCCTATTGCAGATTCAGTCTTCCCAGCCTGGTACAGGTCTACAATTTTGTTTCTGTGTCCTTCGACAGCTCTTTGGTCTTCACCATAGTGGAGTTTGAAGTGTGACTGTTTGATGTTATGGACAGATGTCTTTTATACTGATAACAAGTTCAAACAGGTGCCATTAATACAGGTAATGAATGGAGGACAGATGAGCCTCTTAAAGAAGAAGATACAGGTCTGTGAGAGCCAGAAATCTTGCTTGTTTTGTAGGTGACCAAATACTTATTTTCCACCATAATTTGCAAATAAATTATTTAAAAAAATCAGACAGACAATCTGATTGTCTGGATTTGTTTCCACATTTTGGCTCTCATAGTTGAGGTATACCTATGATGACAATTACAGGCCTCTCTCATCTTTTTAAGTGGGAGAACTTGCACAATTGGTGGCTGACTAAATACTTTTTTGCCCCACTGTATCTGCAGCTACAGGCATCATCCCAGTATCTATTCTTTTTAGCCAGAAATGCTCTTTAATGTAAAAGTGATCCTAGGGGCTACTTTAGTGATAACTAATTAGCCGCTAGATCTCTTCTACAGGCAGCGGAAGAGGCAAACCCACCCCCGCCCCCCACTCCATCGCAGTCTTCACGGATTATCTTGTCCCACCCGGGAGCCCAGGACTGAAGCAAACAGTTTCGCCAGCTGACCATATAGATGACTGAGGATAGGAACATCTCTCCATAAAGATCTGTCACTCTTCTGGCTATCACAAGGGATATTGTTCATACCTTGTGATAGCCATGAACATGAACATAAAAACTAAGAAGTGTAAAAATTAAGAAAATCAAAAATAAATTATTAACATAGAATAAAAATTGAAAGCAGCCCTGTCCCACCATGCTCATACACTAAGGCAAACGCATAAGTAGGTCACACACACATATGTAAATGGCATTGCCATCACACATGAGAGGTATCGCCACAAATGTTATAGGGAGAACAATAATGTTAGCACCAGACCTCCTGTGTAACTCTAAACTTGTAACCTGTAAAGGCTTTTAAAGCGTGGTCTACAGATAATTTAATGTTGTTCATCATCAGTCCATGAACATCCTCAATTTTAAAGCGTGACATGTTAGGTATCTATTTACTATGCGTAACGTTATCATTTATATTTTACCAGACAATTACATATTCTATTGTGTTTTTGTGCTTTAAGATTCATTCAAGTGGATTCCCCTCCACCCCCAATTGCATTTGAAAAACCGCTGCGCAAATATCGTGTGGCATAAAAAATTGCAATCCCCACAATTTTATCCTCTAGAGCCCTTGCTTTTAAAAAAATATATTGTGTTTTGGAGTTCTAAGTAATTTTATAGCAAAAAAAATGCTGATTAGTAGGAGAGGAATGTCAGACTTGGCCAGAGGATGAAGTGGTTAAAGCAGAGCTCCACCCAAAAGGGGAAGCTATGCTTGTTTGCACCCTCCACTGCCACATTTTGTACTTTTTGGGGGGCGGGGGGGGCGGGTACCTGGTTTTAACAGGTACCTGTTCCCACTTTCAAGTCAGATCGCTGCGGCGAATTATGAGGATCTTCGGCCCCTCCTCTCTCCCCCACAGCCTTCTGGGACACACACAGGTCCCTGAAGACTGTGGGACCAATCACAAAGAGCAGCACATGCATGCGCAGTAGGAAACTGGCTGTGAAGAATTGTCTCGGGTGCCAACATCGCTGGATCCCTGGACGGGTAAATGTCCTTATATTAAAAGTCAGCAGCTAAAATACTTGTAGCTGTTTACTTTTAATTTTTTTTTGCCCAAATTGGAGCTCCTCTTTAAGAAAGTAGTTCCAAAGGCAGACGGTATATACCCTCACGTGGTCAGTTTGGAATTAATTCGGACATTCTCCAAAGTTTGTGTCAGGTCACCTTGAGGCTAGGTGACAGATGCACACCATTGGGATCAGGAGTGCACCGCAAGGTAGTGGACCCTACGGCTGACTGCTGCGGATGGGAGTCAGGGTGGTAAAGAAGGCAGGGCCGCCGGAACTCCAACATGGACCCCACGCAGTCAGAGCGTAAGATTCCCTAGGGCGCAGAGTCTAAGAGCCAGCAGGTGTTCACCAGAGCCTCTAGTGGTGAGGATGGACTGAGCTGCAACCGGCTCCAGATCGCGACCCACAGGGTCCCCCAGCTCACACCCAAAGTAGGCAACAGGAGGATAGGGATAGTAAGGGAATAAGCCAAGGTCGGGGCCACAAGCAGACAAGGACAACAGAGTTCACGCCAAAGGTTCAGGGTCACAGGTAAACAAGGATAGTCGGGGACACGCCAAAAGGTCAGGGTCATGAGCAGACAGGAATAGTTGAGAACACGCCAAGTCGTTAACAGAAACAAACTTAGAGCACACGGCAGGCAGGAAACAGGAAGCCAAACACGCAAAGTTTGATCAGCAGGGCTGGCCTGCAGTGCAGAGGTTAATATAGAGTTCTCTGATAGGAGCTATGCTAGAGGAGAGATTATAAAAGCAGTCAGGTGAGAGTCAGCTGGTCTCTAGAGATGAACACATGGAGACAGGTAAGCTGACAGAAAAAACTCTGTTGCATAACCATCACAGTTTGCCTCTGCTGTATAATTTGCTGCTCTACTGGCTGCCAGTCTTGATTAGATGCCCCGGCTTCATTCCTCCGTAGCGCTAGAGTCCCAGCCCCCCTCCCCCCATTTTTTCCCCCTTCCCTCTTCCCTCTCTCTACCTTACCTCACACTGTACATCCTTTCTCTTTCCTATATAGGTTACTTGCATATTGATTGATTTCCGGATGTCTATATACTGATTACTTAGATTACATCTACCACTTTACTACTTACCACAAAGTTATGACTACATAGATGGCAGAATTGATACTTGTAGAGGTAAAAAAGTGGGGTGGTTGGCGCTACCCTATTAAACAAAGTAAGTATAAGAGAAGGTAGTGGGTAAGTGCCCTGTCTGCAAAGAAAAATAGGGAGTGCCTGTCCTATGAGGACTAAGTTATATATGTGTACCTGTCCTATGAGGACTAAGTATGTATATGTGTACCCTCCAGTGGTGGATATAAGCGTAATCACGCACCAGTGTACTTAAACAAATAATCAGTGCATGTGAAGCAAATAAAAGCAGGTATGTATAAGTGATCAAACAAGAATTAACATACACATAATAGAAAAATATATATGTAAATGTGCCCATCAGGTTAAAAACTGAGACCTAAAACATATACGCGTTACACAAATGTAACTAGCTAACTGTCCAACCATATAATTAAACGTAAAATTTAATAAAAAATTAAAAATCAAAGTGCAAGTCCCAAAAGATGATAATATACAGTGGGGACAGAAAGTATCCAGACCCCCTTACATTTTTCACTCTTTGTTATATTGCAGCCATTTGCTAAAATCATTTAAGTTCATTTTTTTCCTCATTAATGTACACACAGCACCCCATATTGACAGAAAAACACAGAATTGTTGACATTTTTGCAGATTTATTAAAAAAGAAAAACTGAAATATCACATGGTCCTAAGTATTCAGACCCTTTGTTCAGTATTTAGTAGAAGCACTCTTTTTATCTAATACAGCCATGAGTCTTTTTGGGAAAGATGCAACAAGTTTTTCCCACCTGGATTTGGGGCTCCTCTACCATTCCTCCTTGCAGATTCTCTCCAGTTGTGTCAGGTTGGATGGTAAACATTGGTGGACAGCCATTTTTAGGTCTCTCCAGAGATGCTCAATTGGGTTTAAGTCAGGGCTCTGGCTGGGCCATTTAAGAACAGTCACGGTGTTGTTTTAGCTATGTGCTTAGGGTCATTGTCTTTTTGGAAGGTAAACCTTTGGCCTAGTCTGAGGTACTGAGCACTCTGGAGAAGGTTTTTGTCCAGGATATCCCTGTACTTGGCCGCATTCATCTTTCCCTCGATTGCAACCAGTCGTCCTGTCCCTGCAGCTGAATAACACCCCCACGGCATGATGCTGCCACCACCATGCTTCACTGTTGGTACTGTATTAGACAGGTGATGAGCAGTGCCTGGTTTTCTCCACACATACCGCTTAGAATTAAGGCCAAAAAGTTCTATCTTGGTCTCATCAGACCAGAGAATCTTATTTCCTGTCGCATCATCGCATCATACACTTTGGGTTGTGACTCCGCCTCCACAACCTGATAGGACCACATAGCTATAAATTAATGAGCAGGCATCCGCCCCAGTATTCTCTTATTTTTCATCACCTGTCAGGACCGCACGGATCAGCACCCCCTTACCGCTTCGCCCCAGCCAGGTTCTAGCCTCTCCTGGGTGGAAGTCCTTCCTGTACAGCCTCTAAACAAGCTAACTGGAAGGAGCCCCACTCTGGTGATCTCAGGGGCACCCCCTTTTTTTGTCATATTTTTGCCTGACCAGGATATAAGCCTTAAACAGGCTTGACGTGTTAGCAGCCCATATAAAGCCTTAAATAGGCTTGCTGGTGGAATGGCCTCGAAAGTCTCAGCTTGGCCTCAGGAAATAAGCCTTAAATAGGCTTAGTTGTGTGCAGCGGTCTCCCCCCCCGAGCGCTCGGCACTAATGGCGGCAGATTTAAAAAGTCTCAAGGTCAGTGTTTCCTTGCTGTTGCTGTATGACTGACCTGAGACAGTTTTTTTTCTTAGAAAACGCTCTACAAAAGGTAGGTAACCTGTCTTTTGGTCCAGCTGTCCCCTAAGCCTTATTCCTTTCTGCGTGTCTTAATCTTTGCTGTTTCTGCAGGTTTCACCACTCCACTATGGAGACCGCTGCCCCAGCAGATTACCACCAGCCTAATAGGTAAGGTGGGGGAAGACATGGTAAGTAGTGAAGATTGAAAAAGAGAGCTCTACTAATGCTACCTAAATTGGTCAGCCCTATCAGGTCCTCAGGAATGTCTGCTTCAAGACAGAGAGAGACCTTGCATAGAAGAAGTTGCTCCAGACACAGACGGAGCTGTTCCTATCGCAGGAGCAGTCGCTTGAGAGGGAGTCGCAGAAGGAGCCGGTCTAGATCATATTCTAGACACAGTCGATCCCGCCATAGAAGATCTCCTTCACGCAGACCCCAGTCTCCCGCACGCCACTCCCGTCCCTCCGGGAACGCCTGCTGGGTTTGCGGTGCGGTGGCCCTTCCGGATAAACTGGGCTGTCAAAAATGCCTAGAGGAGGCCACAAAAGAAAGAATCACAGATACTGAAGAATCCGCTGGAATTTCAGCTCCGCAGGCCTTGATGGCGAAAGCGGATTTTTCTACCCACAGTGCCTCTCCAGCCAGGGCCAGCGCATCAAGGGAGCAAGACTCTCTGTCCAATAATGAGGGTCTGGAGGTATCGGCCGGCTTTGACTTCTCTCTAATAGAGCCGTTTGTCAAGTCGGTCAAGGAGGCAATAGCATGGGAGGAACCCCAGGAGGTTCAACAAAAACAAAAGGAAATATTTCCCTCACCTTAAGAAGGATCCAGAGGCCTTTCCGTTTATAGACAAACTGGATGACCTGATTAAGGAGGAATAGCAAAGACCAGAGAAGAAATCTAGTCTGAACAACAGACTTCTTAAGCTGTATCCGCTCAAGGAGCCTAAAGGTGAACCCCCTGGTGTCCCCTGCTGTGGTGGATGCATCTTTGATGCGCCTAGCCAGGCACGTTACACTCCCGTTAGAGGACGCGGTAACATTCAGGGACGTTCTCGATAGGAAGATCGACACGGACCTCAAGAGGGCTTACCTGTCGGCAGGAGGTGCCTGCAGGCCTGCGATATCGCTTGCAGCGGTGGGAAGAGCCATCTCGAGCTGGTCTGCAAACACCGAGAAGCTCGTATTGGAAAAAATAGTTAAAGCTTTGCAAAAACTAAGCTTGGCGGGCGACTTTGTGGCAGAGGCCTCAGTCGATACCATCAGGTCTGCATTGAAGTCTATGCTGGCCTCAGTAACGGCCATAAGAGCGTTATGGCTGAAGCCCTGGACGGCGGATCCAGCCTCCAAGTCCAATTGGTGTTGCATCCCGTTTGACGGGGAGAACCTCTTCGGGACAAAATTGGACTCAGCCATCTCTAAGGTGACTGGTGGCAAGTTTGGGCTCATCCCCTCGGAAGGCCCAAACAGCAGAGACCTCCTCCCTTTAAGCGAAACCTTCCGGAGAGGTATAGAGACGCAAAAGCGTACAGACCTGGGAAAGAGTACCGAAGGAGCTGGAAAAATCCTCAGTCATCTTTTATGAAGTTCCAAAAGCCCAAGACTCCCGCTTCCAGTGATCAGAAGCCCTTTTGAAGCCCGTCCAGCCAGTGGTAGTGGGAGCAAGACTCTCCAGATTCAAGCTGGCCTGGGCGGAGACCATAAAGGATACCTGGACTCTGGCCACCATCAGATTTGGCCACAGGTGGTCCTTCAAAAATCGACCCCCAAGGGATCAATTTTGTCCAGCCCACATTCCTCCATCTCGGGAAAAAAGGTTGTCACTACTGAATTATGTTCAGGATCTTCTCCAAAAGCGGGCAATAGTAAAGGTTCCGCCAGCACAGAGGGGCAGGGGATTTTATTCTACACTATTCCTCGTCAAAAATCTACGTCCGGTTCTAGATTTAAAGAATCTCAACAGATCCATCCGGGTGGAGTCATTCAGGATGGAAAGCTTGCAGTCTATCCTCCAGGCCATAAATCTGGGAGACTGGATGCTTTCCATAGATCTCCAGGACGCCTACCTGCATATTCCAATTCATGCGGCATTCCAAAGATTCCTGCGTTTCTCGGTGGATCATGGGCACTTTCAGTTTTAGAGTCTTCCCTTCGGGATCTCGACAGCCCCCAGAACGTTCACAAAGGTCCTATTACCAGCAATAGCCTCCTTAAGAGAGAAAGGTCTAAGGGTTCACCACTACCTGGACGACATTCTCCTCCTCTCAAACAGCTGGGAATTACTCGTGCAACATCGTGAGATCCTAGTCTCCACACTAAAAGGTTTGGGATGGATAATAAATTGGGGAAAAAGTAACACCCAGCCTACCCAAAGGATGGTCTTCCTAGGGGCCGAACTGGATACCCGAGCAAATACAGTGGAACTGCCACAGGAAAAAATACCTCTGCTAATCCAGAAAGTAAAAAAATCAATCTCGGCTCCGTTCTTACCAGCCAGAGCATGCCTCAGTCTTCTGGGTTCTCGATCGGCAATCATTCCAATGGTCTGGTGGATGCAATGGAATACCAGACCCCTTCAAGCCTCCTTCTTGCGCCAGTGGGACGGTTTGTCCATGTCCCAACTGATTTACATTTCAGAAGAAGCCAGTCTATCTCTGCAGTGGTGGATGCGTCCTTTCAATCTCAGGACATGCAAACAGATAGTCATCCCCCATCAGGAAGTAGTAACTTCGGATGCCAGCCTGGAGGGATGCGGAGCACACTATCTACATTACGCGGCTCAGGGCCGCTGGCATTTCAAAACCCAGGACTCTGTCTCGAATGTTCTAGAGATGAAGGCAGCCTTCCAGGCCCTCTTGGCATTCAGCACCTTTCTGAGAGGGAAACAAGTTCTCATAAAGATGGACAACAGAGTGGCAGTAGCCTACATCAACAGGCAGGGGGGTACCAGGAGCGTCTCTATGATGCAGGAGGTCAGCCCGGTGATGCAATGGGCCCAACTGAACCTTTTGGATCTGAGGGCGGCTTATATTCCAGGCGCTCAGAATCTCCTAGCGGATTCACTCAGCAGAACATTCATTTCCAACGAGTGGTCTCTGAGCTCCCAAGCATTCGCCCTCATATCCCAGACATGGGGTAGTCCGGACAAAGACCTTGCAGCAACGCCAGCGAACACGAAGTGTCAGATTTTTGTCGAGGATTCCCTTTCCCTCAGCGGAGGGGACGTACTGTCTCCAATACCCCTGGAACTTCCGCCTAGGCTACATTTTTCCACCAACTCCTCTCATAGCCAAGTTTCTTCTGAGGCTCAAGCATTCAGCAGCTCTAGTGCTGGCTCTGATTCCCTTCGGGCCGCGGAGGCCTTGGTTCACTACCCTCCTACAGCTGAACACAGCGGATCCACTTCCCCTCCTAGTGTCAGCAGATCTACTAACCCAGGGCCAGCTACTCCACCCGAGCCCGGAGAAGCTACACCTAACGGCCTGGAGGGTGAGAGGTCTAGATTTCTAGGCCAAGGCTGCTCTCAGAAGGTAGTGGATACCCTGCTCCAGGCTAGGAAGTCTACCACGAATAGCATCTACAGAAGGATTTAGGAAAAGTTTATCTCCTTTGCTCAGGAGCAAGGTTGGGACTCTTCTTCTCCATCAGTAGCGCAAGTGCTCGAATTCCTCCAGTCAGGCCTGGACAAAGGTCTCGGGTCCAGCACCCTAAAAGTACAAGTATCTGCCATCTCTGCCTTGACAGGAGTTAAGTGGGCCCTCAATCCACTGGTGGTTCAATTCCAAAGGGCCTGTCTAAAACTAAAGCCTCCTAGAAAGCCTTCATTTCCGACATGGGATCTCTCAACCGTCTTGGAAGTCTTATCCAGGGAACCATTCTTTCCACTTGAAAACATCTCCCTTTGGGATCTGACACTAAAGGTCTCATTTCTAATCGCTGTTACATCAGCGAAGAGAGTCTCAGAAATGCAAGCCTTGCTAGTCAAAGAACCGTACCTGATGATCTACCCGGACATGCTAATCCCGAAACCTTCGGATCGATTTATCACAAAAGTCTCCTCTTCATTTCACTTTAACCAGGAGATTGACCTCCCGGCCCTTGTCACAGATCAGGGCGCTCCTCATCCACTGGATGTCAGGGGCAACGTCTTACAGTACCTCTCAATAACCAAGCCGTTCAGAAAGTCTGAAAACCTAATCATCCCACACGGGTTTAGAAAAGGCCAAGCGGCATCTGCCCGTACCATCGCCTCATGGTTGGTGAAAATTATCAAGAAGGCCTACTCCTTGAGCACCTTGCAGATTCCAGAAGGCTTAAGGGCGCATTCTACCAGGGCAGTGGCTACTTCATGGGCAGCTTACTGTAGAGTCTCAGCGGAAACCATTTGTAGAGCAGCCACCTGGTCCTCCAGAAACACCTTTATATCCCATTATAAAGTGGATGCTGCACGCTTATCAGCAGTAGAGTTCGGGAAGGCCGTTATACAGGCCAACTCTTCTATTTCTTGTCAATAAACTTATTTTGCATTCCCACCCAGTCTGGCGAGTTACTCCCCAAAGTGTATGCTGCCATGATGCGACAGGAAAACTGAAAATTGTATACTCACCTTTCCGTAATTTTCCTTTCCTGTCGCATCTTCATGGCAGCATACAATCGCCCAGCCTTCTAAGGTGACTTATATATACAGAGAATACTGGGGCGGATGCCTACTCATTAATTTATAGCTATGTGGTCCTATCAGTTGTGGAGGCGGAGTCACAACCCAAAGCGTATGCTGCCATGAAGACGTGACAGGAAAGGAAAATTACGGAAAGGTGAGTATACAATTTTCCGTTTTCTCACCATCTTGGAGTCCTTCAGGTGTTTTTTTTAGCAAACTCCATGCTAGCTTTCATGTGTCTTGCACTGAGGAGAGGCTTCCGTCAGGCCACTCTGCCATAAAGCCCCGACTGGTGGAGGGCTGCAGTGATGGTTGACTTTCTACAACTTTCTCCCATTTCCCAACTGCATCTCTGGAGCTCAGCCACAGTGATCTTTGGGTTCTTCTTTGCCTCTCTCACCAAGGCTCTTCTCCCCCGATAGCTCAGTTTGGCCAGACGGCCAGCTCTAAGAAGGGTTTTGATCGTCTCAAACGTCTTCCGTTTAAGGATTATGGAGGCCACTGTGCTCTTAGGAACCTTAAGTGCAGCAGAATTTTTTTGTAACCTTGGCCAGATCTGTGCCTTGCCACAATTCTGTCTCTGAGCTCTTCAGGCAGTTCCTTTGACCTCATGATTCTCATTTGCTCTGACATGCACTGTGAGCTGTAAGGTCTTATATAGACAGGTGTGTGGCTTTCCTAATCAAGTCCAATCAGTATAATCAAACACAGCTGGACTCAAATGAAGGTGTAGAACCATCTCAAGGATGATCAGAAGAAATGGACAGCAACTGAGTTAAATATATGGAGTGTCACAGCAAAGGGTCTGAATAGTTAGGACCGTGTGATATTTCAGTTTTTCTTTTTTAATAAATCTGCAAAAATGTCAACAATTCTGTGTTTTTCTGTCAATATGGGGTGCTGTGTGTACATTAATGAGGAAAAAAAATGAACTTAAATGATTTTAGCAAATAGCTGCAATATAACAAAGAGTGAAAAATTTAAGGGGGTCTGAATACTTTCCGTCCCCACTGTAAGTATAATTCCAAAGTGGCCGGTTATATTCCTTCAGGTGACTTCAGTGCTCAGCAAATCAGGTGACTGATAGTGCTCCCCCCGTCAGGTCCCCTCTCACCAAATGTAGTAACCCCTGCAGGGGTAATGGGCATGTGTGGGTAACCGTGGATGGAACTCCTCCTCAGCTCTCTCAGTGTCCCATCTGTTGTTCTATCGGGCTCCCGCTGCTGGCTCCACACAGTCAGGCTTCCGCAGCTGTCTCCACACAGTCAGGTGTTAAACACATCGGTCAGCATCTGCCCAAAGGTTGCTCCACAATTGGGTCCTGTATGAGGGAGTACTCATACCCGATCAGTAGGGAGTAGTGCTACCCTCTGCTCCCTATTCAGCCGGAGCCCTGGATCTCCCGCTATAGAGTTCAGCTCGGGATGTCACCTCCTCTCACTGCCGCTACTCCGTCGACGGAGAACTGGCCACTTTGGAATTATACTTATATTATCATCTTTTGGGACTTGCACTTTGATTTTTCATTTTTTTCTTTTTATTATATTTTATGTTTAATTATATGGTTGGACAGTTAGCTAGTTACATTTGTGTAACACGTATATGTTTTAGGTCTCAGTTTTTGACCTGATGGACACATTTATATACATTTTTCTATTATGTGTATGATAATTCTTGTTTGATCACTTATATATACACTTGCTTTTATTTGCTTCACATGCACTGATTATTTGTTTAAGTACACTTGTGCATGATTACGCTTATATCCACCACTGGAGGGTACACATATACATACTTAGTCCTCATAAGACAGGCACTCCCTGTTTTTCTTTGCAGACAGGGCACTTACCCACTACCTTCTCTTATACTTACCTTGTTTAATAGGGTAGCGCCAACCATCCCACTTTTTTACCTCTACTCACCGTAAGTTCCCTTGGGAACCCAATAGGGGGGGCTGAAACCCGTTATCATCCTGAGCGCGGAGCATACCACAAATAGAATTGATACTTGTGTCATTCAAGATATTGGCAGAGGCTCCTTATATTCTTGGTTTCATACTGTTTCTATATTGTATTTTTTACAGCTATTAAAGTATTGTGTTTACACCCATAAGCTCGCCCTTACAGGTGATTACAATAACTTGGTACACACCCTCTCTTTGGTCCAGAGTGCGCTTACGCTCTTTTTCCTACTAAATGCACCAGCAGTCTCTTTGTATTGCCTGTAATGTACCGATGGTGGAAGGTGTATTCTATGTGATCTACAATTTCTCTATTTATTAGTTACCGTACTTACCGGTGTATAAAATTTCCCCCTAAAAACCAGGGAGAATTCGTGGGTGCGTGTTATACGCCGATCCCTGCTGCCTCGGAGTGGAAGGAGAGGACTAGCGCCGCTGGATTACACACAGCCACGATCTCCTGTGTATCCAGCGCTCAGTCACACACAGTCCCGCCCACCTGGCCCAGCATTGGACCACTGTTCTGTTCATATGATCCGGGCGGGACTGTGAGTGACTGAGCGCCTGATACACAGGTGATTGCGGATCTGTGTCATCCAGCACTGGCACGGCTGCAGTCATTGACAAACTTCCCTTTGATGGGCTCAGCTCATTGCTTCTTCAAAGCACAGTAATAAGCATCTTCAAGAGTGATGAAAGAGAAAGAGACACCCTTCTCTTTCCAAGAAGCAAAGGTTGTAGGTCGGCTTATTTACTGCAAAATTGTGCCACATCCTATAATTAGACATTCAAGCAAGAGAAAAGTTCCCCTAATGGTGGACTTTAAAGGCACATGTGGAAAAACATAAGAAAAAAAAATGTATAGTATAGAAACAATAATTTATTCATTTCAAAAACATCATAAAAACATCAATAACAATATAACAAACATTGAAAGGAATGCGATTCATGCATTTATACATATATGGGATATTGATACCAATGTACTTGCACCCGACGCCTTTCGGGGTTATTTAGCCTCCTTCTTCAGGGCTGGATGTAAGTTTTAGCAAAGGTTTCTAAATTGAAGACAATGTATTTAGCAAAGAAGTAATAAGTATGTGTACATATCAGATCATAAGGACATAAGTACATGCTATATTTTTCATTCTATTTACACTTACATTGGCACTATGTAAGCTAGCTTCGCACTCCAGAACAGTTTAAAAACAAAGGCGCTGACACTGTCTGCCCATCCAGCGTATTCCCAATTGTGATAGGTAGGGGTTGATTAACGTATCAAAGATGTTAAAATCCAACTTTCAGCCATAAAGTAATGCCTTCTGGCTAGAAGGGTGCAACTGTAGAGAGTGATATAGCATCAAGATTTAAGTAAAGCATAAATTGTATGTTCAAGTATCACTTACTTTGCATATAAACTCGCTGGACATCAGCTCAGACCGACAGCGTCCTGCACACTGCAGCAGGCGCTCGGTGTGAGCAGTGTTCGGGTATAAAAATCCCTCCTCGCCAATCAGCTGTTGGTATAATAACCAACAGCTGATTGTCAGTGGCAGAGGAGGGGCGGACACGCTAAGAATGGCCCCCCGGGTGGAGCGAGCGCCGCCAGGTCCCCCCCGCGCATGCGCAAGCATCCGCGATGAGGCGTGGCCACGCCTACTACACCCGCCGACACGTCTAGCTTCCCTGGCGGACTGCGCATGCCCGCCGGGGTCGCAAGATGGAGGACAGTGTAAACACTGTAGCCTCACACAACGCCGCCATGAGCCGGAACCGGGCGAACTTCAGATTATAAATTGGGATTGTAAATAAAAACACACAAAGACGTGCATAAAGTAAAGTAAAGTATTGTAAATTAATCACAATATATGAGAAACGCCGCTGGCTGACAGTGTTTTACAGGCTGAGATTTATACATTCAATGACAACACGTTATAAACCGCAACCAAAATAAGTACATATGGGAATTACGCTTTTTAATAGATGTTATATGGGCTGGGGTAACCAATATTAGAGTCAGATATAAGCAAAAATTGTATTTCTGGGGTATAGATTATACAGAGGAAAACGATTACATTAAGCATATATACATGCAATCTGCAATTAGGATATATTATGTATAGTATAATTGTGCATCATAAAGGGGAGGGACAGATTTAGATGACATGTATGGAGGGGAGCAGTAATACCAGAACGATGTTTATATAGTCCGAGGGCGAATTCATAGCCCAGGTTTACAAGGATAGTCATCTTAGTTATTGCTCCCTACCACCTGAAGAAAAACCTTCAAGAAAAGGCTTGAACCAGATGGTTTCATTCAGGCCTGGGGGTTGGGTAGCTCTTAAATTGTATATCCAACGGGATTCCAACTGTAACAATGTCTTGTTCCAGTTGCCTCCCCTAGACCCCGGGTGTACCCGGTCTAGAATAAGAAATGTAATCTTTGGAAATTTGCCGTTGTGCACTATTGTAGTATGTCTCCCAAATGGGAGATCAGGGTCGCAGGTTTTCATGCCCAGTATATGTCTATATGCTCTCTTCCAGAATTCTGTTTTCGTTTTTCCTATATAGAAACAAGTACACTTGCATATGAGTATATAGACCACCCCGCAAGTTTTGCAATTGGCGAAGTGTTTAGGGTGGAAAGTCTGACCATTCGGAAGGGTCAGGTTTTTGTCTGTGAGCATATATTTACAGTAGTTACAATCTCCACATCTAAAGGTTCCCTTGTACTTGCAGTGGGATTTGCCTGCTTCTCCCTTGAATTCACTTGTGGTGATTTTATCTCTCAAAGAAGTGGTTCGTTTAAAGGTAAAGAGGGGTCTCTGTGGGACAAATGGCCCCAATGTTGGATCACACTGTAGCATATGCCAGTATCTTTCCACAATGTTCCTGACTTGTCTATGTTGGTTATTGTATTTTGTAATAATTCTAATAGTGTCTGTATCATTTTTGCCAGTTTTATTTTCTTAGAGTACAATAGCTCATTTCTTGGCTGTATAAGGGCTTTTTTGAAAGAGCGTTTGAGTGACGCTTGGGAATAGCCCCATAATAATAGTCTGTCACGTAATTTGTTTGCTTCCATTCTAAAAGTGTCATCATTGGAGCAATTGCGTCTCACTCTAAGGTACTGGCTATATGGAATTGAATCAAGGAGGGGTTTAGGGTGGAAGCTAGTGGCATGTAAAATTGCGTTGCTCGCAGTAGGTTTTCTGTAAAGTTTATTCATGATGGTCCCTCCCTCTCCTCTGTAAACCTCCACATCCAGAAATGTGACACAGTGCTTATCAAATGACATGGTAGAGTTAAGGTTGAATTCATTTCGATTCATCCTCAACAAGCATTGTTGGAGGAGATCAATCGATCCATCCCATATAATGAAGAGGTCATCGATGTATCGGTACCATCCAAGTATGTGGTCTGTATACAATCGATAGACTTTCATCACCCAGAAACATGGCTTCCCACTCCCCCAGGTATAGGTTGGCATACGATGGGGCACAACATGTCCCCATCGCAACCCCCTGCACCTGGAGGTAGTGGGAGCCATTAAAATTAAAAACATTATGACTGAGGATGAATTCTAGTAATGAGGTGATGAACTCTCCATATGTGGGATCTATGTCTCTAGCTGTACGAAGGATGTGTTTAATAGCTGCTACACCCTTCTCATGGGGGATGGAGCTATAGAGAGATTCTACATCTATTGTCACAAAAACTGCATATTCAGGGATTTTCAATTTGTCGATAATTTGCAGAAAGTGCAATGTATCTTTGATGAAGAAGGGTAAAGAAGAAACAAATGGTTTCAAAACTTTGTCTATCAGTTTGCTAGCATTCTCACTAATCGCCCCTATACCGGAAATGATTGGTCTACCAGGGGGGTTTTTTATGTCTTTATGGACTTTTGGTAGTGAATAAAAAAACGGTGTGCGGGGGAAATTATTCCTAATGAATTCCCATAGGGACTTGGTGATTATTGAGTTGGAATAGGCCGTATCTATCAAGATATAGAAATCCTGATTGTATTTTTTGACCAGACTTGCCGGTATCCGGCGATACCATTCTGGGTTGTTTAGTATTTTATTGCACATCTTGATATAGTCCTCATTATTAAATACCACAATATTTCCACCCTTATCCGCATTTTTTATTGTAATTCGGTTGTTATTTGACAATGTTTTGAGTGCTGCGGTTTCTCTCTTGGTTAAATTCCTGGGGAATTTGGTATGGGTCTTTATCTTGTCTACTTCTTTATCTAGTTCAATAAGGATATACTTATAAAAAAACGACAGAAACTTACTCAGGACAGGATGCCTTCAGAGATGGGAAGGCATATAAATGGACCCAAAATAGATCCAACCAAAATAAAAACTACCAACATCAGGGACACCAAGTCACTCCTTCACAATCCACTTCTAACCTATCCCAAACTCACACCCAAATTTTTCAGAAACCGAATATAGGACAGAGCACTAAAAACGCACATTTCGCGGGGACCCCAACGAGGGACAACAGGCGAAGAAATTAACCCTCGACATCCCCAAAAAAACTAACTCTCTTACACCCACACATGAGTCAACCATTAAAGCACCTATTACACAAACTAACACACATATCCCGACAAGGGAAATCACTCCCCAGCCAAACCCCTCTGTCACGTCACTAGACACTATTTCCAATGATCCATCTTTTTTAGAAAAGATTTTGATGGGTGTGCAACCCACACAATCCAACCCCAATACCTACATACAAATAGCACTTTAACTGTCCCAATTGCTGGTCAAGAACAAGAGTCGAATGATTTAAATATAATCAACCTTTCATCTTACAAACTCTCCCATGATGAAATTGCTGTCTTCAAAAAAGGCTTGAATTTCTGTCCTAATCAAAATTCGGATAAATTCGAGATCTATAAGGATCTCCAACTCTTTATATGGAAGTTAATTCTAAAAAAACTGTACCACAGACAGGAAGGGCCAAATGATCTAACTCCACAAGAAAACCAGGCATTAATAAAGCAGCTGCTGTCACTTCTCGATGAAAACGATCCAATCGATCTCATAGATGAGATAGATCTTTTCCAAATTTTAGAGTCAATCGATACATCCAATGAACCCTCTAGGGGAAACAAATCCACACTAAAAAAGAAATCGGATTTCTGTCCAGCACCCAGTACCCATCCAAATGCGGCGGCTTTCCTTAAATTAGTTGATAAAGAACTAGACAAGATAAAAACCCATACCAAATTCCCCAGGAATTTAACCAAGAGAGAAACAGCAGCACTCAAAACATTGTCAAATAACAACCGAATTACAATAAAAAATGCGGATAAGGGTGGAAATATTGTGGTATTTAATAATGACTATATCAAGATGTGCAATAAAATACTAAACAACCCAGAATGGTATCGCCGAATACCGGCAAGTCTGGTCAAAAAATACAATCAGGATTTCTATATCTTGATAGATACGACCTATTCCAACTCAATAATCACCAAGTCCCTATGGGAATTCATTAGGAATAATTTCCCCCGCACACCGGTTTTTTATTCACTACAAAAAGTCCATAAAGACATAAAAACCCCCCCCTGGTAGACCAATCATTTCCGGTATAGGGGCGATTAGTGAGAATGCTAGCAAACTGATAGACAAAGTTTTGTTTCTTCTTTACCCTCCTTCGTCAAAGATACATTGCACTTTCTGCAAATTATCGACAAACTGAAAATCCCTGAATATGCAGTTTTTGTGACAATAGATGTCGAATCTCTCTATAGCTCCATCCCCCATGAGAAGGGTGTAGCAGCTATTAAACACATCCTTCGTACAGCTAGAGATATAGATCCCACATATGGAGAGTTCATCACCTCATTACTAGAATTCATCCTCAGTCATAATGTTTTTACTTTTAATGGCTCCCACTACCTCCAGGTGCAGGGGGTTGCGATGGGGACATGTTGTGCCCCATCGTATGCCAACCTGTACCTGGGGGAGTGGGAAGCCATGCTTCTGGGTGATGAAAGTCTATCGATGCATACGGACCACATACTTGGATGGTACCGATACATCGATGACCTCTTCATTATATGGGATGGATCGATTGATCTCCAACAATGCTTGAGGATGAATCGAAATGAATTCAACCTTAACTTTACCATGTCATTTGATAAGCACTGTGTCACATTTCTGGATGTGGAGGTTTACAGAGGAGAGGGAGGGACCATCATGAGTAAACTTTACAGAAAACCTACTGCGAGCAACGCAATTTTACATGCCACTAGCTTCCACCCTAAACCCCTCCTTGATTCAATTCCATATAGCCAGTACCTTAGAGTGAGACGCAATTGCTCCAATGATGACACTTTTAGAATGGAAGCAAATAAATTACGTGACAGACTATTATTACGGGGCTATTCCCAAGCATCACTCAAACGCTCTTTCAAAAAAGCCCTTATACAGCCAAGAAATGAGCTATTGTACTCTAAGAAAATAAATAAAACTGGCAAAAATGATACGGACACTATTAGAATTATTACAAAATACAATAACCAACATAGACAAGTCAGGAACATTGTGGAAAGATACTGGCATATGCTACAGTGTGATCCAACATTGGGGCCATTTGTCCCACAGAGACCCCTCTTTACCTTTAAACGAACCACTTCTTTGAGAGATAAAATCACCACGAGTGAATTCAAGGGAGAAGCAGGCAAATCCCACTGCAAGTACAAGGGAACCTTTAGATGTGGAGATTGTAACTTCTGTAAATATATGCTCACAGACAAAAACCCGACCCTTCCGAATGGTCAGACTTTCCACCCTAAACACTTCGCCAATTGCGAAACTTGCGGGGTGGTCTATATACTCATATGCGAGTGTACTTGTTTCTATATAGGAAAATCGAAAACAGAATTCTGGAAGAGAGCATATAGACATATACTGGGCATGAAAACCTGTGACCCTGATCTCCCACTTGGGAGACATACTACAATAGTGCACAACGGCAAATTTCCAAAGATTAAATTTCTTATTCTAGACCGGGTACACCCGGGGTCTAGGGGAGGCGACTGGAACAAGACATTGTTACAGTTGGAATCCCGTTGGATATACAATTTAAGAGCTACCCAACCCCCTGGCCTGAACGAAACCATCTGGTTCAAGCCTTTTCTTGAAGGTTTTTCTTCAGGTGGTAGGGAGCAATAACTAAGATGACTATCCTTGTAAACCTGGGCTATGAATTCGCCCTCGGACTATATAAATATCGTTCTGGTATTACTGCTCCCCTCCATACATGTCATCTAAATCTGTCCCTCCCCCTTTATGACGCATTATTATACTATACATAATATATCCTAATTGCAGATTGCATGTATATATGCTTAATGTAATCGTTTTCCTCTGTATAGTCTATACCCCAGAAATACAATTTTTGCTTATATCAGACTCTAATATTGGTTACCCCAGCCCATATAACATCTATTAAAAAGCGCAATTCCCATATGTACTTATTTTGGTTGCGGTTTATACCGTGTTGTCATTGAATGTATAAATCTCAGCCTGTAAAACACTGTCAGCCAGCGGAGTTTCTCATATATTGTGATTAATTTACAATACTTTACTTTATGCACGTCTTTGTGTGTTTTTATTTACAATCCCAATTTATAATCTGAAATTCGCCCAGCACACAAAGCTGCCTGAACGGTTCCGGCTCATGGCGGCGTTGTGTGAGGCTACAGTGTTGTTTACACTGTCCTCCATCTTGCGACCCCGGCGGGCATGCGCAGTCCGCCGGGGAAGCTAGACGTGTCGGCGGGTGTAGTAGGCGTGGCCACGCCTCATCGCGGATGCTTGCGCATGCGCGGGGGGGACCTGGAGGAGCTCGCTCCACCCGGGGGGCCATTCTTAGCGTGTCCGCCCCTCCTCTGCCACTGACAATCAGCTGTTGGTTATTATACCAACAGCTGATTGGCGAGGAGGGCTTTTTATACCCGAACACTGCTCACACCGAGCGTCTGCTGCAGTGTGCAGGATGCTGTCGGTCTGAGCTGATGTCCAGCGAGTTTATATGCAAAGTAAGTGATACTTGAACATACAATTTATGCTTTACTTAAATCTTGATGCTATATCACTCTCTACAGTTGCACCCTTATAGCCAGAAGGCATTACTTTATGGCTGAAATTTGGATTTTCTCCCCTCTCCCCCCCCCCCCCCTTTTCCTCCCCTTTGTCCCCCACTGATTTGAATACCATTTAATTACTACCATTTAACTAATGAGAATCTAGATGTATCTGGATGTTACAAACCTTCGAAATATATTTATATATATTTACATGTTAAACTGCTAGTAATATCCAGTTGGATAAACTATACATCTATCTAATGATATTTCCACACTTTCCTTCCCCTTGTGTTACTTTTTTAGCCACCCAAGATCATTTGCAGTTTTGATCAATGATTGGCCATTATATACCCTTATATTTTCACACTCTACAGGACCCGCATCCGGCCTCAGTGGAACTTCAGGTTTAAAATTTCTCTACGCCCCACAACTGTGGGCCTTTCCTCTAATCTGTGAGGAACCAAATTATCTACATATACCCATACTTATTCAACCTTCATCTACTATGCATGAAGTATTAACATCTTGGATACGTTAATCAACCCCTACCTATCACAATTGGGAATACGCTGGATGGGCAGACAGTGTCAGCGCCTTTGTTTTTAAACTGTTCTGGAGTGCGAAGCTAGCTTACATAGTGCCAATGTAAGTGTAAATAGAATGAAAAAATATAGCATGTACTTATGTCCTTATGATCTGATATGTACACATACTTATTACTTCTTTGCTAAATACATTGTCTTCAATTTAGAAACCTTTGCTAAAACTTACATCCATCCCTGAAGAAGGAGGCTAAATAACTCCGAAACGCGTCGGGTGCAAGTACATTGGTATCAATATCCCATATATGTATAAATGCATGAATTGCATTCCTTTCAATGTTTGTTATATTGTTATTGATGTTTTTATGATGTTTTTGAAATGAATAAATTATTGTTTATATACTATACATTTTTTCTTATGTTTTTCCACATGTGCCTTTAAAGTCCACCATTAGGGGAACTTTTCTCTTGCTTGAATCTCTTTCCAAGAAGATTACTCTGCAATATGTAAGATTGCCATTTGGCAGCAATAGAATAAAACTGCTACAGTATCAGTGAGAATGAACCCTCTGCGATATGTGGGAGACATTTTGAAAAGTGAGGACAGCATGAGGAATGGACTGAGCAGGATAGAAGA
The DNA here is from genome assembly GCF_042186555.1 of Aquarana catesbeiana. NCBI lineage: Eukaryota > Metazoa > Chordata > Amphibia > Anura > Ranidae > Aquarana > Aquarana catesbeiana. The sequence continues at coordinate 162,553,379 of NC_133330.1, read as the reverse complement.
CCTAACACAGCGCTACAATGAAAGACAGCTCAGGGTAAACCAAACTGACCCTCCTTAGAACACTTTGATACCAATATAATTGTAGATGTGTACTAAACAGGCTGCAATGATGGGCATGTTAGAGGCTGTAGATGGGCATAGGTCAAGCTGCATTGATGGGCACTGGTGAGGCTGCAGGGCACTGACCCTTATTTTAAAATGTAAAGTTTTTTTCTGAAACTTCCGTCTTAAAATTAAGGTGCATGTTATACGCCGATAAATACGGTATTTGAGGTTGCTCTCAGCCTCTCATAATCTAGGGACTGCTGTACAGAAAATCCTTGGAGTACTAGGATCCAAAATAATTGTGAAATTACAAAAACGTCACCGGCAGGGCAACGAAATACATGACGAATTTTTTCACAGTGAGGCTCCCCCCCAGGACAGGTAATGCTAGTCACTCTCAGTCTGCTACTAGCAGTGATACATCAGACGTACCTGCTTCAATCAGTAGCTCCAGGTCCTTCCTACATGCACCTACAACCTCAGTAGTTACACGCTCACAATCTGTACCTTCGGGTACTTTTTTAGACCAAATGAGGAGTCACTCATAGGCTCACCAAAAGAAAGCCCAACCACTTTCGTCAAAAACCCACAAACAAAAACAACGCTAAATGTGGTCAATCTATCTTCACGTTTTCTCACAACACAGGAGATGGATGTCCTTGCACGTGGCCTCATTTGTTGCCCAGACTTTCGTCTGGACAAATTTGGCGCCATTAAGAACATCCACCTCTTTATTCTCAAGATCCTACTTAAAAGCATGTATGCCAAGAAACCTAGTTCTAATCCTGAACAATCCAGTCAGGATAATCAGGCACTCGCTAACTTGGTTGCCCTGCTGGAAGAGAATGAATCTGAAGATTCCACTGATCCAGTTGAGTTTGAGGATCTCATCGATTCGGTTGACCTAGTCTCATTCCTTTCATTGGCAGATGATATTCCCCCCACGCAAACATTAGTACCTGCGTCTGATCCATCACTGAAGATGAAAAAGAAGTCCACTCTTTATCCATCACCAAGTTCCAATCATAATGCTTCTGTCTTTTTAAAACTTATGACAACTGACATTGAATTCATACTATACCACAACGCTTTCTGCTTTGATGGTCCCCACTACCTCCAGGTACAGGGCGTTGCGATGGGGACATGTTGTGCCCCATCGTACGCCAACCTATACCGGGGGGAGTGGGAACATTCACTGCTTACCAATGATTCCCTGCTTGTCTATATGTGCCATGTACTCACATGGCGACGATATATAGACGATGTGTTTCTGATATGGGATGGCTCAGTCTAGCTCCTATATGGGTTTCTAGCTGCAATCAATTCCAACAAATTCAATCTCAGTTTTATCATGTCACATAGCACAACAGAGATTACATTCCTGGATGTGCTTGTAAAAAAGCAATCCAATGGTAGTCTTTCAAGTCAGCTATATCGTAAGCCCACAGCAGGGAACTCGCTACTACATGTAACTAATTTCCACCCCAAACCCCTGCTAGCATCCATACCTTACACCCAATACCTTAGAGTGTGCAGAAATTGTTCTGATGATCATACTTTCAAAGATGAAGCGGACAAACTAAGAGAAAGACTCCTCGAAAGAGGATGCTCTAGTTCTTGTCTTAAAAAAGTATACAGAAAAACACTAAAAACTTGTCACGTCAGGTTCTACTCGATACACAAAAACAATCCCCTACTGGTGACACAACTAGAATCATCACCACATACACAACACAGCATAAACAATTTAAACGCATCTTAAATAAGTATTGGCATTTGCTCACAATGGACCCCGTACTATCCCCATTTGTCACAAATACACCTGCTGTGACATATAGGAGAGCTCCCTCTGTAGGCGACCGGGTGGTCATGAGCGAATATAAATCATACAGAGGGGATACATACAAAACACTGGGCACTTTTTCCTGTGGAGGGTGCTCATACTGCCAATATATGGATAGACGTAGGGACTCCTGGCGTGGTATACCTACTCACATGTGAATGTGGGTGCTACTACGTCGGGAAGATGATTAATCCTTTTTGGAAAAGAATATACCAGCATATTCTAACTATCTAACAAACGAGACCCGGATGTGCCAATTGACCGACATATGGCCTTGGTACACCCGGACTCAGTTCCCAAGATCTATTTCCATTTTCACTCAAGAGGAGGCGACTTTAACAAACGCCTCCCCCAATGCGAACTTAGGTGGATTTTTAACCTACAGGCCACCTCATCACCTGGATTAAATGAGGCTTTTAATTTTAGATCATTCCTTCCTGGCTTTTCTTCCAGGGTCTGTGATCTGAACCTCTGAGATCCCTTGTTCTTTAACATATTCATTTTTACATACACCCTATGATGTCTCTCCCCTTTTTTTTTTTTTTGTACTGACCTATCACTACAATCATGATAATAATAATTAATCCCAGGGATGAGTTTTTCCTCCTTCTCTGCTCCCCTGGCTAGAATAATACTGTCTCTACTGTTTAAACTTTCAATGTTTACTATACCAAGGATATTTCTCTCATATGGATTGTCACAATACTGTTGAGCCTCCTCCATATGAACTGTCACAGTACTGTTGAGCTTTTTAATATTGGTTATCTTTTAGCTTCTATTTTGTTTATATACTTAATACTATGATTATATGTCAGCACATTGCACATTTATATTTTATGTAATTATTTTGCCCATTTCCTTGTTTTGTTCTTTCGTTCTTTGCATCCGTTTCTTCTATGTGAACTTGCTGGCTGCCATTCCACTTCTATCCACTAGATGGCCTGCGATCCTGTGTCCCAGCCGCCTCTGCTTCTGCGCAGACACCTGGCAGGTAAGCTCCACTCGCGCAGCGGGGGCTTGCTTCTGTCCTCGCCCTGTGATGGCTGCGCGAGGAGGAGCATGCCCACATTCTCGCCGTCGTCTGCTTGACGATTCCTTACCTGCCGGTGACGAGCTGACGCATGACGTCATCATGCCCATTTTGGGCGTGGTGATGCCGCGCGCCCCCACGTCAGAGGGACGCTCTCATTTTCGCCATTAGGCTGTGTTTACACACAGCTGCACTGGCGGAGATGCTTGCCTTCTTTTTCATTGGCTGATTCCCTCATTAAACAGGTACTTTAATGCTCACACCCGAACGGCCTGTGTCAGTTAACTGGCCACTATTGGGATATCAGCAGTACACTCCAAATGTCTGGTCTAAGGTAAATATTATGTCTTTGATAAACCATGCATAGACATGGCTGCCTGCTCTGAATACTTTCTTGTACTTCCCTCCACTCCCTGAAGAAGGAATGTACATGTCCGATTACATTTTTTTCCAAAACATGTACACGTTAGTTACCAACCCCTAACCGCACCCTACTTCAATTGGGATTGCTAACCTTGGGTGATTTTTATTGTATGTTCTAAACATTTTATATCAACTCATTTTTGATCATTCTCTTCAATAAGTGAACTGTATTTAAATGTATTTTGCATTTTAAAATTCTTACTTTTTGTATATCAATAAAGTTGGCACTTTGGCACTTTGTGCACTTTATACATATATTCACTCCTTTTATACATATATTCACACTTTTTTCCTGCCCTGTAAAGTCCAAAGGGGCGTCTCCCATATGCACTCTGTTGCAAATATTCTTTCTTTGAATATTTTTCTAGGATGTTGGCAGGCCTGCACACCATCTAATTCTCATATGTCCCCTTTTTTCTTTAATTGTGAAACATAAATAGTGCACTGTCTAACAGTGACATTCAACAAACAGTATGTCATATGTGCATCAAAGTATAAATAAAAATCCACAGTAATTTAACCTTGTAAATATATAAATCAGTATAGAATTTAACACATGCAACACTAAAACCTTAGTGAGTTAATAACTGAATGTACTTAAAGGGGTTGTAAACCCTCATGGTTTTTCACCTTAATGCATTCTATGTATTAAGGTGAAAAACCTTCTGTAGTGCTGCAGCCCCCCAGCCCCCCGTTTTACTTTCCTGAACGCTGTCATCCTCCGGCCGGGAACGAGCACACCAGATCTAGGTGGTGTCTCGTGCCCTGATTGGATAGATTGATAGCACGCAGCCATTGGTTTCTGCTGCTGTCAATCAAATCCAGTGACGCGGCACCAGGGGGCGGGCCAAGTCCTGCATTCTGTGTGAATGGACACAGATGCAGGACTCGGGAGCGCGCCTGCACAGGTGTCCACCAAGGAGAGCCTTCTCCAACGTGGACACTCAATGCGGGGAGGAGCCACCAGCGCCGCTGAGGGACCCCAGGAGAGGAGGACAGCGGCCACTCTATGCAAAACGAACTGCACAATGGAGGTAAGTATGACATGTTTGTTATTTAAAAAACAAAACAAAACAAAAAAAAAAAAATCGAGGATTTACAACCCCTTTAAAAAGTAGTTCCTAAATACACAAGCACATTCGGTGTGAAATGACTATTACACTCAGAACCCCTATTAAAAGGGATTATGTGACAAAAAACGTAAAAACAAATCAAACAAAGATTATAGTGAAATCAAAAATGTTCATAAACAGGTGAGTAAAAGTCCACTAAAAGGTGTCCATCCATATCCATGGTATTGTAGTGTAGTTCTGATGGTAATAGTCACTTCACACTGTTAAATTCAATACAAAGGTAAAGGGATTGGGGTAAATTAGCCCCCGGGACTTTAAAGGTGCTTATAATATCAAGTAAATGCAATTAAAATAATGTATGCAAGATCTAAACTATGTAAAATGGATCTTTTATTCAAAATTTATTAATACAAAAATATCACCAAAAGATTAAAAACAATCAATCTTTCAATCTGAATCAATTAATTATGACAGGAAGTTTGACAAGACCACTCAATGAATACCACTCAACATGTTTCGCTCAATTCGTGAGCTTCATCAGGAGTTTTTGGTACATATGTGGCATACCAGCCCATCGAGTCTTGAAGAGAAGTAAAGTATAAATTGTAGAAATGGAAAACCCAGTGGTTCACATACAAGGGTAACTAGATATGTCTCACCCGCTTAGGACCTCCCGAACATTATGGCCAACAGAGGGGCTTTTGGTTGAATCAAAGTGTATTGTTGAAGGCTAATAGAGCCTTGTAAACAAAGTTGAGCACAGAGCACAGCTGCTCCAAAGTCTCCAATGGGTGACATTTCAACAAAACGCCCTTGTATGTCAAAACGAAGGGTCCATAATCAAACAGCCCCAGTGTGCTGTATGATAGAGTGGATGTACAAGGAAGAGGAGAAAGGCATGCACCTCCCCTTGGAGCCACATAGCCACTGTCGACAGTAATACATTTTGAATAAAAGATCCATTTTACATAGTTTAGATCTTGCATACATTATTTTAATTGCATTTACTTGATACTATAAGCACCTTTAAAGTCCCGGGGGCTAATTTACCCCAATCCCTTTACCTTTGTATTTACTTATTAGGGATGTGGTGCTAAAGGGAAAACGGTCTCTGCCCTCTCAATTTAGAATGTTAAATTCAATACTGATTTAAAAATTTACAAGGTTGATTACTTTGGATTTTTATTTATACTTTGATGCACATATGACATACTAGTTTTTGAATGTCATTGTTAGACAGCTCACTATTTATGTTTGACAGCAGTTTCTCCATTTGGTTTTCTTGTGTAAAATTTGAAAATGCAATAAAAACAGACTAAACATAAAGGCAGAAGGTTTTTTTTACCTTAGTGCATTTTCTGTATTAGTGTTAAAAAACCTTCTACATGCAGCTCTCCCCCTTACACTTACCTGAGCCTGATCTTGATCCAGTGCTATGCACGAGAGCAGAGGCTCTCTCTGCTCTCCCCCTCTTCATTGGCTCAGAGACAGCAGCGGGATCCATTGTTTCTTGGCTACTGTCAATCACAGCCAATGAGAAGGGAGCAGGGGGGCAGGGCCGTATGGACACACAGAGCCAGCTTAGGAGCAGGCCCACACGAGTGCCCTCATAGGAAGTGTATTGCTGTGGAGGTACTCTGCAGAGAGGAGTAACCAGGAGAGCCGGAAGGGGGACCTGAGAAGAGGAGGATCTGGGTTGCTCTGTGCAAAATCATTGTACAGAGCAGGTAAGTATGACTTGTTTGTTATTTCAAAGATAAAAAAAAATTGGTTTGGAATCACTTTAATGGTCAGATTCATGCATAAGTCCAATGATGACTAGTTGAATTAAAATAAAAACTTCCTAATCTTCTATTCACAGAGAACAGAGCCATCTATAATACATCATACTGCACATTTTCATGAAAAATACACTTAAATGAATTTTAGTGCACAAAATAATACCCAATATTGCTGGTAAAATATAAATGGAGATGTTGTGTCAGGTAATTCATCACCAAACGCCAAGATTTAAAATTGCACACTCCTGTGAAGAGGCAACAAACTAAGGTACTTGAAATTGTCCATAGGCCACACACAAAAGCCTTTATAGGTTATCTGTTTAGCGTTAAAGATCTGGCCCTAGAATTATTGCTCTCACTATGAGGTTCACAGCGATACCTCACATGTGTGATGCAATTATTATTATTTTTTTACACTTTTTAAAAATTAATTTTTTTTATTCAACTTTATTGCTATTACAAGGGGTGGACAAAATCCCCTGTGATAGCTTTGGGCAGTGACAGCCAGGTACTCTTCATGAAGAAATCAGGGGTCTGTTGGATCCTTGATCCCTCCTCTGCCCTGCAAGAATGCTGATTAGATAGAGGTCTGCTTTTTACTGCACACAAACACAATACACAATTTTTTTGCTAAAATATAAAAGATAATGATGCGTCAGGTAAATATATGCCAAACAATTAAAAATGTAAAATTGTGAATGCATGTGAAATAGCGACAAAGTACGCTACCTAAAATTGTTATAAATTTAGAGTAAAAGGAGAGCTCTGGCATTTAAAATTATTGTTCTCACTCTGATGTTCACAGCGGTACCTCATTGAGTGATACATATGTGTGCAAGATGTACATGCGCATTTGGGTGTGTGAACAGGGGACGGGGTGGTTTACATTTTTTTTCATATTTTAAAAATAAATAAAAGTGAATGGGCGGCTGTAAAAATTGATAACAGGATTATGGCTGCTGCTGCACCCATAATCCTAGTATAACCGCTTTTCATTCAGAATGTACAGTATTTGTACGTATGCTGAATGGCAGTTGGTTAACATATAAACTCTAAATAAACAATTTGAAACTGGTAGCAAAATTTAATTATTTAACAAGGGTAGAAAAGTAATTCTTCTCCCCTTTAGCCCAGGTTCACACTGAGAGCATGAATGAAATCGATTTCTTTTTACCGTATGTTAGTCACGACATCAGGGGCGATTTCAGAGACATCTCTGTGGGTTTCTGCACAGATGTCTATTGAAATCGCACCCTGAAGTCCCCAGAAGTAGTACAGAAAATTCTTTTGGGAATCGGTGCGGCGTCGCACCGATTCAGATGGTGCCATTGCCGGCAATAGCCACCAATTTTGCATGCGATTTGACATGTTAAATCGCATGCAAAATTGCTGCTATGTGAACCAGGGCTTATGACCAGAGTCAACACCCAATCCTAATTTTTCAACTTTGACATGTGTTCGTAAAACTGTGCATATCATCACAACTACTTGTGTCCAGGTGGATTATACAGTACCTTGTTTTTTTTTCAGGACAGCTTTCATTAGGTAGGAAATGTTAAAGGATATCTCCCGATTTTTATTATTATCAAAGGGAAAACTGGTCCAAAAAGTAGAAAAAATAATAATTCTTTAACCACTTTGTTTCCGGGCCAATTCTGACATTTCGCTCCTACATGTAAAAATCTACTTTTTTGTGCTAGAAAATTACTTAGAACCCCCAAACATTATATATAATTTTAGCAGAGGCCCTATAGAATAAAATGATTGGTGTTGTAATTTTTTATGTCACAAGGTATTTGTGCAGCAGTTTTTCAAACGCATTTTTTGGGGGGGGAAAATAATAATAATACTTTTTTTAAAAAAACACAATATTTACTCCAATTTGTTTGTATCATGTGAAAGATGAAGTTACGCTGAGTAAATAGATATCTAATATGTCACACTTTAAAATTGCATCTGCCCGTGGAATGGTGGCAAACTATGGTGCTTAAAATTCTCCATAGGCAACGCTTTCAATGCCTTTACAGGTTACCAGTTTAGAGTAACATAGGAGGTCTGGTGCTAGAATTATTGTTCTCACACTGATGTTTGCTACAATACCTCACATGTGTGGAACAATCACCCTTTACATATGCGTTCGCATTTGCGTGTAAGCACATTGGGATGGGAGGGCTTTAATTTTTTTTTTTTAATTATTATTTATTTTATACAAACTTTTTTTTTTTACACTTAGAGCTCGGGAAAGGTGGCAGAGGGAGGGGGGACCCCCTTCCGCCACCCACAGAAGTGATTGAGCAGCTATTTAGCCACTCAGTCACTTCTGCCACAAACAGAATCCGTTGGCTGAAAAAAACCATACTGGAATGAGGCCTGTGGGTGCAGACATCATCCCGGTATAACTACTTCAACCAGAGGACTTCCATGGAAGTCCTACAGGCAGGAAGTAGTTACATTTAGCTCTTTATTTTAGAACATTACAATGTATCACCACCAAAAAAAAAAAACCTGCTCAATAAATTCTCCTGTTCCTGAAGATCGCAGCGATATCACATATGTGTGTATGATTTGTTTTTTATGCCCATAATAGAGCCAAGAAACAATATTATGTATTGTAAGAACACATATATGGAGCACCCAGGTTTAAAGCCCACTTCCCGGATGCCTTATATATGTGTTACGCGGTCATGAAGAGGTTAATATGGTACAATTGTCATACTTGTTGGGTCACGTGGTGGTATTTCACGATTGTTGCGCCGTGGACGCCGCGGCATCTTGATGGTATCGCAAGTGAATGAAGGTTTACCTAAAAATAAATAATATTAATACTAATAATAATATACAAGACTATAATAATAAGAGAAATGTAGAAAAAAATAGTCGTTTATGGCAGTAATCGCTGGAGTCTGGCTTCAGAGATGCGTCTCAGTCGAGATCCTCTTCACCGTCTGCTTGTCAGGACTCCTAAAGGACCCCCAAACATCTGCACCTGTGCAGAGATCAACTGCCAACCAGTCACAGCGCTGGCCTTCTTACACTAGCTGCCCCGATCCTTTGCCTGAAATATACTGGCTCATACAGCACAGTATCCAAATGAAATTGAGCTTATTACATTGTTATTAAACAAATATAGCTTTATTATGGTATTTAATAAACGCTGGGTTTGATAATTCCATAATATAAAGGAACTGTGACAATTGCTCTGGTATCAGGCAGTGAGAAGGACAGACTGGGGATCCTTTGTGGGGTTCTGAGGGCTGTAGGGGAACCAGGAAGTGGGTTATGAATGGAGTTGGGCTGAATGTTGATCCAGTCAGTACATATATCTGTGTTCTGTGTGTGTAGTACTGTGTATGAAGGGGACCGGGTCACTTTTGTCCGCAGGCAGGCTTGGCTTTCATATTGTGTGGTGACTGAGCTGTTCCATGTCTGAGAGAGGGCTGAGAGAGGGCTGAGTGTCACTGGTAACCATAGCAACGGTGTATACACTTCATCCCTGTGTGTACTACATAACCCTGTGTGTGTGTATAGAGCCCCCTAAAACATACATACCTTCCTGTATACTATGTTTAAAGAGCACTCACATGCCTACCTTACTGTATATATAAAACCTACTCCTGTATACCTACCCGTATACTGTGTATAATTAGAGCCTACTCATATATACCTAACTGTATACTGTGTATATTGAGCCTATGCATATATATTGTACCTACCTGTATACTCTATAACTGATAATTGCGCGGTCAATGCAACATTGTACCCAAATAAAATTAATGTCCTTTTTTCCCACAAATAGAGTTTTCTTTTGGTGGTATTTGATCACCTCTGCATTTTTAATTTCTTGCACTATAAACATATACATTATATATATATATATATATATATATATATATATATATATATTTTTTTTTTTTTTTTTTACTTTTTGCTATAAAACATATCCAATAAAAAAATTTGGAAAAAAAAAAAAAAAAATCGAATTTCTTCATAAATGTAGGCCAATATGTATTCTGCTACATATTTTTGTTAAAAAAAATCCCAATAACTGTATATTGATTGGTTTGCGCAAAAGTTATGTCATCTACAAACTATAGGACATTTTTATTTATCTTTTACTAGTAATGGTGGTGATCAGCGACGTATAATGGACTGTGATGTTGCGCCGGACATTCTGACACTAACTGACACCTTTTGGGGACCAGTGACACTAATACTGTGATCAGTGCTAAAAATATGTACCGTCACTGTACTAATGACACTGGCTTGGAAGGGGTTAACATCGGGGGTTAACTGTGTGCCTCACCAGTGTTTATGTGAACTGTGTGAGGTGCTTTTACTAGGGGAACAGATGGAATGTAGCAGGGACACAAACTCCATCCCTTCCTCCTGTCAGAACGGCAACCTGCCTTGTTTACATAGGCAGATCAGAGTTCTGTCTCTCTGCCCGTCGATCGGCTGACAGACATCTAGTACCTTGCAATGGAAAAAGAAAAAACTGCGCTATTTATCTAAAAAACGTGAAGCTGCGGCTCAAAATGTTATACAACACCAGATAAAGATAAAGCAAAAAAAAAAAAAAAAAAAAAAAAGGGAGCTGCGCTAACTGAATAATGATATGAAGTAATATTCCATATCCTCACAAGGTGAGCAGACAGTATGCTACAACAAGTGGGATTGTGAAAAAAATCCTTAGAAGTAAGTGAAAAAAGAACAATATGCCAGTGAAGAAAAATTACAGTGAAAAAATATTAATGTGATGTCAATGAATAAATAATGATGTGATATCAATAAATAAATACTGACACTCAAATAGATGTTACCACCTAAATATAAATTAAAATGTTAAACTCTGTGAAAAACTAAAACAACTCATGTGACTGAATGAACAAAAGTCCATATGTGATAATAGTGATCATACAGAATCAATCAAGGATCACAACATGCATTAAAAATGAAATGACAAAAGTCCATGCAAATTGACTGGTGACTCTTCTATGGTGATACAACTCCCAGGAAAAGTGACAAGTAGAAAATGCCTCCACCACAGCAAACACTGCCGCTTACCGAAACAAGGTGGTCCCTTATTACAGGGGACCACACTGAGCAGATGGCTATTACCCCTGCCCGGGATCTCTGTGACACGTAATGAACTCCTCATCCTCAATAGCGATTGTCCGCAGGTTGGCCAAATCAGGCCCGGTATTGGAATCATCTCCATCGAGGCCGTGACCTACCTGCAGACCATCGCTATTGAGGCTGAGGAGTTCATTACATGTCCTGTGTTGTATCACCATAGAAGAGTGGACTTTTGTCATTTCATTTTTAATGCACGTTGCGATCCTTAATTGATTACGTATGATCACTATTATCACATATGGACTTTTGTTCATTCAGTCACATGAGTTGTTTTAGTTTTTCACAGAGTTTAACATTTTTATTTATATTTAGGTGGTAACAGCTATTCATTTGAGTGTCAGTACTTATGTCACATCATTATTAATGTATTCATTGACATCACATTAATATTTTTTCACTGAAAATTTTCTTCACTGGCATATTGTTGTTTTTTCACTTCTAAGGATTTTTTCTACCTCACAATCCCACTTGTTGTAGCATACCCTCTGCTCACCTTGTGAGGATATGGAATATTACCTCATATCATTATTCAGTTAGCGCAGCTCCTTTTTTTTGCTTTATCTAGTACCTTGCACCTGCCGATTGGCTTCCGCTGTGTATAATGAAGCGAGCTGTTGTATTTATACATGATCCGGCACACAGCTGCCACCCTGTAGCAATAAAACTGGTCTAGGGCAGTCCGGAAGTGGTTAAAGGAGAAGTCCAGCCTGGCCTCATTCGGTCCGATGCGGCATCCACCTAGGTAAGTATGAATATGGGATAAAAAAAAAAAAAAAATCCATACTTCTCTTTTAATATTCAAAGTAAACTCACTCATTCATACATGTCTCCATGCTTTATTTTGTTGAGAAATCGGTTTGAAAAACATCCCTAGCAATTTTAGCATGTAGCATTTACTGCCTTAGTTTAGGCATGCAGGCAGGAGTGTGTGCTTAGCTGAGAAAGCCTCTCCATCCCTCCTCCAGATAAAAGAAGAAAAAACCCATGAAGACTCCTGGGAAGTATAACATAATTTTAGCCTAGGCCAGCAACCATGAAGCCACTGAAGAAATGTAAAAAAAAAAAAAAAAAAAAAAAAAAAAAAAAAGGGGAAGGATTAAGACAAGTAAATATGATATATCTTCTTATCTATTTACTCATGCTAGCAGCATAAACGTTGTACATTAACAAGATATTTGAGGGGCACAGCTTCACATTAAAGCTGGTGCAGCCATAAGATCATACAATAGAAGAAAAATATTACAGCGCACACATGCAAAAAAAAACATTCACCTCCAGCAAGGCTAGTTTAAAAACACCTAAACATTCTCAAAAAGACATATTTTCAAAAATATGGGGATTTGGTCACACCATATTGCTATATGGTGCTAAGCCCACTTACTGCGACAAAGTACCCCATGATTAGTGGGTCCTACACTATCCATAGATTTGTGAGATCCTGCTTCTCTGAACCATGAGAGCTACACTCTTCTAAATGGGAGAATTTAAAGGTCTCCACCTATGACACAAGTGGACACTAATGAGAGGTACTTAATGAGGGAATAGGGTGCTCCTATCCCAAAAGGATTTGGTCAGAATCCATACAATACGCAAACAAGATATTTGGGGGGCACACCTTCACATTAAAGCTGGTGCAGCCATAAGACCATACAATAGAAGAAAAATATTACAGCGCAATCTATGGATAGTGTAGGACCCACTAATCATGGGGTACTTTGTCGCAGTAAGTGGGCTTAGCACCATATAGCAATATGGTGTGACCAAATCCCCATATTTTTGAAAATGTCTTTTTGAGAATGTTTAAGTGTTTTTAAACTAGCCTTGCTGGAGGTGAATGTTTTTTGCATGTGTGCGCTGTAATATTTTTCTTCTAGTTGCACATTAAGACCCCTTTCATGCTGAGGCCTTTTCAGGCACTTTAGCGATAGAAATAGCCTCTTAGGCTCGATTCACACCTATGCATGTTGCTTTTGAGCGTTTTTGGAGGTTTTTTTTTCATGCTTGCCACGTTTTTGAGCCGCGTTTTTGCCGTGTTTTTGCCGCGTTTTTGCCGCGTTTTTGCCGCGATTTGCGTTTTTTTTTTTTTTTTTTCATTTTTTTTTACAGTCTTACAAAAAAATTACAAAAAAAAAAAAAAAAACGGCAAAAACGCACCAAAAACGCATCAAAAACGCTGCAAAAACGCTGCACTTGCGTTTTTGATGCTTGTCCATTGAAAACCATTACATGCAAAACGCTGCTTTTTGCATGAAAAAAAGTCCCCGACCCTTTCCAAAAACGCAGAGATACAAAAAAGCATTGATGTGAACATGTTCCATAGGAACCCATGTTAAAAAATTCCCGTGCATTTCTGCAAAATGCAAAATGCATCAAAAAACGCGCTAGTGTGAATGGGGCCTAAGGCTGGATTCACACCTATGCAGTTTTAGTGCTTTTTGCATTTTGCAGATTTGCACTACAGTCCATTTAACATGGTTTCCTATGGAACACGTTCTGTAGAGCAAATCTGCAAAATGCAAAAAGCACTAAAAATGCGTAGGTGTGAATCCAGCCTAAATAGCACCTGAAAACCGCCTCCCATTCATTTCAGTGTATCTTTTCACACTAGGGTGGTGCGTTTGGAGGACGTTAGGAAAAGTCCTGCAAGCAGCATCTTTGGGGTGGTGTGGGAGCGCTGTATACAGTGATCCTAAAATGCCCTGCCCATTGAAATGAATGGGCAGCACTTCCAAAGCACCTGAAAAGCGCTTCGGAAGTGCCGCAACGTGGGCCTTTTTTACCCCTTCTTTGGGGATTAAAGCACCCCGCCAGCGGCCGAAAAGTGGCACTAAAACAAGCGGCGCTTTAGTGCTAACGCGGCCACGGCCCCAGTGTGAAAGGGGTCTAATGTATTTATCTTTGACAACACCTGCTCACCACCATCCCATATAAGAGAGTGGAGAGATTGGCAATCTTATATGAGAACACAGCGCACCTGGCACTATGATATGGCAATAACAGAACACAGCGCGGTGTAGTGCAACTTTTATTGTATGTATGCTTTGGACTGTAAATCTAGCCATTTTTTTTTCCTTTCTATTTTTAGTTTGATTAGTTTGCTGTGTTTTTTTATTGCTCACTTTGTCACATTTATGACTTATTCTGTCCCAGTTCCAGCTACCACAGCACCAGTATGCTGTCATCGACATGTTAATTCATTTTTTTTTTTAATTCTTTATTTATTCCAGATATGCCAGGAAGTAAAGACATAAAACTGGTCACAAGTTAGACTGACTACAGATTGTTTCACAATTGAAAACAAGATCAACAATCATGAGAGGTCCTCCCCCCGAAACAAGGTGGTAGAGAAGTGACTTACCAGGTAATTTCAGCAAATAGAGAGGAAGCACCAGCAAACACAGACATGCTTATGAATTGTGTCATAACACTTGACCACCGTTAGGAGTCGCTAATGAAATAACATTGCATTCCTTATTTTAGGTGTCATTATATTACATTTTTGTGTTTCTGTGCTTCTTTATGCAATGCAGGCAGATCATGGTTGATGCGAGGTGCTGGCAGGGAGCTGTACATAGCTTCCTGAAAGCATCACCGCACCCTCCCTTAGTACTCTTCCTAACAACCGCCAGCCCTGATGCAAGCAGTGTGTTGGCTCTTGAAACGAGTTATGCAAAAATGCCTTGATGCACGGATGGCAACCTGGAGGAGTGGGTCTTGCTAGGCAGGCTTTAAAGAGGAAGGAAAGTCCACTTTTTAACTTGTACCTATAATAAGGCTTACCTGTAGGTACAGTGAATGTCTTCTAAACTTGCATTGTTTAGGAGGAATTCACATGGGATGCAGCTAGTGATGTCACTGGCGCATGCGCTCTGAAGGGACGGCAAACCCTACCCAGAGCATCCATACAGCCCGCAAACCCAGAAGGGTGAAGATGGAAGCACAGGGGAGCGTGACAGCACTGTGCTAGAGGACTCCATGTGCAGGTAAGTCTGTCATAATGTGCTAGTATGCAGTGCATACTAGTACATAATGACTTAAACCTGCAGGGAGGCCTTTTTTATATTTTTGTGGTGGTTTACTACCACTTTAATTAGCTGAAGTTTGCCTTTAATTTGTTAGTCAGGTCCATCTAAGGCTGGGTTCACACTGCTGCGGTGCGGGAACGCAGCGAATTTACTGCGGGTTCCCGCATCGCACCAACTCGCACGGCAGTTCACACTGCCATATGCGAACTGCTGGGGAGTGTCATACAATGTTAATGACACCCCCAGTTCAGCCCGCATATCGCACTGCGAACTGACAATTCGGACATTTTCAGATCGCATAGGTGTGAACACCCATGCGATCCGATTCTGGTCCGAACAAAAAAAAGGGTCCTGTGCGAGTTTGGACCGAATGTGGTGCGATATCAGCCATACTATCTGTATGGCTGATATCGCACAGCACAGACATCGCATGTGATGTGAACAGCAGTGCACTGCGAATCACATACGATGTCTGCCACCGCAGCAGTGTGAACCCAGCCTTAATCTGCTAGTACATCTAACACTACCCTTTCCCCAGATTGACAATGCTGTTGTCCAAAGGTGGAGATGCTCCTAAGCTGTACAAAAATTCTTTATACATTCAATCGAAAATCGCAAAAAATAGTGCAGGAACCTTTTTTCAAATTGGTGTGGCACCGCAAAGTAGGAACCGCACCAATTTGAGTCATCTCCGACAATAGGCAGAGATTTTCATGCGATTTGGAACCGCATGACAAGCAGCACCGGTGTGAACGGGGGCTTAATGATTTGTATTTCTGCCAGTCCTGAGAATTACACAGCTCTGCCACACAGCCAGGCTTGAAGCATAGTAAATCTGATTTTTCTCTGCTGCCTGGTTACTGAAAAGATATGCTGTAGTCTGATGAGCTAGTTTCTCTGTTACTTTGCTCTCTCCTCCCAAAACTGGCTGGCTCCCTATGCTGCTTCTCCCTCCCCAATCTGAGCTCTGCTGTACAGGGACTATGAGTGGCTGATACCAGATTGAATATAGGTGTTTACACTGCTTGCATTGTAAAAAAAACATTTAAAGTTGTAGTAATGAATATCCAGAAGATTCATTTATGTATTTTAACCACTTCAGCCCCGGACCATTTGGCTGGTAAAAGACCAGAGGACTTTTTGCGATTCGGCACTGCGTTGCTTTAACTGACAATTGCGCAGTCGTGCGACGTGGCTCCCAAATAAAATTGACGTCCTTTTTTCCCCACAAATAGAGCTTTCTTTTGGTGGTATTTGATCACCTCTGCGGTTTTTATGTTTTGCGCTATAAACAAAAAAATAGCGACAATTTTGAAAAAAACGCATTCTTTTTTACTTTTTGCTATAATAAATATCCCCAAAAAATATATAAAAAAAATTTTTCCCTCAGTTTAGGCCGATACGTATTCTTCTACATATTTTTTGGTAAAAAAAAAATCGCAATAAGCGTTTATTTGGTTTGCGTAAAAGTTATAGCGTCTAGAAAATAGAAGATACTTTTATGGCATTTGTATTCATTTTTTTTTTCTTACTCGTAATAGTGGCGATCAGCAATTTTTATCGTGACTGCGTCATTATGATGGACAGATCGGACACTTTTGGCGCTATTTTGAGACCATTCACATTTATACAGCGATCAGTGTGATTAAAAATGCATTGATTACTGTGTAAATGTGATTGGCAGTGAAGGGGTTAACCACTAGGGGGCGCTGTAGGGGTTAAGTGTGTCCTAGGGAGTGATTCTAACTGTGGGGGGCCTATGTGTGACACATCACTGATCACCGCTTGTTTACATCAGCATTTCCCCGTTCTTCCTCTCCGTGAGACAATCGCGGGTATCGATGTCCGCGGGACCCGCGATCACACTCACGGAGCCCGCGGCGGGCGTGCCGATGCCTGCAAGCCGCTTCTTAAAGGGCAAACTACAGGTACGGTAATATGCCTGTACGTGCCCTTCTGTTTATGTATATCTGCAAGCGGTTAAAGTAGAGCTAAAGGCAAAACCTTTCATTTGGGACAGAGTAATGGAGGGTTATATTACCTGTTGTATTTTATTATTATTTTTTTGCCATCTGTGCCCCATTGGGGAGATTTTCCTTCACTTCATGCCCCATAGCCAAGACAGGAAGTGAAAGGAAAAAATGAGGGAACCCCTGGTTGTCACCAGGGTCACCAGAACTAGTGTCCTCATTGGAAAATTTCCTCTCTATTACTGCCTTAAGTGTCAAGCCAAAAAATGGGATTTTCTTTCACTTTCATGGGAGCAAAAACAGCAAAATAAACCTGATATTGTTTATTAGGTTCTAATACTTCTCCACTCTATCCAAAACAAAACAAAAAAAAAAGTCTTGTCTTTATTTATACATTAAATCTGCCCGGAGTGCACCATTAAATTTTATATTTAGGAAGGAGTTAAAGTATAGCTAAAGGAAAAACATTTTAGTTTGGATAGAGTGGAGAAGGATGAGAACACCTGTCAGGTATTTATTGCTGTCTGTGCCCCTGATAGACCCTATTTACACCTGTGCGTTCTGGAAATTAAGGCAGAAGTGTGCATTTTTGCGTATCTTGCTGGAACATGTGCAAAACATGCGTTGTGCTTGCAGTGGCATTACCTTTCAATGGCACCCCAAACGCGAACAGCATAGAGCAATTTATGCATAGCAAAACAGGCCACAAATGCACCAAAATGCACTGTAAAAAATAAATAAAATGTGAAGCTTCTTTGGCATGTTTGCCACACATAGGGCAGCCCATTTAAGTGAATGGGCTGCCCTATGTGTGTTGAGTGAAAAGATGTGAGGGCCTTAGGGAGATTCATCCTCTCTATTTGTCCCTTTTAGGTTACCAAGCATGAAAGTAAAAGATTCCCACATTTTGAGCTGTCACCAAGATAGAAATAGCGGGGAGATCTTTTCACTAGTTCTAGAATACCCCCAATATGGAGGGTTTTTCTCTCACTTCTTGTTTCAGCTATTGAACAGGAAGTGAAGGGAACTCTCCCCAATTGGTAATGGCAAAAAAATCCTGACAGCCACTTAGAGCTGGGCGATTTTCCCCCAAAAAAAAATCTGCGATTTTTAAAAAAAAACTCGATTCACAATTCGAATCAAGTTTTTTTTTTTTTTTTTTTATGGACACCGTGCCGGTCCTGAGGAGCTGTGAGCAGGAGTTTTTAGCCGAAGCCTCGGCCTCACCTAAAAACTCCTGCCCGCAGCTCCTCAGGACCGGCGCGGTGTCAGCGCCGGTCCTGGTGAAAAAAAAAAAATCTAAACAATCGATTTGCTGAAAATTTGAATCGATTTGACCTCTCAACTCGATTCAAGATTCAAATCGATTTTTTCCCCAACTCTACAGCCACTGCACCAATGCAATTAACCTACGTTACTGTGCAATGTGGTAATATTCATTCGCTATTGTTACACAACTGCGTGGACTCGGGGCATAGTGCTCTGCACCCCGAGCCCACCCTTTTATGAAGCCTATTAGAGCCTCTTTAACGACAATTAAAATTTGTTGTTTTAAAAACAAAATGCTTGCTCTATAGATCAGTGTTATCCTTTAAATTTACCTTATTTCAACAAGCAAGCAGCCTCTGTTATAAAAAATAATTAAAATTATATACACATGCTTCTGGCAGTCAGTGAGTCCATTTTTCACTGTCTTGCAGAGGTGTGAACGCTGCAGTTTTCTGACACTTTAGGTGCTGGTACTGGTTGACTGGCTGCCATGCTGATTCTTCATCCTCAAAAACCTGAATCCCTGACCTGGAACAAGCATGAAGATCAGCGGTTCTGACTTGGTTTCACCGTAATGGAAACCGTGCAGGCCAGACAACTAGCAATTTTAGAAGGTCAGTAGTGACCGCTTCCATGTTTCTGTTGGTACAGGTTTCTGTTAATGCCATAATTTTGGCAAATCTTGAAGGGGGTCAGCAAGTCTAATCATTCAGGAATTTGAATTTGAATTATCCGGCAAGGAAAATGACTATCCCTGTGACACAGAATTAAATCTATAGTCAGTTGTATTATTGTGGGTTTTTTTTTTTTTTTTTTTTTTTTTTACAGCTGTCCTATAAAGTATTATAGGAATCAGGCTGAAAGCTCCACTTCAAGAATGTATGTTTTATAAGGTTTTCTACGGCTTGACATTTTCTTTTATCATATTAGAGAGTCTATTTTAACATACATTTAAAGCATGTTGTCTCTGTTATTTGTTAGTTATTAGCTGAGTTGCTAAATAAATGGTCAAGGGTAGTCATTGAGCCTGACCCTAGCCTTGTACCTTTCGAAGTGCTCTTTAGACTATGATGGTGATCAGCTAAGCTACTAATGAATAGTAACCCTGACAGAACACAAGAACTAAGTGGTAAAAAAGAACTTGAGGATGACAAAACTTATTTACAGGAATTTAGGAGCGGGAGCCCTTTTTGAATTCCAGTAAGAGTGACTCAATTTAAGGAATGCTTTGAAATGTGGCATAAATCACCCCATCCAAGAAGGTTCCACAGAGAATTTATCTAGTAGATTTTTTTAAAACTCTTGCTCTTTTTAAAAGAGGTTTTCTAGTCAATAAGATAAAAACACAATTTCAAGTACCGTATTTATTGGCGTATAACACGCACTTTTTCCCCCCTTAAAATAGGGGGGAAATTGTGTGTGCGTGTTATACGTCGATATAGGCTGCCACTGAGGGGAAGGAGGGGACGAACGCTGCCGAAATAGAGCCAGATCTCCTGTGTACTCAGCTCTGCTCGCAGTCACGCTCAGTCACGCCTCCTGGACGGCACCTAGCATTGAAACAATGTTATATCCATCATAGGATCCAGGCCAAGGGGCGGGACTGGGCGTGACGCCGAGCCGAGTACACAGGAGACCTGGCTTTGTCTATTTCGGCAATGCTGCAGATGGACACTGATTAGGCTGCAGTGAGGAGCAGTGCTGCAGATGGCAGTATTGCCAACCTACCAGATTAAAATTTACTGACACAACACCCAAAATTTACTGGCACAACCAAGTTTTTACTGCCATTTCCAAAAGTTACAAAATTACAGGTTTAAGTGCAAATTAGAGTATTTAGGCTACAAATACAATACGCAATTAGCAATATGAATTAAGGTAGATAATAAGGCAAAAAACATTTTTTTTTATTTTCAATATAGTAAGTATCTCAGGGACAGGACAGAAATTAGAATGGGCAGCACACACATAAAATTCACAGTGACACTGGCAGCAGTGTGCAGCAGCACAGATGATGAGACCTCACTGACACAACACGTCCCCTCCTGAGTCACAGTGACAATCTCTCTCCATGCCAAGTCCACTCCAGTGTAAATAGCACTGACAGTCCCAGTCCCAGCCTGCCTTGCTTCCATACCGTAGACCCACACACGAGGCTCTGGGCCCTCTGCCTGGCTCCATTGCACCACGATATCACACTACATGCTCAGGCACCGCCTCCATCTGCCAGTAAAAATACTGACGGTTGGCAACACTGGCAGATGGGCACTAATCAGGCTACAGTGAGGAGCAATGCTGCAGATGGGCACTGATAAGACTGCAGTGAGGAGCAATGCTGCAGATGGGCACTAATCAGGCTGTAGTGAGGAGCAAGGCTGCAGATGGGCACTGATGAGGCTGCAGTGAGGAGCAATGCTGCAGATGGGCACTAATCAGGCTGCAGTGAGGAGCAATACTGCAGATGGGTATTAATCAGGCTGCCGTGAGGAGCAAGGCTGCAGATGAGCACTGATTAGGCTGCAGATGGGCACTGATTAGACTGCAGTGAGGAGCAAGGCTGCGGATGGGCACTGATTAGGCTGCATTGAGGAGCAAGGTTGCAGATGGGCAAGGATTAGGCTGCATTGAGGCTGCAGATGGGCACTAATCTCGCTGCATTGATGCTCACTGACCATTATTTTGCTTCAAAGTGGTTTATTTTAAAAAAAAAAAATTTTTTTTTCCTGAAACTTCCCTGTTAAATTGGGAGTGTGTTATACGTCCATAAATACGGTATTTAACCTAAAATATTTTTGTAGCACTAACTCACGGTGGAGCTGCTGGTTTAAATGGGTGTTACCTTCACTTTGCTTCCCTCTGTTTCACCGGCACCGGATCTAGGGGTTCCGTTGAGTTTACTGCTGGATCACACACGCACCAACACTGGAGTCATTTTTCAATGCTTTATTGAACAGTCAAACTTTAGGAAGTAGCAGGAAAGAGACGGAAAAGGAAACTCTCAGGAGAAACTCAAATATCTTCTTGCAAAATCTTAGCGACAAATGTCCCGGTAGAATTCAAACAATTATGTGGAATGCGTTCCCCTCATGGGACACACTCCTTGCTCGTCTGGATAGGCCTCCCTCACCTGTCTAGCAGCCAGTACACAGCATGAATCTAAAGTCTCTGCCACAGACTTATGCCCCGTACACACAGTCAGATTTTCCGATGGAAAATGTCTGATCGGAGCGTGTTGTCGGACATTCCGACCGTGTGTGGGCTCCATCGGACATTTTCCGACACACAACGTTTGAGAGCAGGATATAAAATTTTCCGACAACAAAATCCGATCGCGTCAATTCTGACCGTGTGTGGCCTGTTCCGACGCACAAAGTGCCACGCATGCTCAGAAGAAATTCCGACACGGAACAGCTCGGTCTGGTAAAATTAGCGTTCGCAATGGATACAGCACTTTCGTCACGCTGCAATGTTAAAAATGGTTTAATACAGCGCACTCTCTTCTTCTTTATAATGTGACAAGAATTAAGTAGTTTTGCTGCTCATATTCACACAGACTTCTCACAAACTTATTTCTTTACTATTTATCGGGATTCCCTCAATATATTTTGATTTGTCACATCTGACAACATTATTTTGGTGTTTTTTGTTTTTTTTTTTGTTTTTAAGGCCGATTTTTTTATTTTTGGTTTGTATTTTTTTCAAGGCTTATTTTTTGTTTTGGGATTTTTATTTGTACTCCTGAAAATTTTTGTGTGTGTTTTTTGTGTCAAGTTACCACAACACCATTGATATGTTGTTCTATTTAATCTGTAGGAGATTGTTTGTTTGGTGTTGTTGTCCCTTGTTAATTTCACATTTTATGTTAGAAATGTACCTGAATCGTCACCAACAAACTGTCCTTTTTGGATGAAAACACACATAGGAGAGTATAATTTTCACAAAAAAAAATATTATTAAGGGCTCACAACTAAACAAAGAGGGAGGCAACGCTGGAGAAACTGCAGAAATGGGTGGAGCCTTGGACCCCCAGGGCACACATCAACTATTTTCAAGCAAAATTGGTGGCCTGAGGAGTCCTTATCTAAGGGAGTGCAGTCTGGTCCATCAGTCCCAGAAATCCGGAAAGCAGCAGATGACATCTGTGTCCCCAGGCTGTGGTCATACAAGAGACTGCAGCTTTTGTCAGACCAGACTGAACCCAGGGCCATCACTCTCTGGTCTTCCTTCCACACTTCCTTCCACGCGGTGGCTCTGGTGGTGGAGTTGTGGCAGCAGGAGGAGGAGAAGGATGGTCCAACTTAATCACGTCGGTCTTGGGTGTTAGTTCCCCACTCACCCCCTTAGTTAGGACTTTATAAATAAGTTGCTCACACAGGAGGCGTTGACCCTCCTGCATGCCCTGCAGTTTGGTGGCAGCCATGCAGGCAAAGGCCTCTTCAGGAGTGGGTAAGGCTCGGAGGGACGCAGAAGCCTCCTGAATGAGCCTGAGCGCTGAATCCTGCATGGGAGTCGCCTTCCTCGTTCTTTTATATGGAAGGCGGAGGGGAGGAACCTGCGATTCAGTCAGGCTGCGACTGGTCCCAGGCTTCTCTTGGCTGACACTTAGCCCCGCCTCCTCCTGGCTGCCACTAATCCCAGCCTCCTCCTGACTGCCACATTCCACAACCTCCTCCTGGCTGAGGTCTTCCTGTGTATGAAAAAGGGACATAGTTTTAGTTTTTGATTCATCATTCACACACAATTTTCACATCATGACTGTTGCAAATTGAATGTTAACAAATATAACAGACTAGCATTCTGAGCCCAGCATTTTTCATTCTTGTCCCAATTATTTTTGCCCACTACTGTCTATTGATATGTAAAACACTTTTTTCAATCAGCAATTAGTGATCAATAATAACATCTAGTAAACATCATTTATTTATTGACCAGAAATCTGTAGAGGAATGCTATACCTGACTCCAGCTGGGCTCCTCCACTTCTTCCTGGCTGGAAGGCCCAGGTTGGACATCTGAAGCCTCAGCTGGGGTGGAAGGAAGAGTGGAAGGAAGAGTGGAGAGGGATTCCCTGACTTCAGTGTGGTCTGACAGAAATCGCAGTCTCTCATAATACCACAGCCTGGGGACATAAATGTCATCTGCTGCAGCTCCGGACCTCTGGGAATCTGTGACCTGCTTGCGCTCCCTAAGATAAGTGCTCCTCAGGCCACCAATTTTGGTTTTTAAATAGGGGATGGTTGCTGTGGGGACCACCGGCTTCACCAACTCCAGCAGTTTCTCCAGCGCTGCCTGCCTCTTTTGTTTATTATTGTAATGGGGGTGTCTCACCTGCCACAGACAGGGCAGCTCCCTGTCCTTGTCTATGAACAGGGGTAGAAAATTGTGGTCATTGAAGCCATCCATTTTCTCTGCAAGACACAACACAAGACAAACCCTAAGGTCAGGCCAAACTCTTCTAATCTTGTTACAATATAGGCTTCAATTTCGAAGCAGTATAGGCCCAAGTTTAGATCTTACCTTCGTTATTACGATCGGCGCTTTCGATGCTCCTTCCTCCGCTCACAGATCGTACGTAATACGCACGCGTGTTACGCTTTATACACACTGCGCATGCGTGTAACTCCGCCCGCCCCTGACGTTCTTTCTAGTCTATTCCCCGCCCCTTTTCGTTCTGCGCAGTGGGGGAAGAGCACATGGCGGAGACACAGCAGGTGCGTGCTAATTATAGCAACGAGGAGGAGGAAAGGCCGGAGCCTGAAACGTCTGGATCCAGAAGGAGATTTAAGGCCTCAAATATGTCCTTTGGGGAGATGTTGGAGATGGTGGACATCCTGAAGAGGGCCGACTATGAGGGGAAGTATGGACCTTACCTCAACCCCAATGTCAGAAAGGCCAAGATAATGGCGAAAGTGGTCAAGAGTCTGCACCGGCATTTCGGGGTATGACGATCGAAAGATCAGCTCAGGAAGCGGTGGTCGGACCTGAAATTACGAGAACATGAGCAGTACAGAAAGATCCAGAGAGTGCTGCAAAAAAGTAAGTAGTTGTCCTGTGTTGCTATTCTTTATGTTTCTTACGTTCGTGCTGCTCCATGTGCTTTTCTTACAAGTGTACATTTGTAAATGGCAACTTTCATGTTCATGGGTACATTATTCGTTCGTATCAAACATTTTTCTTTCGGCCTATAAAACACCATTGTTTAGACCATATGCATTTGGCCACAATTTTTACGCCCTACTTGTCAGAAACTATTTTGGTTGTGTAGATGGCTTTGTTACTAGAATGAAATGCAAACTAGATTCTGTGTAAGGAGAGGACACTCAGCAGCTGTTTTCACATCTGGACACTGGAGCACTAGTGTGGGACACAAGAACACCATTTTTATTAGGGGGCCACACAGGTGCTCCAGTATATACTATAGGGGGGGCTACATCCGTGAAGCTTGTACCAAACAGGTAAAGTATTGAAGCTTGACAAAGGACACTGAAAATGCTACATCTTGGAAATCTGCCAAAATAGACAATTGTACCCCACTTCCAAGCAATGTTTCCTATTTATAGTTCTGCCATCAACTCACTGTGTGCTAAGTATAGCATTTTTGTTTTACATAGGGGAGAAAAGACTCGGAGGACACCCCTCATCCGAGGAGACCACAGACCCCCCACCTCTGGAAGAAGGGGAAATCCCCCCAACCCAAGAAGAGCAGGAGGAAGAAGACGTGGTGGAACTAGTCACCACAACAGGTGAGTGTCTGCGACCACAGGCTCAGGTAAGAGATGAATGCCGGCATATTTTTGATACCTTTTTTTTTTGGGTTTCTCTCTTTTTAGGTGATCGTGATGTTGTGGATCCAGATCCTTTCACATCAGAAAGTGCCCAGATCCTGATCGGGGAGATCATGGGGTGTAATTTAGAATTGGAAAACCTCAAGAAAAACATCAATGATGTTATTCAAAAAACTAAAAACATCATTGATGTTTTGGGGTGAGTTTAAAACCCCTCCCAATCCCTTTGTTTTTTTGTGTGCTCCAATGTTCAAAATGTTTTAAAGATTTGTAGAAAAGCCTAATTTGGAGGATGCACACAGTGTGCCAACATGTGCTATCTGCCATCACGGGAGATCAATGGACGCATTTTGGGGGTGCAACCCCTTCCTCAATAATAAAGTAGCTGAGAGGAAGGGGTTGCTCCCCCAAAACACGTCCCTTGATCCCCCGTGATGGCAGCTAGCACATGTTGACATTGGGAAATTTGTGTGCATCTTCCAAATTTGGCTTTTCCTGGGGTGACTTCACCCCATCTGAACGCAATATCAAACACAGTTCCTAAATACTCATGTCTGATATTGCCTTCAAGTTCTACCAAATGTGAACTTTGTAAGTTCAAGATTTGTGTCTTTCTTGTTGGTTTTACACATGCTTGTTTTATCTTAAATGGACATTTATCTGTTTTATAATGCTACCCCAAAAATTGTTATACAACAAACATGTTGGTTTGTTAGAAAAACCTTTTCTAAATGCACATGTGATTGTGCAGGTATTAAAGAGATTGTTAAGCAAGAATGTGTGGATTATTGTGTCAACGCTAAAACACTTGTTGGTGAGGTAATTGGTGTTTTCTGTGAAAATGGGGGTTATTTCCTAAGGGCAAATCCTCTTTGCACTACAAGTGCAGTTTCAGTGCACTTGTAGTGCAAAGTGTCTTTGCCTTTAGTAAATAACACCCAACAGTGCTTTGTATAAGGTTACACAATCACGCCATTTTCTGGACTCAACACATTTCTGTCAGGGTCAGCTAAAACAAACACAAGCAGTAAATGTCCACAAAGATTTTCTTTTTTTTGCTTTTTTATTTGGTAAAGGCTTCACAAATTTGCTGGCATATTGATGGCCCCCCCCACCCGCAAAGAACTTCAGGTATCGTAACCGGACATCACGGGCACTCAGGGAGGGCAAGCCAGGACGGCCACTTTCAAGCGCCGTCAGTGTTGTTTCATGTATGATTCCGGCCTCAGGCCCAACTGAGCCAGCAAAGTTGGCCGAATGTTTGCGTAAAAAGTTATGGAGAATACAGCACGCCAGGATTATATGATTAAGTTTATACTCTGCCATATGGATGGGTGTCAGAAATAGGTGGAACCGGCTGGCCAGGATTCCAACAGTGGCAGCTGGTGCTAAAAAATTTTGGGGGGGCGCAAACAAACTGAAAAAAAATGTGAAAAAAAAAAAAACATCAAACGCTGTCACTGTGCCCATCAAACGCTGTCACTGTGCCCATCAAACGCAGCGACTGTACTATCAATTACAGCCAGTGTGCCCATCAAATGCTGCCACTGTGCCAAATGCTGCCAGTGTGCCCATCAAATGCTGCCAGTGTGGCAAATTCTCCATACCCCCCCTCACTTGCCCACAATAGGACCTACAGATAGATAGACACTGGGTGGGGGAGATAGACAGACAGATAGATATTGGGTGGGAGGGGGAGAATGAGTGAGATAGATATATAGATATCACCAGGGACCATGCCTGGCTGGGCAAAGCTATAGATGTAATAAAAAAATATATATTCAGCAAAGACCCCTAAGACCCCTTTCACACTGGGGCGGTTTGCAGGCGCTATTGCGCTAAAAATAGCACCTGCAAACCGACCCGAAACAGCCGCTGCTGTCCTTCCAGTGTAAAAGCCACTGGAGCGGTGCGCTGGCAGGACAGGAAAAAAAGTCCTGCTAGCAGCATCTTCAGAGCGGTGAAGGAGCGGAGTGTATACACCGCTCCTTCACCGCTCCTGCCCATTGAAATCGATGGGACAGCGCAGCAATACCTTTTTTTTTAAACCTTTCTCGGCCGCTAGCGAGGGGTAAAACCGCCCTGCTAGCGGGTGAATACTGCCGCTAAAACAACAGTAAAGCACCGCTAATAATAGCGGCGTTTTACTGCCGATTCCGCCCCAGTGTGAAAGGGGCCTAACGTTAACTAGATAAAATGAATTAAATACACATACCTCAATACAAATTCAAAGCATAACAGTGCAAAACCAATCAATAATAAATAGTTAAAAAGGCAATTTCTCCAAGAAAGTTCACAATTGCAGGAATCAACAGGATGTCTGCCACTGTGAGGATGTATATTCAAACAGACATGCAAGTGTGAGAGTGAGACAAGCACCTCCACCTAAGACATTAGCAAAGAAGGTGAGCAGCTGCTAATGTCTTTGGTGGAGGTGCTTGTCTCACTCTCACACTTGCATATTAGATAGACAGACAGACACTGCGGGGGGAGGGGGAGATAGATAGACAGTTGATGAGGACTTACATATGTCCGAGGCTCCGTCCTGTGCAGGCTGCAGTCCGTGACTAATGACAGCTGTCCTGACACCTCCTCTGCCTCCTTGCTTCCATACACTGGCTGGCTGGGTAGGATGTTTTCTTCTCGGTGTGACTGTGTGGTCACACGGCAGTAGAGGAGTCCGCTCCCCATGCTTCCTTCCTCTGCTCGGGCGCACTGGGAGATGACAGCGGAAGTGACATCAGAACTGGACTGTTACTCAACGCACCGGCCATTCTAATGCATACAATATGCATAGGAATGCGGAAGCATCTCAGCGCAATGGATCGCGCCACAAGTCGGGTTAAAAGCTCAAAAATGAAGCGCCGCGTCTGCAATCTCGTGATTGCATGGACATGGCGCTTCCCATACTGCACTGCGTCCGGCGCTCGGACACAGTGCACTTGACTTAAGGACCTTTTGTTCGATTTTTTTTTTTTTTTTAAAGGGACAGTTTAAAAATTTTTTTTTTTTTCATTTTTTTTTTGGTGACTACAGGAGAGGGGGGGCGGCGCCCGGGCACCCCCTATGGACGGGCCGCCACTGGATTTCAAATGTGTTCTCCACCACTCTTCTGGCTCTGGCCAGCCGGTAATTAAATACCCTCTGTTCCGGGGTGAGGGTCCTCATAGGGAATGGCCGCATAAGATGGTCCCCCAGCGCAAACGCTTCATCAGCAACGAAGACGAATGGGAGTCCTTCCACATTGTCCTCTGGAGGTGGCAAGTCAAAGCTGCCATTCTGGAGACGCCTGTAGAACTCCGTCTGGGCGATGACTCCACCATCGGACATCCGGCCATTCTTCCCCACGTCCACATACAAGAAGTCGTAATTAGCCGACACCACCGCCAACATCACAATACTATTGAACCCCTTATAGTTGAAATAGTACGACCCCGAGTTGGGTGGTGGGAGGATGTGGACGTGTTTCCCATCAATTGCCCCTCCGCAGTTAGGAAAGTCCCACCGCTGGGCAAAGTGGGAGGCCGCAGTCTGCCATTCTTGTGGCGTGGAAGGAAACTGTTGAGGAAAACAAAAGTAAATTAATATTTTTGCACATAAACATGGCAAGCAGATTAGACACAAACATTCTTGGCCAACCTCCAGATAGCATTTATTAAGGGGAATTTAACAACACCAAAGTATAAGGTACACCTATCATATTCCCCCCCCCCTCTCATGGGCCATTTCTAACATTATGGGGGGTGGGGAAATCTTGGACAGGTAACCCTCTCCACTTCATTGAGAGATGAATGCCTAAATACAGGGTATTACTGGAACAGCCCCTCCTTAGTTACACTATTGGCAGCCCACTGGACAGGTAAGAAGTGTCATAATACAAAGATATAAATACACACTGTACACATTTGAGGACATTTGGACATTCTGCTATTACCTGTCAAGATAATAATAGGATATAAAAAGTTTAAACAGTAACATTTGAAAGTATACAGGCAGGCCCTTGCACTACATGCTTTGGGTAATTCATCCATAAATCTGAGCACAAAAGAGATGGGTATAGTGTGTATGGGTTTGGCAAAGTCAGCAGATAGATGATTGAGGATAGATAGAGAATTGGGATCAGCTGACTTAGCAGTTGGGGGGAGGGAGGGTTTAGAAAAATGATTTGGGGACACCACAAAAAAAACACTCTGGCACTCTGGCTGAATTTAAAGCACAAATAACATTTCTAAACATTTTAGGGGGTGTTTGGGTTAAAGCACTACTATGGAGCTGATAAAATACATTGTTAAGTGACTACATGAGGTGAATATAGGGGCAGGAGAACATGCTGGGGAGGTTATTAAAGGCCAATCTGTATGAAGGACTAAAAAATTATTTACATAAAAAAACAGCATGCATGAGGACAAAGGGGACATTCACAGCATATTCCAATCATGGTAATTAGGGAATGAGGAAAGAAATACAAGATATTAGCAAACATTCAATACAATAAAATGTGATATTAAAGGATAAAAATCTTACCTTCATATACTCCTTCTGCAGGACCTGGATGATGGCAGAACAGGTCTCTGGGATAATGATCCCCAGAGCCTGGGGGGAGATGCCTGTCGAGAACTTCAAGTCCTGCAGGCTTCTCCCTGTCGCCAAGTACCGCATGGTAGCGACCAGCCTCTGCTCCGGAGTGATGGCTTGCCTCATGAAGGTATCCTGCCTGCTAATATAAGGGGTCAGCGAAGCCAACAAACGGTGAAACACGGGGTCCATCATCCTGAGAAAGTTCCTGAAATCATCAGGATTATTCTCACGGATCTCACGGAGCAAAGGCATATGAGAGAACTGGTCACGCTGAAGCAACCAATTCTTGGTCCATGAACTCCTCCCCACCCTGTTCATGGACAGGACTTGTGTCAAGGTCAGGACCCCAACACCAAGCCCCCGCACAGCACGAACTCTACGAGGAGTACGTATACGCAACATGGCTAGAAAACGGTCGGCTGCTCAGAACGAAGTAACAGAACGCACTGAAGAACAGCAAGGCCTGTGAAGAGCGACCTGAAAAACAGTAACAAACGAACAAGAACACAATGACTACTTAAAGTCACGCGGAACTTGCTTGCACGCACTGAAAAGCAGATACAAACCCACAAGCACAAACTGAACCGCAGAAAACGATCTGAAAGCCACGAGTCTAAAAAAGCACGAATCGTCTCTCACCAAACTTTTACTAACACGAGATTAGCAAAAGGAGCCCAAAGGGTGCCGCGCTTGGTTCTGAACTGGCCTTTTCTAGTCTCGTTGTACGTGGTTGATGTCACCGCGTTGTTGGCGATCGGAAATTCCGACAACTTTGTGCGACCGTGTGTACGCAAAACAAGTTTGAGCCAACATCCATCGGAAAAAATCCTAGGATTTTGTTGTCGGAATGTCCAAAGTCCGACCTTGTGTACAGGGCATTACTTGGGGGGGTAAATCTGCACGATCCTCTGCCACAGGATGTATCAGATATTCTGCAGTGAACAGTCAGTCACAGTGCCTGAACCTTTTTTTTTTTTTTTAACAGAAAAGTTTTTATTTATAACAAATACAAAAATAATACAAAAGAAAACAAACAAGACATGGTACATCATAAGTACATCATAGCAATGTATCCTATCTAAAAATAATAGATCACAGTTGAATAGGACGGATGGAATTTGATGATGCTACATAGTTCTACTCCGAAGTATAAGGCGGAGCATGGTATTTTGGCCTGGCCCATGTGCTGGTATAAAAAAGTGTCCATATAATTGACCATATAGTTGATGGGGAAGAGTGGGAGAAGGAAAGGGGATTATATTAGAGCTAGCTGTATTATTATGTCTTCTCAGGCATACACTTGATTATGACAAGTCAATTAAGCTCGTTAGTTGGGTACGCATTAACAGAAGGGCTCAGCATTCATACAAGACTTCTTTGGGGAAGCAGAGGGCTTCACTTATAGGTCCTTGTGATTTCTGTCTCAGTTATATTAGGCAAGCAAGTGTTATCTCTATTACCTAGTTGTAATCAATATTTCAAGGTCTGGTTAGTCAACCCATACACCCATCGGTATCATTATTTACTGAGTTATCTTCGTGGGCCGGCTTAAACCGAAGGTGATCTAGTAGTCACCCATGATTTCCACACCTTGTCAAATTTTTTGGGGCATTTGCGACCCATATACGTCAGTTTGTACAAGGGTAGCACCGCATCCACCAGGGCACGCCATTGATTCACCGTGGGAGGAGTCACTAGTTTCCATTGTTGGAGGAGGGCTTTTCTGGCATAGAAGCATAAATAAAATAATAGTAATTTGTCATATGTGGAATGAGTTATCAATTCTGTAATTCCCAAGATAAGAATCTTAGGATCCAAGGGTACAGAAAGATTGGTGATAGTATTAATTTCCTCAACCACTTTCTTTCAGTATTCCTGGATGACAGGACATTCCCAGACGACATGGTAAAACGTCCCTACCGACTCCTGACATTTTGTACATTGTTCTGATTGCGTAGGATATATCCGTGCTAGCTTCTGTGGTGTATAGTAAGCTCTGTGTATGAATTTGAGTTGGATAAATCTATCCCTAGTCGAGATCACTGTCGGTATATAGTTTTGAACTGCTATTTCCCATTGTTCGTCAGAGAGATCAGTGATGTCTGTCTTCCACATCTGCAGTAGATGTGGGGTCTTCTCTGCGTCTCCGCAGGTAAGGCGTAGGTATATGGAAGACAGTATCTTGTCTACCCCCCGTGAGGTAAGGAAGCTTTCCACCATATTTGAGACCACTGTAACTACTCTGGGGAATTGTGCTTGCGTAGCATGTTTTAGCTGAAGATACCGAAATAGCATCCATGAAGGAAGCTGATAGGTCGTTTTGAGTTCTGGGAATGGGAGAATTTTCCCGTTAGGCATAATCTGTTTAATCTTCACTATCCCAAATTTAGCCCAAATACTGGGGTCTGGGATGGATCTAAAGTGTGGAAGTTTGGGATTACCCCATAGTGGGGTGTGAGGGGAGATAGTATCTTGTTTGGCTATAGCTGCAGTGACTTTATCCCATACTTGTATTGTGGTGCGCATTGGTAGGGTTACGTGTGAACTGGTCTTTACTCCTCTATAGACAAGGTTCGTGAGAGCTGAGTAGGAACCCATTATAGCTGCTTCAAGATTTACCGCAGGGTTTGATCTAGGCTGTTTGAACCACCAGCGAACAGTGACTAGCACTGCCGCCCAGTAATATTTCTGGAAGCATGGTAATGCCAGGCCTCCAGAAGACAGGGGAAGTTGTAGCTTGGCTTTCGCTATTCTTGGAGTTTTCCCTCCCCATATAAAAGAGGAGATTACCCCGTCTAGTTTGCGGAAAAAAGAAACAGGGATTGGGACCGGGGTGTTCCTAAAAATGTATAAGAACTTAGGGAGGAATGTAATTTTTAACCACTTCAGCCCCGGAAGGATTTACCCCCTTCCTGACCAGAGCACTTTTTACAATTTGGCACTGCGTCGCTTTAACTGCTAATTGCGCGGTCATGCAATGCTGTAACCAAACGAAATTTGCGTCCTTTTCTTCCCACAAATAGAGCTTTCTTTTGATGGTATTTGATCACCTCTGCTGTTTTTTTATTTTTTGCGCTATAAACGGAAAAAGACCGAAAATTTTGAAAAAAAATGATATTTTCTACTTTTTGTTATAAAAAAAATCCAATAAACTCAATTTTAGTCATACATTTAGGCCAAAATGTATTCGGCCACATGTCTTTGGTAAAAAAAAATGTCAATAAGCGTACATTTATTGATTTGCGCAAAAGTTATACCGTCTACAATCTAGGGTACATTTTCTGGAATTTACACAGCTTTTAGTTTATGACTGCCTATGTCATTTCATGAGGTGCTAAAATGGCAGGGCAGTACAAACCCCCCCCAAATGACCCCATTTTGGAAAGTAGACACCCCAAGGAAATTGCTGAGAGGCATGTTGAACTCATTGAATATTTATTTTTTTTGTCCCAAGTGATTGAATAATGACAAAAAAAAAAAAATAAATAAAAAAAAAAAAAAATTACAAAAAGTTGTCACTAAATGATATATTGCTCACACAGGCCATGGGCATATATGGAATTGCACCCCAAAATACATTTAGCTGCTTCTCCTGAGTATGGGGATACCACATGTGTGGGACTTTTTGGGAGCCTAGCCGCGTACGGGGCCCCGAAAACCAAGCACCGCCTTCAGGATTTCTAAGGGCATAAATTTTTGATTTCACTCCTCACTACCTATCACAGTTTTGAAGGCCATAAAATGCCAAGATGGCACAAAACCCCCCCAAATGACCCCATTTTGGAAAGTAGACACCCCAAGCTATTTGCTGAGAGGCATGTTGAGTCCATGGAATATTTTATTTTGTGACACAAGTTGCGGGAAAGTGACAATTTTTTTTTTTTTTTGCACAAAGTTGTCACTAAATGATATATTGCTCAAACATGCCATGGGCATATGTGGAATTACACCCCAAAATACATTCTGCTGCTTCTCCTGAGTACGGGGATACCACATGTGTGGGACTTTTTGGGAGCCTAGCCGCGTACGGTGCCCCGAAAACCAAGCACCGCCTTCAGGATTTCTAAGGGCATAAATTTTTGATTTCACTCCTCACTACCTATCACAGTTTTGAAGGCCATAAAATGCCAGGATGGCACAAACCCCCCCCCAAATGACCCCATTTTGGAAAGTAGACACCCCAAGCTATTTGCTGAGAGGCATGTTGAGTCCATGGAATATTTTATATTTTGACACAAGTTGCGGGAAAGTGACAATTTTTTTTTTTTTGCACAAAGTTGTCACTAAATGATATATTGCTCACACAGGCCATGGGCATATGTGGAATTACACCCCAAAATACATTCTGCTGCTTCTCCTGAGTATGGGGATACCACATGAGTGGCACTTTTTGGGAGCCTAGCTTCATACGGGGCCCCGAAATCCAATCACCGCCTTCAGGATTTCTAAGGGCGTTAATTTTTGATTTCACTCCTCACTACCCATCACAGTTTCGAAGGCCATAAAATGCCAAGATAGCACAAAACCCCCCAAAATGACCCCATTTTGGAAAGTAGACACCCCAAGCTATTTGCTGAGAGGCATGGCGAGTATTTTGCAGCTCTCGTTTGTTTTTGAAAATGAAGAAAGACAAGAAAAATGTATTTTTTTTTTCTTTTTTCAATTTTCAAAAGTTTGTGACAAAAAGTGAGGTCTGCAAAATACTCACTATACCTCTCAGCAAATAGCTTTGGGTGTCTATTTTCCAAAATGGGGTCATTTGGGGGGGGGGTTTATGCCATCTGGGCATTCCATGGCCTCCGAAACTGTGATAGGCAGTGAAGAGTGAAATCAAAAATTTACGCCCTTAGAAATCCTGAAGGCGGTGCTTGGTTTTCGGGGTCCCGTACGCGGCTAGGCTCCCAAAAAGTCTCACACATGGGGTATCCCCGTATTCAGGAGAAGCAACAGAATGTATTTTGGGGTGTAATTTCACATATTCCCATGGCATGTTTGAGCAATATATCATTTAGTGACAACTTTGTGCAAAAAAAAAAAAAAAAAAAAAAAAAAATTTGTCTTTTTCCCGCAACTTGTGTCACAATATAAAATATTCCATGGACTCGACATGCCTCTCAGCAAATAGCTTGGGGTGTCTACTTTCCAAAATGGGGTCATTTGGGGGGGTTTTGAACTGTCCTGGCATTTTATGCACAACATTTAGAAGCTTATGTCACACATCACCCACTCTTCTAACCACTTGAAGACAAAGCCCTTTCTGACACTTTTTGTTTACATGAAAAAATTATTTTTTTTTTGCAAGAAAATTACTTTGAACCCCCAAACATTATATATTTTTTTAAAGCAAATGCCCTACAGATTAAAATGGTGGGTGTTTCATTTTTTTTTCACACAGTATTTGCGCAGCGATTTTTCAAACGCATTTTTTGGGGAAAAAACACACTTTTTAACATTTTAATGCACTAAAACACACTATATTGCCCAAATGTTTGATGAAATAAAAAAGATGATCTTAGGCCGAGTACATGGATACCAAACATGACATGCTTTAAAATTGCGCACAAACGTGCAGTGGCGACAAACTAAATACATTTTTAAAAGTCTTTAAAAGCCTTTACAGGTTACCACTTTAGATTTACAGAGGAGGTCTACTGCTAAAATTACTGCCCTCGATCTGACCTTCGCGGTGATACCTCACATGCATGGTGCAATTGCTGTTTACATTTGACGCCAGACCGACGCTTGCGTTCGCCTTTGTGCGAGAGCAGGGGGGGACAGGGGTGCTTTTTTTTTTTTTTTTTTCCTTATTATTTTTTTGCTTTTTTATCTTATTTTTAAACTGTTCCTTTCATTTTTTTTTTTTTTTAATCATTTTTATTGTTATCTCAGGGAATGTAAATATCCCCTATGATAGCAATAGGTAGTGACAGGTACTCTTATTTGAAAAAATTGGGGTCTATTAGACCCTAGATCTCTCCTCTGCCCTCAAAGCATCTGACCACACCAAGATCGGTGTGATAAAATGCTTTCCCAATTTCCCAATGGCGCTGTTTACATCCGGCGAAATCTAAGTCATGAAATGCTCGTAGCTTCCGGTTTCTTAGGCCATAGAGATGTTTGGAGCCATTCTGGTCTCTGATCAGCTCTATGGTCAGCTGGCTGAATCACCGGCTGCATTCTCAGGTTCCCTGTTGGGACAGGAGAGCCAGAGAAAAACATGGAAGACGGTGGGGGGGGGCATTCCCTCCCACTGCTTGTAAAAGCAGTCTAGAGGCTAATTAGCCGCTAGGATTGCTTTTACATGAAAGCCGACCCCTGGCTGAAAAGAATGATACCAAGATGATACCTAAACCTGCAGGCATCATTCTGGTATAACCACTCAAAGTCCAGCAACATACCAGTACATTGCTGGTCCTTGTTGGGCATACATTGTAAACTTTTTTTTCATGCAGCCTGTGGGTTGAACGAAAAAAAGATCTTGATCGGTGGGTATGCCCACCATTAGAATACCTCCCTTCATCCACCCACTTCTAATGATGGGCATACATGCACCGTTTTATATATGCCGAAGCATGGGGGCATCCTCCCGCAAAAGGCAGGAGCAAATCGCTCCTCCACCCACTGCTGCCCCCACGCTTCGGCATATATGCTGAAGTATGTAACTGTGGTGGTGAAATCACCTCCGACAGCGCTGGAGTCACGGCTTTATGTATCGTGGGAGCAAACGCTGTTGCTGTCAAGATAAATAAATCCGCGCTGCAACTGAATGGCGTACCTGCTAAGCAAATGATGGTTAACAAAAAACAAAGTAACATTACAGTATAACAGTAATACTTACCATACCTGCAAAGCAAATACAAAAAAAAAAAACATAGTAAAAAATAAAACATTTAACGCAACCTGTGCCTACCTAAAATATATATATATGCCGAAGCATGGGGGCATCCTCCCACAAAAGGCAGGAGCAAATCGCTCCTCCACCCACTGCTGCCCCCACGCTTCGGCATATATGCTGAAGTATGTAACTGTGGTGGTGAAATCACCTCCGACAGCGCTGGAGTCACGGCTTTATGTATCGTGGGAGCAAACGCTGTTGCTGTCAAGATAAATAAATCCGCGCTGCAGCTGAATGGCGTACCTGAAAACAAAAAAATGGTTAAAACACATTAAACTATAAAAAAATTACATACCTGAAAAGCAAACATGATAAAACATAACAATAAAACATTGCAGAATAGAATACAGTAAAAAAAGAGAAGAACAATAGAGAGAAAATAGAGAGAGAGAGAACAATAAAAACGGCAACTATTTTTGGTTTTTTTATTTTATATTTTTTTTGTGTATTTTTTTTTTTTTTTTTACTTTTTTTTTTTTTTATAACTGTAACTTTTAAAACTGTAACGGTTCCAGGTTTGGGTCTCTCAAAATGCAATGGCATCTTGGGAGACCCTGTGAAAGTGTGTCCTAGTCTGTGCAGTGCTGTACCCTACGCTAAAACTCAACTAGTGTATGGTAGCGTTCAAAACATTCACCAATGCAAAGACCAGGATTGCCAGGACAGGAGGGACAATAATACCGGGTGTCACGCCTAAATCCGCGCTTGCTGCAGACACGACATTTTCTTTGGGGGGCTCGTTGGGTAGGGGTACTCTCGAGGACATAAGGAAAATGCCTCTCATGCAGCCGGCCTACTGCATTTGGTTGGGGAAGGTGAGGTGGAGCACCGTCTGGAAACAGAAGGGCTCTGACGATCTCTTCCTGGAATTTAAGGAAGGATCCAGTCCGTCCTGAAGCTCTGTATAGCACATGAGCGTTCAGCAAAGCCCATTGAAATAAGTATACAGACACTTTTTTGTACCAGCGTCTGGCCTTACGGGCAATTAGGTACGGCGCCAACAACTGGTCGTTGAGGTCCACCCCTCCCATATTTTGGTTATATTCGTGGACACAGAGGGGTTTCTCCACAACACCAGTCGCCGTAGTAATTTGGGTCGTCGTGTCTGCATGAAGGGAGGTAAGAACGAAAACATTCTTATTGTCCCTCCACTTCATAGCGAGCAAATTATTACACTGCAAGCAGGCTCTCTCCCCCAGCCTAATCTACAAGCCGCTGAGGAAAGCCCCGGCGATTAGGTCGCACGATGCCACATGCTCCAATTTGATGATCAAAAAGGTGACTAAAAAGTGGCACGCTCGTGTAATAATTGTCCACGTACAAGTGGTACCCCTTTCCGAATAAGGGTGACACCAAGTCCCACACTATCTTGCCAGCGCTTCCTATGTAGTCAGGGCAGTTGATCGGCTCTACGTGACTATCTTTGCCCTCGTAAACCATAAATCTACATGTATAGCCTGTGGCCCTGTCACAGAGCTTATACATCTTGACCCCGTATCTGGCACGCTTGCTGGGAAGGTACTGTTTGAATGACAAGCGGCCAGAAAATTTAATCAGGGACTCATCAACGCAGACAACTTGATGGGGGGTAAACAAGTCTGCAAAACGTTGGTTGAAGTGGTTTACGAGGGGCCGAATTTTGTAGAGCCGATCGTATCCAGGGTCTCCACGAGGACGACAGAGTTCATTGTCGTTGAAGTGCATGAACCGCAAAATCTGCTCGTATCGTGCCCTGGCCATGGAGGCAGAGAACACGGGCATATGGTGAATTGGGTCAGTGGACCAATATGACCGCAACTCACTCTTTTTGGTTATGCCCATGTTGAGGGAAAGGCCCAGAAAGACCTTAAATTCGGAGACCGTAATTGGTCTCCAATCTCTGGCAAGGGAGGACTGGGGAATAGTGGCGATGTGTTGACCAGCGTACAAATTGCTTTGGTCCACAATAGATCTATAGAGATCTTCGGTGAAAAACAGTGAATAAAAATCCAGTGGCGTAAAATCAACTGTTTCCACCTGAATTCCGGGTTGGCCAGTGAATGGGGGCAATACGGGTGCTGCAGAAGTGGTGGGTACCCAATTCGGATTGGCCAATGCAGCAGGAAGGGCACTATGGGCACGACGGGCCTGTCTTTGTCTTCTTGGTGGCAGCGGGACATTACTTGTGCTTGCCACCTCACCAGCTTGAACTGCACTTATGGGACTCGCCACGTCACCACGTGATACTGCAGTGCTGGATGTACGACCAGGGTGTACTAGGCCGCTGGTGCTTGCCAGTTCACCAGAAGGAGTAGCGGCACTAGTACTGCTCTGCTCCATACGAGGGACCTGCGGTTCTTGCACTTCAAGGACAGAAGAAGAAGTTCGGGGTCTGGTACGCCTGACCCTAGCAGGGACCACAACTCCGTCGTCAGAGCTATCTGTCATGGAGCCGCTGTCCTCTACAGGTTCGTATTCTGAGCCTGAACTTGACAGATGAGTAACTTCCTCTTCACTATCTGTCATACTCAGAAACGTGTAGGCCTCTTCACTAGTGTACCTTCGATTTGCCATTTTGGCCTCTAAATTTAGGGGTACACTAGTGAGACTCACAGGCAAAAAAGCTCCCGACTGTCAGCGACTGATTCAAAACGCTACCAAAAAACTGTTAGCGATCGCAGGGATCAGGCCTGACTCTGCGAATGCTGCAGTTATGTGTGCTTAGTGTTTTGTGACAGTTATCGATTGATACTGCACTTGGGTGGGGTGGGCTGGGCTGGGCCGAGGAGCAAAACGCAGGTGCTAGCAGGTATCTGGGCTGATCCCGCTAACACTGCGTTTTTTTGGGGGACCCTAAACTGCTGGGGAGTATAGATCTGATCGGATCAGATATCGATCCGCTCAGATACTATAGCACTAAGGGAGGTGTATGCTGCGTGCGTGGGTGTTAGCGGTACTGGCGCTAACCTGACGCTGCCTGGGGCGACGCAGACCTAAGCTGACCCTAAAAACTTAAGTTATATCACCGCCGGGCAATTAGGGGGTTAAACCTTTATAAGGTAATAAACGGCGGGTGCCCTAAAACTATAATAAACTGTAATAAACTATAATAAACTACAAAAAACAAACCAACTAACCAGCGTCACCCGTAACAATTATATGGTGATCACTGGTGAAAGGGTTAACTAGGGGGCAATCAAGGGGTTAAAACCTTTAGAAGGTAGTATATGGGGGTCCCTGTCGCTATAAAACACTGACAGCGAACCTATATACTTACCTCCCTAACTAGCGTCACCTGTGTCACTAATACAGCGATCAGAAAAACGATCGCTTAGTGACACTGGCGACGGGGGGTGATCACGGGGTTAAAACTTTATTAGGGGGGGTTAGGGGGGTACCCTGGACCTAAGGGGGGTACCCTAGACCTAAAGGGGGCTAACCTAACTGCCCTAACACTTATAACTGACACAAACTGACACCAATGCAATAATCAGAAAAAAAAAAAACCTGCTATTGGTGTCAGTATGTGTGGGGGTACAGGGGGGTGATCGGGGGGTGACTGGGGGGTGACAAGTGTGCCTGCGTGTTCTACTGAATGTGTAGTGTTGGTGCACTTACTTGGATGTCTTCTCTCCTCGGCGCCGGACGAAAAGACCGTCTTGAGGAGAGATGACATCACTTCCTCGGCTTCTGTTTACATTCACAGAAGCCGAGGAAGCACATCATTGGCCAGGAGCGATCGCGAGGGGGGAGCCACGAATGAGTGGCCTCCCCCTCACCTCCGATCGACCCTGACCTCGATCCGACCGCCGCTGGCACCGGGGGGGGGTCCGATCGGACCCCCCACCCGCGGGCAGGCAAGGACGTACCTGTAAGTCCTTTTGCCTGCCCGTGCCATTCTGCCGACGTATATAGTCGTGCGGCGGTCGGCAAGTGGTTAATAGATTCACCCTTCCTACTGGTGTCAGTGGAAGCGTTCTCCATGCCTGACATTTTGCAATAAGAGTTTGAAGGATTGGGTATAGATTATGCGTCAGATATTGGGTCAGGTCTCTGCATATCTCAATACCAAGATATTTGAACTGGGTAACTCTGCGGAGGGGGGTCAGGTCAGCTGTGGGGGGGGGTTATTATCAGAGAGACTGAACAGGCTAGATTTACTCCAATTAATTTTGACCCCAGAGAAATCTCCATAATAGTTTATAATTTCTAGAGCCGCAACTAAAGAATGGGTATCGTCGCCTAGGTATAAAAGCGTATCGTCCGCGTATAGCGAGAGTCGTTCCATCAGTGGTCCTATCTCTAGTCCCTTCACCGCAGAAGCCGAGCGGAGTAATATAGCCATAGGTTCAATGGCCAGGGCGAAAAGCCCTGGGGACAGTGGACATCCTTGCCTTGTCCCTCTGCACAGTTGGAAGGGGGGAGAGAGAAGACCACCCGCACGTACCCTGGCCGTTGGTGATCTGTAGAGTAATTTGACCCAGCTGATAAATTTAGTTCCGAATCCAAATTTAGACATTACCTCCCAGAGAAAGGCCCACTCAACCGAGTCAAAGGCCCTCTCGGCATCTAGCGAGGCCACCACTCCACTCTCCTTAGGGTCACGGGGTAGCGCTATGTTAGTATGGAGTCTGCGGATGTTTATATCCGTGCCTTTGCCCGGCATAAACCCGGTCTGGTCACCATGTATTAGGGAGAGTATCACCGAGTTTAACCTACCCGCCAAAATCTTAGTAAGGATTTTGGCATCTACGTTCAATAAAGAAATGGGCCGGTAGGACGAGCACATTTCCGGGTCCTTCCCTGGTTTTGGAATGACAACAATCACCGCCTCCATCATTGAGGGTGGGAGACATTGCTGAGTCAGTGCTTTAGTGATCGTGGAGTGGAAGTGGGGGCCTACTATTTCCAAATTAGTTTTGTAAAACTCCGTGGGTAGCCCGTCAGGTCCCGGAGTCTTGCCTGCCTGAAGTGACTTAATGGCTCTCTGGACTTCTTTTAGGGTTATGGGAGCTTCCAGTGCTTGGCTCGCTTCTGTTGTTAGAATAGGGAAGTCTATTTTTTGGAGAAACAGATTTAATTCCTCAAGGGAGTATGTTGCTCTGGATGTATAGAGTTGCTGATAATACAGCTCAAATCGCGCATTGATATGCACGGGGTCAGAGAGCAGAGTATCATCTTCATCCCTAATATTTGCAATACAGGAGCTTCCAGCCCGTTCTGTTGCCAGCCAGGCTAGCAATCTACCCGATCGCTCGCCCTGCTCAAATATGCGTTGAGTCTGGGCAAGGAGGAAGCGCCGGCAGGAGGCTGCACGAATAAGCGCCACCTCCCTATATGCCGTGAGCATATCAGAATGTGTGCCCTGATCGGGTGAGGCTGTGTATTGAGTCTCAAGTCTTAGTGCCCTTTTTTCGGCCGTCGAAAGCTCCAGTTTCGACTCTTTCCTAATTTTAGAAATGTTAAACTGATATCTACCCCTGGCAAACGCCTTGAATGCGTCCCATACCATCGGTGGAGGGGCTGAATGATCATTATGTGTCCAGTATTCCCCAAGCTCCATTAACATTATTGGTTCCATTTTCTCATCAGTGATCCAGTATCTGGAAAGTCTCCACAGTCCCGTATTAGCTGCTGAGTCTGTGGAGAGATCCAGCATGACGGGGGTATGGTCCGATATGCCACGCGGTAGAAGGGAAACAGCAGACACCCGGGATAACAGGGGATCAGTAACATAGATTAGGTCAATGCGTGATAATGTCGCGTGTGTAGCAGAGTGACAGGAATATTGTCTACCCTGTGGATTTTTCCATCTCCACGTATCGTAAAGGCCATACACCTCCGCCCAACGGGACAGCGTTGTGTCGGTCGTCTGACCTGGGTGCAATTTATCAGCACTGGGGTTGGGGGTCATGTTAAAATCACCTGCTATGATTATATTGGGGGTGGAATAGCCTGCAATAATAGTTTGAATTTTATGCAGAATCATCATCTTGGCCGGTGGTGGTACATATACCCCTACTATTAACATTTCCAATCTATCACACAGTGCGTGTAAAATTACATATTGCCC
Source organism: Aquarana catesbeiana (assembly GCF_042186555.1). NCBI lineage: Eukaryota > Metazoa > Chordata > Amphibia > Anura > Ranidae > Aquarana > Aquarana catesbeiana. The sequence continues at coordinate 162,510,475 of NC_133330.1, read as the reverse complement.
GTCCGGGTCTAGGCGAAGGTCCAGAAGCACAAAGGGGAGTGCCTTATGCACAAGGACACTAACTCCCCGGGAGTGGGAGGAGTATGTGGAGTGGAAATATGATCCCACCCATGGCTTCTTGAGGGAAAGTATCCTTGAGCCCGTAAGATGGGTTTCCTGGAGTAGGCAAATGTGCGGGTGATATTTTTTCAAGTATGAAAATACTAGGGATCTCTTAAATTTGGAATTGAGCCCCCGCACATTCCAAGATATCACTCTAAGGGGGGCCATATTTGTAAGTGAGCAATCATCACGACCGCTCCACCCTCCGGACCTCCACCCAGACCCAGGCACAGAGCCAGCATACCTGATTCACTATCAAGTGAGTTTCTTACTCCTAATAAACAGGTCAAATATAAGTCTATCATATGAGCATCAACACAGACATATTTTATGGTGTACCGTTGAACAAAACCCCTTCCCCCCCTTCCCACGCAACCCCTTAAACTCAGGTGCGCTTGATCACCCAAACAAAGCATGACGTTAAGTCCTTGGGAGGCGATGCACCAACAGGGCACCTTGGAGGCACAATAAGAAAGCCCACAAACTGTTTAACAGTCGTGGTGTCCGCCAGCTAAACCTTATCAAGGTATAGTCATAAAAATAAAAAAAGGAAAAAGGGGAATCATTTCCCCTGCAGAAGGGTTATGTCCCTTATATAATAGAGGAGGCCCTTCCATCGCTGAGTGTTAGCCAGCTGGTGTAGAAGGTTCACCCGGGCTCAAAAATTGGAGGATCCCCGTAACCAATTCCCCCAGTTCCCTCTTAACAGAGTGTGGGTAGAGGGTTCTTCTTCATGAATTAGAGTCACGAGGTGCACTGCAGCCGATTCTCCTGTGTAATATGATCATGTTTCACGGCGTGAGCGGTGTTGCATATGTACGTCACAAAGTTCTGACCAAGAGTATCTTGTTGCGCTAAAAGTCCACCTTCAGGAGGAGTGGGGGACCCTGCATCATCGGCATCAGTGACCAGCTAATATCTAGAAACCAGCAGGGTAAAACAAAATAAAAGTGCGTTGCAGCAAACAAAAACTCACCCACTGGGATATGCTATTCAATGCGGCCTTTGCTGCACAATGCAGTCACTGGTGTACATATATGTCTCAAAGGTCTGGTCAGCAGTAACTTGTCATATTCAAGTTCCATAATAAGAAGGAGGGAGATACTTTGCCTCAGCAGTGGTGAAGTTTAGCTCAAGTGGTATGTTCACCGCATCATGACGTGGTCACTTGTTGGTATGTATATCCCAGAGTTCTGGCTAGTTACAGTAATTCGTCAGTAACTAGTAGCTAGTGAATGGCAGGAAAAAGGAAAGAGGGGGGCGAACAGAAAAGTGTGTTGCAGAATAGGGACACTTACCCACTGGAAAGAGAGAGCAGGTAGCAATCAGGACCCGTTTTCAGCGCTGTGGAATGGTATCCAGCCAGTTAGCAGCTTCTTCTGGGACAGTAAAGAATCTGTGTGTTTCTCCGTCTTGGACCCGTAGACGGGCCGGGAAAAGCATACTGTATTTGAAGTCTCTTTTGCGCAACTCTTGCTTCACCTGGTCAAATGTTTTGCGCTGTTTTTGCGTCTCAACAGAGAAATCTGGGAAGATCATCAGGCGGGACCCCTCGAATCGCAGTGCTTCCATCTTCCTACTTTCTCTCAGCACAGCATCGCGGTCTCGGTAGTTCAGCAGCCGGAGAATGAACGTGTGAGGTGGTGCCCCAGGAGGCCCTCGGGCCGCCGGCATTCTGTGGGCGCGCTCCACCGCAAAGAAGGGGGAGAAAGCCGCCTGGGGGGAACAACTGACTCAGAAGGCGCTCGGTAAATCCAGCTGGATCAGGATCTTCAGCCTTCTCAGGGAGGCCAATAATTCGGAGGTTATTCCTCCTGTTGCGGTTCTCCGCGTCTTCCGCACGATATTCCAGTGCCTTCACTTTAGTGGTGAGGGTTCGGAGGGATGATGTGTGTTCACCCAGCACGTCCTCCGTGTCCCCCACGCGGCGCTCCACCTCCGACAGCCGGGTTCTGAATTTGTCCATATCTTTACGAATAAGACCCATCTCCAGCTGTATTTTATCAATTTTGCCTGTCAATGTAGTTTGGCAGGTCCCGATCGCCTGCATCAGCGCTGTGAAGTGGTCTGCATCTTGAATCTCAGGATCCGCTTCCTCGGTCTGTGACGCCATATTAGCCGTCTTGTTACTATCAGCTTTCCCGCCACGGGGAGTAGTACGGGCTGCAGAGGGCTTCTTGTGGGCGGCGGAGCGGCGATTATAGGGCATACCAGGTCTGTAGGTTCAGAGCTGTGTCTGGGCGATTCCAGGTTATAGAAGTCCGCAGGGAAACAGGATTATTAGCCGGCAGGGTACTGGAGCCTCTCAACTATGCGTCCATCCAGGTCACCATCTTGGACTCTCCCCCGTGCCTGAACCTTTAAGCCGAACCGGCGAAACTATGCTGTATGGTTACTTCTTCTGGATACGTCCTCCAGCCGAGTCACCAGGCCCCTCTATAGACCAGCACGCTGCGTGATCTCTCCAAGACGGGTCCTCCCCTGGGATCTCCTCGGCTGTCCAGCTTCGTCACACAGGACTGACAGCTCAGGACCATTCCTCGGCCACGGTGGTAGGCCCCAGACAAGCCTCTGGACCCACCCCTGCGCCGCAACATCGTGGGCCTCCCGATCGGAGGACCACGGGGTAGCTCCTTAACGCATACCTGTCGGCCAGGAGGGCCAGCAGGTGGCTGTAGAAAAACCCTAGATCATGGCGTCTGTCCCATAAATACCCTCGCCCAGAATGCAACTCGGAGCACCACCTCCACCGAGCTTGCCTCCGGGACAGAGGAGCATCTATACACTTCGACACATTGCCCTTCCAACACTGACTAATGGTAACAGCGACACCCACTGGTCAGCACGGAAGCACACACAACGTCAGCCAAGCTGGAACAGAGGCGAACTTTTAACCTTCCTAACACACAATTTACTTGTCACGGAACGCCCCACACTCCGCTTGAGTGCTTCCGTCATATACCGCTTCCTAAGTTCTGGAACACGAGTCCAATGGATCTGGCTATAGGAACCCCAAGAACTAGACAACACCAGTCTTGGAGTACATCAGAACTACTTTTATTTTGAGATCTCACAGACCTTTATACAGCAGGGATGACTCAAAGCTAACCTAATTAACATGAGCTAATTTACTACAAAATGTACCCAGACCAGATGACAGTCTTGTGGGCACCGAGCTTCACACATTAATATAAACACAATAACTGGAGCTAATTACAATTAACAATACAAACAACAATCTCCCCCCTCCTCAGCCTAGACCATTCGTCTCCTAGCCAGGGCTGGTGGCTAATGTGATCAGCTCTCTCAATTAACATACACAGGTTGATAACACCAGCAACTCCTCACAGGATGTGTCCCAAAAGAATGAATCAGTCTTATCAGCAGGGGGCTGCTGGAGGAATCCCCCCTCCCTCTTCAGGGACACAAATCTACAGTAAGGAGTCCCCATACAATATATACACACGACTGAGTCCGATTAATACAGTTCAGACTGGATTTCTCATTCACCCCACAAAGAGTATTGTTCCCTTGAAAATCCAGGGCCCATAATCAAAAGGCAACAGGCTTGCATACAGTCCTCTCCAACAGCCTCTGTTCTGGCTAGGTCTGTGACATTACTAAATTTACCTAATCTGCGGTAGATTGTAAATCTACCAGCGCTACATTTTTTAAGTGGTATTCTGTATAAATGTTCTTATCTTCATACTGTGTATCTGACTATATAGTGTTGCTTGTATTATCTGTAATATTCAGGAAATCTGGTAACCAGTACAATATGAGTGTACAATTTTACACATTAATATTTATTTATTTTATTTATTTATTTTATTTATTTTTTTATTTCAGGTACTTATATAGCGCCGTCAATTTACGCAGCGCTTTACATATACATTGTACATTTACATCAGTCCCTACCCTCAAGGAGCTTACAATCTAAGGTCCCTAACTCACATTCATACATATACTAGGGACAATTTAGACAGGATCCAATTAACCTACCAGCATGTCTTTGGAGTGTGGGAGGAAACCGGAGTACCCGGAGGAAACCCATGCAGGCACAGGGAGGACATGCAAACTCCAGGCAGGTAGTGTCGTGGTTGGGATTCGAACCAGCGACCCTTCTTACTGCTAGGCGAGAGTGCTACCCACTACACCACTGTGCCACACAAAATTATTGAATATGAATTTAGGTTTTACCCCTTTAGATACTATGATTACTTTTGCATCTAGGTAAACACATGCTTTATAGATATATATTTCTGTATACATGGTTCAGATGTCTATAGTATCTCACAAAAGTGAGTACACCCCTCACATTTTTGTAAATATTATATTATACCTTTTCATGTGACAACACTGAAGAAATGACACTTTGCTATAATGTAAAGTAGTGAGTGTACAGCTTGTATAAGTGCCGGTTCACACTACAGCGACTTGGGATCCGACTTGCCAGGCCCCAAGTCACTGGACATAAGAAATTAATTACTTAATTAATGTACACTACTGAAGTCGCTCCAACTTCAGAAAAGGTTCCTGTACTACTTCAAGGCGACTTCTAGCTGACTTGTACCCATAGATTCCAATGGAAGTTGCCTCCAAGTCGGATCCTTATCTTAATTGATGTGATTTGGGTCCGACATTACAGGAAGATTACCCAGGAAGATTACCCAGATATTCCCTGAAGTTGCTTCGAAGTTGCCTTGAAGTTGCCTGGCAAAGTCGTGCCGACTTTCAGGTCACTGTAGTGTGAACCGGCACTAAGTGTAAATTTGCTGTCCCCTCAAAATAACTCAACACACAGCCATTAATCTCTTAACTGCTGGCAACAAAAGTGAGTACACCCCTAAATGAAAATTTCCAAATTGGGCCCAAAGTGTCAATATTTTGTGTCGCCATAATTATTTTCCAGCACTGCCTTAACCCTCTTAAGAGTGGAGTTCAGCAGAGCTTCACAGGTTGCCACTGGAGTCCTCTTCCACTCCTCCACGACGACATCACTGAGGTGGTGGATGTTAGAGACCTTGCGCTCTTCCACCTTCCGTGTTTTGGATGCCACACAGATGCTCAATAGGGTTTAGGTCTGGAGACATTGTCCAGTCCATCAGCTTTATCCTCAGCTTCTTTAGCAAGGCAGTGGTCGGCGTGGAGGTGTGTTTGGGGTCGTTATTGGAATACTGCACTGCTGCCCAGTCTCCGAAGGGAGGGGATCATGCTCTGCTTCAGTATGTCACAGTGCATTCATGGTTTCCGCAATGAACTGTAGCTCCTCAGTGCCGGCAGCACTCATGCAGACCATGACACTCCCACCACCATGCTTGACTGTAGGCAAGACACACTTGTCTTTGTACTCCTCACCTGGTTGCCGCCACACACGCTTGACACCATCTGAACCAAATAAGTTTATCTTGGTGTCATCAGACCACAGGACATGGTTCCAGTAATCCAAGTCTTTAGTCTGCTTGTCTTCAGCAAACTGCAGGTTTTCTTGTGCATCATCTTTAAAAGAGGCTTCCTTTTGGGATGACAGCCATGCAGACCAATTTGATACAGTGTGCGGTGTATGGTCTGAGCACGGACAGGCTGGCCCCCCCACCCCTTCAACCTCTGCAGCAATGCTGGCATCACTCACATGGCTATTTCCCAAAGACAACCTCTGGATATGACGCTGACCACATGCACTCAACTTCCTTGGTAGGCCATGGCGAGGCCTGTTCTGAGTGGAACCTGTCCTGTTAAACTGCTGTGTGGTCTTGGCCACCATGCTGCAGCTCAGTTTTAGGGTCTTGGCAATCTTCTTATAGCCTAGGCCATCTTTATGTAGAGCACCATTGGGCTAATTGGGCACAATTTGGACATTTTCACTTAGGGGTGTACTCACTTTTGTTGCCAGTGGTTTAGACATTAATGACTGTGTTGAGTTATTTTGGAGGGGACAGCAAATTTACACTGTTATACATATAGTTACATAGTAGGTGAGGTTGAAAAAAGACACAAGTCCATCAAGTCCAACCTATGTGTGTGATTATATGTCAGTAGTGGGTTATGGGCCTACCTTCAGGTGTTGACACTGGTATAACCAATACAGAAAGTTGACTCCCCTATATAACCCCTCCTCCTTCCAGGAGTACCTCATTTTTTTCGCCAGTGTCTAAGGTGTTGGTCACGAGTGAAGATGTGCTCTACGGAGCTCTAGGAGGGATCCATGCTGGATTTAAAAAGCCTCCACAGAAGAACAAGGTTTTACCTGTAACGCTTCTCTTTGAGGGCTGGACCCTAGGAACCAGGACTCTTTTTGGTCTTGCCACATTACCTAAAATTGTCCTGAGGGGTGCTATACAGGCCCAAAGGAGTGGAACCCCTATTTAAAGGGACCCAGTCTTTGAAGGTTTAACTATGCTGCCCGCCGTGATGGGTGAAGTTTGGATCCGCTATTATAGCAGTATCCTGCAGCGAGGCAGGAACTGTAAAAGGTCCACCTATGCTTTTTCTCCCATATATATATATATATATATATATATATATATATATATATTATATATATATATATATATATATATATATATATATATATATATATAAATATATATAAAACTCTGTATGCCTTTAAAAATTTCTCCTCTAGAGGGAGTATATACACTTACTTTAATACGTTGCTACCCAGCTGCTCTCTGTCCTGGCTGTAACAGCATGTGTGATCCTGTAGCAGCGGTTCCTCTTTGAGGGAACTAAATGGGAACAGCAATAGTTTTACTATATACAAAACAGCCTTACAATACTATGTCCTAATTAAACGACATAAAGTGTTGCTGATAAATCCCCCCTCTCCCCCCTCTTTCCCGCCCTCTTCTAGAGAGATGCGGTAACAGTTTTTTTTCAGACATGTTGTTTTACTTGCTTGAGGTATTAGCTTCAGCATGGATGTGAGGGATAAGTAGCGCTAGGAGTGTACTTACTATGCAGTCATCGTCTGGTGAGCCAGACGGCACTAGCAGCCTCCTCCTTCGGGTCTGCAGTTACAGACCCGAATGCCACCTCGTGCATGCACATGCGCGGGCTTCTCTCATTTTTTTGAAAGAAGGAGGGGGGCGGGTATGGGAGAAGGGCGTGTCCTGACTATCCGACTATCTGGAGTACACGGCGCACGCACTGTGGGGGGGGGGGGCGGAATGCTGTGAGACAGATCAGGTTCACCTGAAGTTCTTTTGTCAAACAGGACAGATGCTCTGCTTAACAGCAACTCGAAGGAGCAATCCCTGCAAAGTAGAAAGTCTGCACACTTGAGGACACAGGAGCACTGGGTCACGTGAGGGGTGTAAGGCATTTCCAGTACAGGAAACAAAATTAATTCAGCACCAAAGCTGATATTTATAAATAGCATCGTTATGTATACTATTGCTTAAATAGGTTTTTTCCTGAGTGTGTCCGGACACGGCAAGCCAGGGTGAGTCAGTGGAACCTGTTGGTGGTGCAACTGCTTCTCACACTTCAGCCCCTGTATACGTGACTGAAGAAGCGTTTTCCTCTGCCCTGCAGGGCTTAGAAGGAAGATTGGCAGCTTTAATTGCATCCTCCATCCAAGGGAATAGGAAGCTTGCTAGATCCCTCTCTCCCACTCCAGACGCTTTATTGGGGGAACAGTGGGGACAGGATAAGGTATTACCCTCGGACGATCGAGAGGAAAAACAAGCCGATTATTCCTCTGCGGAGGAAACAATAGTTGATAATTTAACTAAACAATCTGAGGTACAAATCCTAATGGAGATGGTTTGCTCCACTTTCATGCTACCCTTAACGGAGTCAGCTGAAGGTCCGGTTTCCTCTTTGGGTTCTTTGAAACCTTCACAACCTATGCATGCGTTTCCTGTCTATGCATTACTAGAGAAGCTTATGTCTGCTGAATGTAATCATCTGGATAAGCATTTTATCCCTCCAAAGAGATTCTCTGTTCTCTATCCCATGGAGGAATAATTCACTAAAAGTTGGAAAGTTCCAGCAGTGGACACTGACTTTCAATGTGAATAAAAGTTTGACTTGTCCAGTAGAAAATGCGCAAATGCTTAGAGATCCAACAGTTAAGAAGCTGGAGTTCCTTTTTAAGATCCTCTTTTTTTCTTGGCAGGGACTGTGACTCAACCTGCAGTCGCCGCAATAGGCGTCTGTCAGTCCTTAAAGGACCAGTTTACATATGCTCTTAAAGAAGTCCCTGCACAACAGGCCTATGAGTTGGCCGAACTACCAAAAGCTTTATGTTTCGCTATTGACGCTATGAAAGATTCTATTCACCAGGCGTCTCGCCTTGCGCTTGTGCTAATACACATGCGTAGAACGCTTTGGTTAAAAAATTGGTCAGCCGAAGCACCTTGTAAAAGGCTTTTGACTAGTTTCCCTTTTCATGGGGAGCGACTTATTGGCGAGGATTTGGATAAATATATCCAGACGCTTTCTATTGGAAAGAGTACTCTTGCCAGTCAAAAGAAAATATAAACATCCTTCATTTAAGCTGACTTGTTCTCCTGCACCAGGGGCATCCACCTCTAGGCAGGGGAGACGGCCTCCGCTGTCAGACTCCAGAGGAAGGCCTCAGGGTCAGTCCCAGGCACAAAAATAAGACCTGGGACTGCAAATCTGTCAAGCAGAATACCAAGGCCTCATCATGAAGAGGCGTCCCCCCTCACCAGAGTGGGGGGAAGACTTCTGAAATACTTAGAAGTCTGGCAGGTGGAAATTCAGGACAAATGGGTTCTCTCCACAGAGTCTCTAGGATACAAACTAGAATTCCGGGAGTTTCCACCATCTCGTTTTTTGAAATCAAGCGTTCCCAAGGATCCAGGGAAAAGGCAATCCCTGTTTCAGGCATTAGACCGGTTATTGGATCAAGGGGTGATCATTCAGATCCCCACACAAGAGCAAGGTTCGGGGTTTTACTTAAACCTGTTTACGGTACCAAAACCAAATGGGCGTGTCAGACCCATTCTAGATCTGAGGAATCTAAATCAATTCCTGAAGATTCGCTCCTTTCGCATGGAGTCGATCAAGTCAGTAGTTTCCATCCTACAAGGAGGAGGACTCCTGGCATCCATCGACATCAGATATGCATATCTGCATGTCCCTATATTTCCTGCCCATCAAAAGGTTCTACGGTTCGAAGTAGAACAACAGCACTTTCAGTTTGTATCCTTGCCCTTCGGGCTAGCTACAGCACCCCGGGTGTTCACAAAAGTACTGGCCCCTCCTCTAGCCAGGTTAAGGGCACAGGGCATAACAGTCTTGGTATACTTAGACAATCTATTGATAATAGACCAGTCAGTGGCTCGCTTGGAGCAAAGTGTATGCATTACAAGCAGTTGCCTGGAAAGTCTGGGTTGGGTTCTCAACCTAAAGAAGTCCTCGTTAAGAAGACTGGAGTATTTGGGCCTGATTATAGACACGTCCCAGGAAAAGGTGTTCTTGTCTCCAGCAAAGATCAGCTCCATACGAGAGCTGGTGCTGAGGGTCAGATCAAAAAGAAATCCCTCAATTCGCCTTTGTATGAGGTTGTTAGGGAAGATGGTAACTTCATTCGAAGCAGTTCCTTATGCCCAGTTTAATTCGAGACTATTACAAAACAGTATTCTGTCTGCTTGGAACAAAACTATCCAAGCTTTGGACTTGCCAATGGTTATTCATGAGGACAGAGTGGTGTTACGCCCTCGTCCAGGTGTTTTGCCAAAAGTGGTTTCAGGCTTTCATCTGAATGAAGATATTGTCCTGCCATTGTTTTTTCCAAAACCAGGTTCCAGGGAAGAAAAGTCACTGCATTGTCTTGATGTAGTGAGAGCGGTGAAAATCTATTTAAAGAAAACTGCTCAGATTTGTAAGACTGATGTCTTATTTATTCTGTCAGAGGGTCCTAAGAAAGGACAGGCAGCGTCGAAATCCACTGTTGCTAAGTGGATTCGGAAGCAAAAATAAAAATTAAGTACAGCGCTACGTTTAGAAAGAAAGTGAAAAGCAGCCAACACACCTATAGACTCAAGGCAGAAAAAAAAAAAAAAAAAAAAAGTGGAAACAAAAGTGTGGCGCTATATATCACATCCACAGCCGTGTGTATTACAATAAAGACATATAAAAATGGTGAATACTACCAAAAAATGTATGACCATAAAATGGATAGTGTCAAATAATTAATCAGTGTTGATCACATATAAAGTAAATACACAATAATACTTAATCATCAGATATGCCATTGATTAATAGAAACCCGTGCTGGTTCCATGAGCCAAACACCAAACATAAAAAACATAAAAAATGTGTAGAAAAATAGTGAAGAAAACATCAACAGAGTTCAAAGGGGGTGATGCATGGCCAGATGGTATTTACAGAATTTTAGTCGCACCCAATCTGGCGAGTGGGCAGAAGGGAGACCACAAGTGTGCATAGATTGTACATCAGTGCCGGGGCCAACACCAGGAGTAGAGGAGGCTTACCGGAAAGAATTGACCTGAAATGGCGTACGCCAGACAAGTCAAAAAAGCATAATAACCACTGGTTCTGGGAAATGCGTCTTGTCAGATGTCATCAACATATGGTGGAAAGAAAAGGGGGGTCCGCACGGCTTCCTCTCCCATAAGTAATCCAGCATAAGCCAAACATGTAGTTTCATATGCCATGCAAGGAGCAAACAAAACTCACATAGCGTAAAAACGTTTTAAAACACTAGTTTATTAAAATAATAAAAAACAGACTCACATTTTGGAAAAACGAAACAGAGTTCAAATATCAAATAGCGGCGATCGTGAGGGGTCCACCCGACATGTTTCAGCTAAGGAGCCGTCATCTGGGGTATGGACCACCCTCACCTCACCGCTCTATAAACAGAAGATGACCCCCACTGGGAGTGTCTACAACCTGGAAGTGCAACAAGTAAGAATCACTTCCGGTTTTCAGGGTCATAGGATGACTAATTGAATAGTTATATTAAGAACAAATTAATAAAGCAGAGAACCATGTATCTCATGTTTCTAAATTAGAAGATTAAAAATGAAAAATAAGTACAAAAAAACGGTAAGCTGTGGCCTGAATCAGTCCATCTACCAGGAACTGGTCAGAACGCTAGCCAAGCCTCCCTTTCAGCCAGCCTGCTCCTCAAGCCTCACTTTCATATGTGATGCACTTCCCATCACACAGAGAGGAAGTAATACCACTGCATTCCATAAGGAGGAAACCAAGCCTCAATCTGAGGCGAAGTGTCAGCAGAGAGAAGAAATAAATCAGTGCACTGAAAAAAGGCATTAGTGTTAAAATAAAAACAGATTGGAAAAGAAAAAGAAAAAAAAGGGGGATAAAAATTATTACACAAGGCTAATGCTTGCAATAACATTACCTTATAAAGGTGATACAAGGACATTCTAATAAGGTTAATTAGTGATCAATATTAGAATCATGGACCATAATATTAAAGGGACACTGCCAATATCTGATGATTAAGTATTATTGTGTATTTATTTATTTATATGTGATCAACACTGATTAATTGTTTGACACTATCCATTTTATGGACATACATTTTTTGGTAGTATTCACCATTTTCATATGTCTTTATTGTAATACACACGCTGTGGATGTGATATATAGCGCCACACTTTTGTTTCTTTTGTTTTTTTTGTTTCTTTTTTTTTCTGCCTTGAGTCTATAGGTGTGTTGGCTGCTTTTCACTTTCTTTCTAAACGTAGTGCTATACTTAATTCCTATTTTTGCTTTCTATACGTTAGACATCTGGTATAGCTGCAGCGTATAATATTTCACTTAATATGGATATTTTTGATTATCGTGCATCCAGAGTAGTCAATACAGAGGGTGTATTTGTTGCCACCTCCAACGACACAGAAATTGGTGGGTTATTCATGAGATTAAAGAATGTCATGGTCTCTGAACTCCATTTGCAATGGGATTTAGCCTTCTTGGAGCAATATGTAACAGAAGTTATGATCCCACGGAGTCTTAGATGGGATGTTCATCCCCAACAAGGGGAAGTATATCTTGACTCTTGGTTTACTTATTTCAACGATGCTGGCATCAAGTTCCTGGATTTCCTAATCAATAGGAAACATATTTGTCTCTCTGTTTTGGATCAGGAGATTAAGGAACTGAAGGATAAATTACTTACCCATAAAAACTCAGTTGAATATAATACCCTGTCCTCCAATTTTCAGGCACATCTCATAAAGGGGGATAAGGAACAAAAAACGAAAAAACAAAAAAAGTATTCACTTGACACCGGGGACTACAAGGCGGGCAAGGTATTCGGATGGCAGAAATCCATTACAGCATCTGCTTCACAGCCACCCATGGAGACTAATGTCCACAGCCAGGATACCCTTGTTCCACCCATTGAGCCTGCGGACCGTCCAAAATCTTATGTAGATAGAGGACGGTCTCATGGCAGAGGCCCCCCTCCACAAAGGGGACGCCAGCCAAGTATGGCCCCCCTAAACAACAACAGAGAGGAAGAGGTCTTCCTTCTAGAGGGAGAGGGAGAGGGAGAGGAGGAAATAGGGGTGATTATCATAATTATAATGATTATCAACATTATGAACTGGAGAACTCCTACTATCGGGGCTCCCCGGTTCGCCACCACGAACCTTCTCATCACCCCTATCATCAGAATCCATCCTATTATAGACACCCTCCGGTTTCTACATATAATAGGTATTCCCCTCTACGTGATCACCATAATGAGAACGTTTATCCTTTCCCTAATGTAGGGTATGATCCATCCCCACGTATACGACCTTACTCCGATTCACGGACCCCTCGGGATTTTCACGAGGGTACCCAGAACAAAAAAAGAGGCCCAGAAACAAGAGAGGGTCCAGAGGAGGGAGGAGGGTCCAGAGAAGAAAAGCGCAAACTAAGTTAACATGTCAGGGGGTATTTAACTTGAGCAATACAATTCTCACTCAAGAAGAGAAAATTGTTTTAAACAAAGGTCTCAAATTTGCCCCTCCGTACAAACTTAATAAGTTTGATACGTTCATCGACATACAAAAGTTCATTAGAAAAGTTAATGTCCAAAGGTACATCATTTCAAACCCCACTAGGAATGTGGCCAGGGCAGCAACGTCCGGTACCGTCCATTCGGGCCTATCCAATCCCTCCCTCTTTAGTCCCCCTACACATCTTCCACCTACCATTATTTTGTTCAAAGAATTGGTGCTGAGAGATTTGGCTGCTATTCCACTTAAGCGCAAATTCTACAACCCTCAGTAGGTGTAAAGAGGTTATGTGATAACAAGAATCTAGTGATTCGCCCCGCCGACAAAGGCGGGGGAATTGTCCTACTAAACAAATCTGACTACATGGATGAAATGCCTTGCATTTTGGGAGATCGAGAGACCTACATAGAATTACCAAAGAATCCTACACTCAAGTACAAAAAAGAACTGAAGAACCTAGTAGCTAAAGGTTTTGACTCCTGTATTTTAAACAAAAAAGAGAGATCTTTTTTAGTCCCCCTTGCTCCACGCATCCCAGTTATATATTACTTTCCCAAAGTCCACAAGGACCCTCTCCACCCCCCGGGTCGACCTATAATTAGTGGTATCAACTCGGTCACCTCAAAGATTGGGAAATATATCGACTTTTTCCTACAGCCATCTGTACTTAAGATGCCGTCCTACTTAAAACATACTAAGGATGTGATTAAACTGTTTTCGAATGTTTCCCATTCTGGTGACCTTATCATGGCCACTGCGGACGTTGCGTCCCTTTATACCTGCATTCCACACCGTGAAGGTGTGGATGCGGTACATTATTTTCTAAACAGGGATGCCTCCCTTGCTTCACCCCAGATAGAATTCATTATTGATTTAATTGAGTTTGCAACACAACACAATTATTTCTGGTTTGGTGGTAAATTCTATCGCCAACATAAAGGGGTGGCTATGGGAGCAAAATTTGCTCCCAGCCTGGCCAACCTGTTCATGGACAAGTGGGAGGAGGATGTCGTCTATGCCATGGAGAACCCACACCTTCTGTTGTGGGCCCGGTACATAGACGACATCCTCCTCCTGTGGACAGGGAGTCATGATGGTCTGGTTGATTTTTTCACAACTTTAAATAACAATGATAGGGGTATTGCTTTATCCTTTGAAACTAGTACCACCTCAATCCACTTTTTAGACCTTGTCATTGAAAGAAGTGGGTCCTCATTTATATTTAGTACTTATTTTAAATCCACCGACAGGAACGCATACATATCGATTGATAGTTGCCACCACAGTTCCTGGATCAGATCTGTTCCCAAAAGTCAGTTCATACGATTACGAAGGAACTGTACTGATTCAGACACTTTTAGACTACAGGCCATGACCTTGAAAGATAGGTTCCTGGAGAAGGGTTATAACTCTGTGGATTTAGATAATGAGATCGAAAGTGCTTGTGCAACAGACCGTCAGTCATTATTAGAGGATAGACCTAGACAAACGAATGATGAATTCAAATGGTCCTTCTTGACATCTTTCTCCATGCAGTACAAGCATGTTAAGAAAATTTTTGAAAATCACTGGGATGTTTTAAAAACAGTTAAAATCTTGGGACCTCTGTTGCCTAAGACTCCAAAGGTGGTGTTTAAGAGTGTTCCATCTCTCCGGAATAGGTTAGCACCTAATGTCATCAACCCACCAGAGAGACCATCCTTTTTCCACAACTTGATTGGATTTTATCCTTGTAAAAAACGCTTGGTCTGTAAATTCAATACCTGTGGCAGAAGGGCTAGTCATAGTTTTTCTTCCACCGTGACCGGCTGTACTTACAAAATTAAACATTTCTGCACGTGTGTCACTACAGGAATAGTTTATCTTGTAACTTGCCCTTGTGGCAAGCAATATGTCGGCCGGACCATCAGATCTTTTACTTCACGGGTTTCGGAACACATCAATCTCATTAAAGCGGGCAGCACTAAATACACTGTCCCTAGACACTACAGGGAGGTTCACGATCGGAACCCTGTGGGTACTCAATTCCTCATTATAGATAGGTACGTGCCCCCCTGGCGGGGCGGGTCGATTCTTAGAGGCGTCTCGCGTTTAGAGACCTACTGGGTATATGAGTTGGGGTCCCATTTTTCACAGGGTATCAACGTGGAGTGGGACATCAACTCTTTTATTAACCAAGCTTGAATACAAATATGATCTCTCTTATTGTCTAAATGACCAAGAATATTGTTTTTTTACTATACAAGATGATTATATTATTGGGTGTCTTAATTTATGTCATGGAGTCCGGGATAATTACGGTTTAATTCAGAATGTAATTTTTGATATGTACACTGTTGATGTCCCCCATTGGCAGTGTCCCTTTAATATTATGGTCCATGATTCTAATATTGATCACTAATTAACCTTATTAGAATGTCCTTGTATCACCTTTATAAGGTAATGTTATTGCAAGCATTAGCCTTGTGTAATAATTTTTATCCCCCTTTTTTTTCTTTTTCTTTTCCAATCTGTTTTTATTTTAACACTAATGCCTTTTTTCAGTGCACTGATTTATTTCTCCTCTCTGCTGACACTTCGCCTCAGATTGAGGCTTGGTTTCCTCCTTATGGAGTGCAGTGGTACTACTTCCTCTCTGTGTGATGGGAAGTGCATCACATATGAAAGTGAGGCTTGAGGAGCAGGCTGGCTGAAAGGGAGGCTTGGCTAGCACTCTGACCAGTTCCTGGTAGATGGACTGATTCAGGGCACAGCTTACTGTTTTTTTGTACTTATTTTTCATTTTTAATCTTCTAATTTAGAAACATGAGATACATGGTTCTCTGCTTCATTAATTTGTTCTTAATATAACTATTCAATTAGTCATCCTATGACCCTGAAAACCGGAAGTGATTCTTACTTGTTGCACTTCCGGTTTGTAGACACTCCCAGTGGGGGTCATCTTCTGTTTATAGAGCGGTGAGGTGAGGGTGGTCCATACCCCAGATGACGGCTCCTTAGCTGAAACATGTCGGGTGGACCCCTCACGATCGCCGCTATTTGATATTTGAACTCTGTTTCGTTCTTCCAAAATGTGAGTCTGTTTTTTATTATTTTAATAAACTAGTGAACCAGTGGTTATTATGCTTTTTTGACTTGTCTGGCGTACGCCATTTCAGGTCAATTCTTTCCGGTAAGCCTCCTCTACTCCTGGTGTTGGCCCCAGCACTGATGTACAATCTATGCACACTTGTGGTCTCCCTTCTGCCCACTCGCCAGATTTGGTGCGACTAAAATTCTGTGAATACCATCTGGTCATGCATCACCCCCTTTGAGCTAAGTGGATTCGGCAATTTACAATTCAAACTTATGATTTAAGGGGTAAGATTCCCCCTATTCAAGTTAAGGCGCACTCTACCAGAGTGGTTGGTGCTTCCTGGGCAGTGCGTCACCAGGCCTCCATGGCTCAGATCTGTAAGGCTGCGACTTGGTCTTCAGTGCATACATTCAAAATTTTATCAAGAGCATGTAAGATGGAATGAGGATATCGCCTTTGGGCGCAGTGTGATGCAGGCAGCAGTATAAGTCCTCAGGTCTGGGGGTTGCCCTACGGGTTGTGTCTCCCTCCCCTCAAGTAGCATTGCTATGGGACATCCCACTAAGTAAATACTTGAGGCTCTGTGTCCTATGATGTACAATAAAGATTTTTAAGGATTTTTAAAACAGCTTACCTGTAAAATCTTTTTCTTGGAGTACATCATAGGACACAGAGCTCCCGCCCCTCTCTTTATGGGGTGTAAGTATATTGCTTGGCTATAAAAACTGAGGTACTCCTGGAAGGAGGAGGGGTTATATAGGGAAGTCAACTTCTTGTATTGGTTATACCAGTGTCAACACCTGAAGGTAGGCCCATAGCCCACTAAGTAAATACTTGAGGCTCTGTGTCCTATGATGTACTCTAAGAAAAGGATTTTAAATTTTTATTTCTTCTAACTTTAATGAGTGGCCACGTGTCTTGTTAAACTCCCTTCTGCGAAAAAGTTTTATCCCTATTGTGGGTTCACCAGTATGGTATTTGTAAATTTAAATCATATCCCCTCTCAAGCGTCTCTTCTCCAGAGAGAATAAGTTCAGTGCTCGCAACCTTTCCTCATAACTAATATTCTCCAGACCCTTTATTAGCTTTGTTGCCCTTCTTTGTACTCGCTCCATTTCCAGTACATCCTTCCTGAGGACTGGTGACCAGAACTGGACAGCATACTCTAGGTGAGGCCGGACCAGAGTCTTGTAGAGCAGGAGAATTGTCATTTTATCTCTGGAATTAATCCCTTTTTTAAATGCATGCCAATATTCTGTTTGCATTGTTAGCAGCAGCCTTGCATTGCATGCCATTGCTGAGCCTATCATCTACTAGGACCCCCAGGTCCCTTTCCATTCTAAATTCCCCCAGAGGTTCTCCACCCAGTGTATAGATTGCATTCATATTTTTGCCACCCAAATGCATTATTTTACAATTTTCTACATTAAACCTCATCTGCCATGTAGTTGCCCACCCCATTAATTTGTTCAGATCTTTTTGCAAGGTTTCCACATCCTGCGGAGAAGTTATTGCCCTGCTTAGCTTAGTATCGTCCGCAAATACAGAGATTGAACTGTTTACCCCAGGTCTTTTATGAACAAATTAAACAGGACTGGTCCCAGCACAGAACCCTGGGGGATCCCACTACCCACCCCTGACCATTCTGAGTACTCCCCATTCATCACCACCCTCTGAACTTGTAGCCAGTTTTCAATCCATGTACTCACCCTATGGTCCATGCCAACGGACCTTATTTTGTACAGTGAACGTTTATGGGGAACTGTGTCAAATGCTATTGCAAAATCCATATACCACCTCTATGGGCCTTCCTTTACCTAGATGGCAACTCACCTCCTCATAGAAGGTTATTAGATTGGTTTGGCAAGAACGATTCTTCATGAATCCATGCTGATTATTTCTAATGATGCCATTCTCATTACTAAAATCTTGTATATAGCCCCTTATCATGCCCGCCAAGAGTTTACATACTATTGATGTTAGGCTAACTGGTTTGTAATTGCTAGGGATGTATTTTGGCCCCTTTTTAAATATTGGTGCTACATTGGCTGTTCTCCAATCAGCTGGTACCATTCCAGTCAGTAGACTGTCAGTAAAAATTAGGAACAATGGTCTGGCAATTACTTGACTGACTTCCCTAAGTACTCTCGGGTGCAAGTCAGCTGATCCCGGTGATTTATTAATGTTAGGTTTCCCAAGTCTAATTTTAATTCTGTCCTCTGTTAACCATGGAGGTTCTTCCTGTGATGTGTCATGAGAATAAACACTGCAGTTTTGGTTACTGAAGCCCCCCGATTCCCTCGTGAAGACTGAGGAGAAGAATAAATTCAATAACTTCGCCATCTCTCCATCCTTTGTAACCAGATGTTCTTCCTCATTCTTTATGGGGCCAATATGGTCTTCCCTCCCTTTTTTACTGTGTACATACTTAAAGAATTTGTTGGGATTTTTTTTGCTCTCCTCTGCTATGTGTCTTTCATGTTCTATCTTGGCCGTCCTTATTGCACCCTTACATTTCTTGATGCATTCTTTATAAAGTCTGAATGCTGATGGTGATCCCTCAACCTTGTATTTTTTGAAGGCCTTCTCCTTTGCTTTTTTATGCATTTTTACATTGGAGTTAAGCCATCCAAGACTTTTGTTCGCTCTTTTAAATTTATTACCCAATGGGATGCACCGGCTAATGCCCTTATTTAATATGCTCTTAAAGCAAACCCAACTCTCCTCCGTGTTCTTTGTTCCTAAGATTTTATCCAAATTTATCCCTTCTTACAAGGTTCGGAGTTTAGGGAAGTTGGCTCTTTTGAAATTCACTGTCTTTGTATTCCTCTTATGTTTCCTATTTGTGTGATTTATACTGAAGCCAATTGACCTTTGATCGCTGTTACCTAAATTGCCCCATATTTCCACATCCGTGATCAGGTCTGTATTGTTGATAATCAGTAGATCCAGTAATGTTTTATTTCTAGTTGGTGCATCTACCATCTGACACATAAAATTGTCCTGCAAGACATTTAGGAACTGGCGAGCCTTAGATGAATGCGTGGTTCCCTCCGCCCAGTCTATGTCTGGATAATTAAAATCCCCCATTATGATAACGCTTCCCATCCTTGCTCCTAATCCAAATTGTGATAGGAGACCCCCCCCCAGGTTAGGGGGCCTATAGCATATTCCCAGTATTATTTTCCCCTTAGCTTCATCCCTTTGGAGATCTACCCATAAGGATTCCACCTTCTCCCTAGCTCCCTTAGTGATGTCATCTCTCACATTCACTTGTACATTATTCTTAATATATAGGCATACCCCTCCCCCTTTTTTACCCTCTCTATCCTTGCAATAAAGGGTATACCCTTGAATATTTGCCAGCCAATAATGAGAGCTGTTGAACCAGGTCTCTGAAATTCCCACAAAATCCAAATCCTCCTCGTACAACAGTATCTCTAGTTCACCCATCTTGTCCGCCAGGCTCCTGGCATTGGTGAACATGCCACGTAGTTTAGACCGGTAGCATATTATCCTCTTATTGGGTGTTCCGCGATTGCAACTAGGACTTGCTACTATACTTACCTTGGATTTATGTGCTTTGGTCAACCTTTCACTAATGCCCCCAATACTACCCTCTAGAATATGTTCCGCACTGACTATCTCTACCTCTGGACCCTCCCCCATCGCCTAGTTTTAAAAAAAAAAGCCTTCTAACTTTTTGGCCATCTTCATTCGCCAGCTGATCTGCACCCTCCTCATACAAGCTGTACACTTACTACTTTACATTGTAGCAAAGTGTCATATCTTCAGTGTTGTCACATGAAAAGATATAATAAAATATTAACAAAAATGTGAGGGATGTACTCACTTTTGGGAGATACTGTATATTTCTTTCCCAACAATAATAGGTATACTTAATGCCGCGTACACACGAGCGGACTTTACGGCAGACTTGGTCCGGCGGACCAGATTCCGTCGGATAATTCGATCGTGTGTGGGCTCCAGCGGACTTTTTTTCCCAAAAGTTCGAGGGACCTAGAAATGAAACATGTTTCAAATTTTTCCGACGGACTGGAGTCCGGTCGAAAAATCCGCTCGTCTGTATGCTAGTCCGACGCACTAAAACCGACGCTAGGGTAGCTATTGCCTACTGGCTATCAACTTCCTTATTTTAGTCCGATCGTATGTCATCATGTACGAATCCGTCGGACTTTGGTGTGATCGTGTGTGTCCAAGTCCGTCCGTTTGTAAGTCTGACGCACCTACGCTACAAAGTCCGTCGGAAAGATCGTCGGACCAAGTCTGCCGTAAAGTCCGCTTGTGTGTATGCGGCATTAAGCTATTTTTACTTTTAATATGCTCTACTTCAAAATAATATATTTTTATTGTATAACAGAATTACTATTGTGCCAGTATTCACTCAAATCATGACTATATTTAGGATATGCAATATAATATATATAATTTGAACACCTTTTTATCATATACTTTTAAAATAGACGGATATAACACTTCTTAGTGAAACAAGTTTGTTTTTCTCTGGTAGTCGTCTAAAATAGACTTTGGACAGCCTTGTTAGTTTTTATAGAAGGTGGTGAGCTGAACAAACCAATCTTAAAGTGATTGTAAACCGTCGTCACAGTGTCATGCCTACCTCCACTGTGCAGTTCGTTTTGCACAGAGTGGCCCCGATCCTCGACTTCTGGGGTTCCCCTGGCAGCGCTATCAGCTCCTCCCCGCATCGGTGAACCCCCTATCTCTCCCTGGGGGTTACCGCACGGCGCGCTCCTGAGTCCAGCATTTACGTCCATACACACAGAATGACGGACTTGGCCCCGCCCCCCATGTCATTGAATTTGATTGACAGCAGCGGGAGCCAATGGCTGTGCTGCTATCAATCTATCCAATCAAGAGCCAACACAACGGGCAGAGAGGCAGAGCGCGTCTCTGCCGAGGGAGCAAACAGCTCAGGTGAGTAAAATGGGGGGGCTGCTCAGTGTCAGAAGTTTTTTTCACCTTAATGCGTAGGATGCATTAAGGTGAAAAAACGTGAGGGTTTACAACCCCTTCAGCTTCACCATCAACTTTTAGTATAGGTATCATGCTTCAACCGTCGTCTTATTTAACGCACAGCAATATCCTTGGGTTTTTCTTTATGTAAAACAGTTGGTTTGTAATGTTCAAGGCCTGATGAGTCACTTGTGTTGGAAAAAAAAAGCTGAACTAACTGTGACCTGATTTTTAACTTTCTATCATGGGGCTTATTCCTTATAGAAATAAATAGGAAAAATATTTTTTATTTCTTCCCCAAAAACTCTAACAATGTACTCCAGAAGTATGTTTGTTCAGGGTGTTGAAGGCTGAAGAATGGTCAACATATTTAATGATCTTTTTGAAAGAAACTCTCTTCTTGGCTCACAAACAGATTGCTATGAAATGAATGATGCGCCCCCCCCCCCCCCGTTAATTAATGGATTGATGCAGTAAATCATATTATTATAACTCATGAGAAAATTAGGCTTACGAACATTGGGGGATCCAGCAGAAATATTATAAAATTTGGGGAGAATGGTGTAGAATTGAAGTGAGTAATTATAGACATGAAGGTCAATAGAAGGCATAGAAATAGAGATAAGGGAAAGATATGATGGGATAGATAGATACAGTATATATATGGGAGGGACGTCATCGCGGCTCCAGCCAATCACAGTGCTGGAGCCGCGATACCCGGAAGTAACTCCGGGGAGAAATGTCGCCGGATGGTGCTGTGTACAGGCACCAAAGCGGGGGCTTTCAAACTCAGGTGATAATTACATAATGAGCTAGTATGCTGTGCATACTAGCTCATTATGCCTTTGTCTTGCAATTTTTTTTTTTTCATGTGGGTTTACAAACACTTTAATTTATTCCTGTTGTATTTGTAAAATAAATTGTATTATATATAAATATGTAATAAAGAGTATTTACAAAAAAAATAGTGCTTGGCCACCACACCAGGGCAGGCATGAACTGAGCAAAGCAAACAGGTACTTGTGGTTGGCAGACAGGCAAAGGGGTTTAACCACTTCCCGCCCACCAGCTGTCATATGACGTCCTTGACTTTGTGCAGGTATATCTGAATGATGCCTGTAGCTACAGGCATCATTCAGATTTTGGCTTTTTCAGCCAGCAATTCCCTACACCATTAAGAATGATCATAGCAGCTGTTCCGCCGCTTGATTGTTCTTACAGGTGGCGAGAGGGGACGTGGCGAGAGGAGACGTCCCCCCTCTCCCACTGCCCTCCGGTGCTTCTACCGACTCACCGATTCCATTGGTGAGTCGGAGACAGGATCTCCCGGCCCCGGATGTTTACCATAGAGATTACCATCTGGTCCACCGGAGTCTCTATGATCGTTCGGAGGCCGGGCGCAATGTTATGACGTCACGCCCGGCCTCTGCTTTCAAACAAACAGTGCCGCCTCGGCTAGGAAGCTGAGATCGTTTTTTTTTTTTTAATTTCAGGCTTCCCAGCCTAGAGGTGAGATGTGGGGTCTTATTGACCCCATATCTCACTGTAAAGAGGATCAATCATCATATTCCTATTACAAGGGATGTACATTCCTTGTAATAGGAATAAAAGTAATCCAAAAAATTTTTTTTTTAAAAAGTGTCAAGCTAAAAAAAAAAAGTAAAATTAACAATAAAAAAAATTAAACATTTAAAGCGCCCCTGTCCCCACGTGCTCGCACGCAGAAGCGTACCCATACGTAAGTACCGCCCACATATGAAAACGGTGTTCAAACCACACATGTGAGGTATCACAGCGTTATAGCCAGAGCAATAATTCTAACTCTAGACCTCCTCTGTAACTCAAAACATGTAACCAGTAAAAAAGCGTCGCCTATGGGGATTTTTAAGTACCGAAGTTTGGCACCATTCCACGAGCATGTGCAATTTTGAAATGTAGGTTTCTATTTACTTGGCATAACTTCATCTTTCCCATTATGCAAAAAAATTGGGCTAACTTTATTGTTTTGTTTTTTTTGAAGCACAAAACTGTTTTTTTTTCCAAAAAAAACCCATTAGAAAAATTGCTCAGCAAATACCGTGCGTGATAAAAAGTTGCAACAACCGCCATTGTATCTCTAGGGTCTTTACTAAAAAAACATTTATAATGTTTGGGGGTTCTATGCATAGGTGTGCACAGCCTATTGCATTAGGGTGTGCACACAAAAGCTCAAGCACATATTCCTGTATGTGCATGTGTACAGTATACTGATGGTGTCAGTAGGGCAGTGGACGGTGTCGGTTGTTTTTATTTTTATTATTTTATTTTTTATTATTTTTTTTTTCACAATTTTTTGGAAGCCCAGTTAGGGGACTTTGCTGAAATATTAGGGGGTCTAAAAGGGGGGGGGGGATCTGCATTACACAAGGTGATGATTTGGGTGTGCCTATGGTTCTCTGTAATTTTCTAGCAAAAAATGATGATTTTTACATGTAGGAGAGAAATGTCAGAATTGGCCTGGTGGTAATGACAGTTCAGGTAGAAGGCAGGCAGAGTTCAGAGAATAGTCGATATCTGATCCAAGGTCATACACAGGGAAATCCAATCTGGCAGAGCAGGGCAGGCAAACAGGCAGCTTGATCAGGTATTACACAATCTATCACAAGCATGGGACTGCAAGCTTGGCTAGCTTAAAATGGAGTTCCACCCAAAAGTGGAACTTCCGCTTTAAGGACTCCTAACCCCCTGACATGTCACATTTGGCATGTCATTTGTTGAGGGGGAGTGGGTACCTAGTTTTGATAGGTACCCAGCTCCCTCTTCTACTTGGCCGGCCTAGGCGACTCAAGCAGAAGTTCTCCTCTCCCCCTCCCTCCCTCCCTGAAATGCCCTGGGACCTGTGACGTGTCCCAGAAGATTGCCCGGCCATTAAGAAAGGTGCAGCGCGTCTCACGCATGCGCAGTACGCACTTGGCTGTAAAGACCTCAAGCTGTCACGGCGGGGTGCCCACACTTGTGATGCCAGTGCTGGAGATAACTAAGAGTATGGGCGGCTGCATCACTGGACCATGGGACAGGCAAGTATATGTTTATTAAAACTCAGCAGCTAAACTTTTTGTAGCTGCTGACTTTTAATAAACACAAAATCGAGTGGAACTTCACTTTAAATCAGGTTTGGTCTCCACCCAGGGTCTGGTCACATCAATCACCCTGCAGGTGGACAGACAGAGAAGGAGAATGCCACAGCCAAAACCAGGATGCTGGAATGAGAAGCAGGAGCGCTAGATGCTCCTGGCAGCCAACGGATACAATTTTTCAATCAAATTTTGCCTTATGAGAAACTTATATTTGAGCATAGGAGGTTGCCCCAAGAAATACAACACAATTTGGGAAGTCTGGTGCTCCACCTCTCTTACTGTGTAGAGTAATTTGTTAGGCTGTTAGATTTCTCTTCTTCCAGGACACTGTATTTGCTGTTGATATTGCTATAGCACTGTGTACGTATATGTAAGTAGCCACTGATTGCGGGTACTGTTATGCTTGATTTACAAGATTTTTTTATTTAAAATCAGAGAGGCTCTTAATTGAAATAACATTAAACCATACAGTCTAAGAACAGTACAATTTTAGAGAGTCCACTCTTGCAAATTTACAATTGCTGTGAATCCTAAGCTCACACACAAAATATACCATACATGGGTGAAATAATAAAGCAACATACAAGATGCTTAACTGTGCTTTACGGTTGTGAGACTATGCTATGATATCCTCATGTTCAGTTGTATCCTATTCAGCTGACACTGAGAAGTACTTTTTCTTTATCGTACATCACGGGACACAGCCGCAGTAATAACTGTATGGGTTATATGGCACCTTCAGGTGGTGGACACTGGCACACCCTAAACAGGAAGTTCAATTCCCCATATAACCCCTCCCCTTACTGGGAGTACCTCAGTTTTTTCACGTCTCTTGTCTTATGCCGCGTACACACGGTCGGACTTTTCGGCTACAAAAGTCCGATGGCCCGTCTGACGGCCCGTCCGACAGACTTTTGGCAGACTTGCGGCGGACTTTCTAACAAATGGACTTGCCTACATACGATCACACAAAAGTCCGACAGCCTAGTATGCAGTGACATACACCAAGTCCGACGAGACTATAAAACTGAAGTTCAGTAGCCCGTACGACACCCTTTGGGCTCCTTCTGCTAATCTCGTGTTTATCTCGTGTTAGTAGAAGTTTGGTGAGAGACGATTCACGCTTGTGAGACTCATATTTTTCAGTTCGTTTTAACTGTTGTTCAGTCTGTGCTTGTGAGGTTTGTATCTGCTTTTCAGTGCGTTTGGTCAGTTGGCATTGAGCAATCTTTGTTTTATTGTCCGCTCGTTGCTGATTTTCAGGTCGCTCTTCACAGGCCTTGCTGTTCTTCAGTGCATTCTGTTAAGTGCGTTCTGACCAGCCGACCGTTTTGAAGCCATGTTACCTGTACGTACCCGTCGTAGAGCTCGTGCATTGTATGTGCTTGGTGCTGTAGTTCATTCTTCAGCCCAAGACCAGTCCATGAACAGGGCGAGGAGGAGTTCATGGACAAAGAATTGGTTGCTCCAGCGTGACCAATTCTCTCACATGCCATTGCTCCGTGAGATCCGTGAGAATAATCCTGAGGATTTCAGGAACTTTCTCCGGATGACGGACCCCCGTTTTTGACCGTTTGGTGGCTTTGCTCACCCCTTATATCAGCAGGCAGGATACCTGCATGAGGCAAGCCATCACTCCGGAGCAGAGGCTAGTCGCCACGTTGCAGTACTTGGCGACAGGGAGAAGCCTGCAGGACCTTAAGTTCTCGACAGGCATCTCCCCCCAGGCTCTGGGGATCATTATCCCAGAGACCTGTTCTGCCATCATTCAGGTCCTGCAGAAGGAGTATATTAAGGTAAGAATTTTATCCTTTATTAGCATCACATGTTATTTTATTTAATGTTTGATAATGTAATGTATTTCTTAACTCAAACACTACTTACCATCATTGCAATATAGTGCGAATGTCCCCTTTTTGTCCTCATGCATGCTGTAATTTTTTCATGTTCTTTTTTGTCCTGCATGTATATTTGCCTTCACTAATCTCTCCAGCATGCAATGCTGGGCACATAACCACCTAGTCTACTCACTTTTAATGTATTTTGTCAGCTGCATTGTAGTTTTTTTCCCCCAAACTCCATCCAAATATTGTGTGTGTCATTAACTCAATTTCCAATCCCCCCCTCCCCTAAACTCCATCCAAATAGCGTGTGTGTCATTAACTCAATTTCCAATCCCCCCCCCCCCAACTCCATCCAAATAGTGTGTGTGTCATTAACTCAATTTCCAATCCCCCCCCCCCCCAAACTACATCCAAATAGTGTGTGTGTGTCATTAACTCAATTTCCAATCCCCTCCCCCCCTAAACTCCATCCAAATAGTGTGTGTGTCATTAACTCAATTTCCAATCCCCCCCTCCCCTAAACTCCATCCAAATAGCGTGTGTGTCATTAACTCAATTTCCAATCCCCCCCCCCCCCAACTCCATCCAAATAGTGTGTGTGTCATTAACTCAATTTCCAATCCCCTCCCCCCCCTAAACTTCATCCAAATAGTGTGTGTGTGTCATTAACTCAATTTCCAATCCCCTCCCCCCCTAAACTCCATCCAAATAGTGTGTGTGTCATTAACTGAATTTCCAACCCCCCCCCCCCCCAAACTCCATCCAAACTCCATCCAAATAGTGTGTGTGTCATTAACTCAATTTCCAATCCCCCCTAAACTCCATCCAAATAGTGTGTGTGTCATTAACCCAATTTCCAATCCCCCCCTAAACTCCATCCAAATAGTGTGTGTGTCATTAACTCGATTTCCAATCCCCTCCCCCCCTAATAATTTGCTATAATGTTCTGTGGTGTTGATTTTAAAAAAGCAAATATATGTTGCACTTTGCAAAATGCATTTGCACTCTGCAAGTGTATTTGCTCCAGGGCTTTAGTAAATGAGCAGAAGCTCTGCTGATTTCCATCATCCGATCATGTGCAAGCCACAAAGTGTTTGGATTACTTGCCCTTGCATGTGATTGGGTACTCCTTGCAACATGAATCCTTTTTACCTTACCTCATTTACTAAGCTGTGGAGCAACTGCACTTGCAGAGTGCAACCAACTGCACTTTTCAAACTGCACAGTCTTGTAGCCTTTAGTCAATCAAACCCTGCGTGTCCTTAAACTTAATTTCTAATTTCACCACCCCCTAAAATGTAACAATGTGCCATCAGAGGGGGTGAGCAATCTGATAAGTGTGCCTTTCCATATTATTTATTAAAGAAGATTTCAACAATTTCATGTTATACTGATGCTGGGCAATATTGTTTTAATAAGTGTAATGTTCTTGCAATGTTCTTTTCAAAATTACTGATTTTTGGTTTCTTGTTTGATTCCCCAGTTTCCTTCAACGCCACAGGAATGGCAGACTGTGGCATCCCATTTTGCCACCCGTTGGGACTTTCCCAACTGTGGAGGGGCTATAGATGAGAAACATGTCCACATTGTGCCACCACCCCATTCGGGGTCATACTATTTTAATTATAAGGGGTTCCATAGTATTGTCTTAATGGCGGTGGTGTCGGCACAATATGACTTTCTGTATGTGGACGTGGGGAAGAATGGCTGGATGTCGGATGGAGGAGTATTTGCCCAGACGGAGTTTTACCAGCGTCTCCAGAGTGGTGGCCTGGGATTGCCACCTGATGCGGATAACATGGAAGGACTCCCCTTTGTCTTCATAGCAGATGAAGCCTTCGCTCCTGAGAAAGCACCTCATGAGGCCATTCCCCCAAAGGACCCTCACCCCGGAGAGGAGGGTTTTTAATTTCCGGCTGGCCAGAGTGAGAAGAGTTGTTGACAATGCTTTTGGGATTCTGGCCAGCCGCTTCCGCCTGTTTCAGACATCGATAATCTTGCGGAATACAAACTTAATTACATAGTTTTAGCGTGCTGCATGCTGCACAACTTTTTGAACAAACATTCCCCAAATTATATTTTGCCAGTTGGGCCTGAGACCGGACTTATTAGTGACAATCTGACAGGCCTGGATACTGTCCGTACTGGCTTGGCCCCCCAAAGTGCCCGTCAAGTTCGTGAGCGATATGTAGATTATTTTATGGGTAGGGGGGCCATTGCAATGCCCCAGAATATTTAATTTGTTAAAGTGGAGTTCCACCCACTTTTACAACTCTTCAGCATCCCTCACTAAACTGTGCACTGTACACGAATTTGATATTTTTTAATTTTTTTTCTCAGCACCTACTGTATATCTGCTGTATTCATTTTTCACTTCCTCCTCCCTAGCCGTGGCTCATCGCATCATTTCCTGTTTGCAGTGCCTTCTGGGAAGGGGCGGCAACTTCCTCTGACACTGCTGTTGCTATGGAAACCTGACCTGAAACCTATTACGCTGCTTGTGCTGCACTGAGCATGTGCGAGATCTGCAAGTATGAGATCCAGGAAGAAATACAATCTGGCTTCAGATGCCCACACTTAAGATGGCTACGGCCTGCTGTACGTTTATAAAATAACAAACTACTGCTATAAACTAACAAAACAGACCTTAGTTTACAGACTAACTTTACTAGAATACATTAAGCTTGTGTATTATAGGGGTATTTTTATTTAAAAAGTATCATTTCGGCTGGAACACCACTTTAATTACTACACGGATTTTTGAATATTCTGTGTACATTCACTTATGCGTTTGTAAAAAATTTTGATAGTCCAAAATATATCTATATTTATAAATTGCTAACAATAGAATTAGGTCCTTTTTTTTTAACAATATTTTATTTTCTTTTTGTTTTAACAAACGGGCCTCTTTTTTATTTTATTTTATTTTATTTTTTTTTTAAAACAGGCCTCTATTTTTTTTTTTTAACCACCTCAATACAGGGCACTTAAACCCCCTTCCTGCCCAGACCAATTTCAGCTTTCGGTGCTCTCACACTTTGAATGACCATTACTCAGTCATGCAACACTGTACCCAAATGAAATTTGTGTCCTTTTTTTCACACAAATATAGCTTTCTTTTGGTGGTATTTAATCACTAATGGGTTTTTTATTTTTTGTGCTATAAATAAAAAAAGACCGTAAATGTTGTGAAAAATTGCCTTTTTCTTTGTTTTTGTCATAAAATTTAGCAAATTAGTAATTTTTCTTCATACATTTTGGCCACAATTTATACTGCTATATATCTTTGGTAAAAATAACCCAAATGAGTGTATATTATTTGGTCTTTGTGAAAGTTATAGAGTCTACAAACTATGGTGCCAATCACTGAAAATTGAAAACATCTGATCAGGCCTTCAGTACATCAGGTGAATCTCATTTCTTGAGGTACTAACAAGTCAGAAAAGTACAAATACCCCCCAAATGACCCCTTTTTAGAAAGTAGACATTCCAAGGTATTAAGTAAGTAGCATGGTGAGTTTTTTTAAGGTGTAATTTTTTCCCACAATTCTTTGCAAAAGGAAGATTTTTTTTTTTTTTTTCAAAATTTTCATATTAACTGGTTATTTCTCTCACAGGAGCATATGCATACAACAAATTACACCCCAAAATACATTCTGCTACTCCTCCTGAGTATGGCGATACCGCATGTGTGGGACTTTTACACAGCCTGGCCACATACAAAGGCCCAACATTGAAGTCGCACCATCAGGCGATCTACGAGCATAAATTTCACATCTCATTTCTCAACCACCTATTACACTTTTGAAGGCCCTGGAGCACCAGGACAAAGGAATTGCCCACAAAATGACCCCATTTTGGAAAGCAAACACCCCAATGTATAATCTATGAGGCATAAGGAGTCTTTTGAATGGTTATTTTTTTTCCAGATGTTTTTGGAAAATGTGGGAAAAAAATGAAAACGCATTTTTTTTACACAAAGTTGTCCCATTTATAAGATATTTCCAACACATAGCAAATACATAGCAAAAATGACACCCCAAAATACATTCTGCTACTCCTCCTGAGTATGGCGATACCGCATGTGTGGGACTTTTACACAGCCTGGCCACATACAAAGGCCCAACATTGAAGTCGCACCATCAGGCGATCTACGAGCATAAATTTCACATCTCATTTCTCAACCACCTATTACACTTTTGAAGGCCCTGGAGCACCAGGACAAAGGAATTGCCCACAAAATGACCCCATTTTGGAAAGCAAACACCCCAATGTATAATCTATGAGGCATAAGGAGTCTTTTGAATGGTTATTTTTTTTCCAGATGTTTTTGGAAAATGTGGGAAAAAAATGAAAACGCATTTTTTTTACACAAAGTTTTCCATTTATAAGATATTTCCAACACATAGCAAATACATAGCAAAAATGACACCCCAAAATACATTCTGCTACTCCTCCTGAGTATGGCGATACCACATGTGTGGGACTTTTACACAGCCTGGCCACATACAAAGGCCCAACATTGAAGTCGCACCATCAGGCGATCTACGAGCATAAATTGCACATCTCATTTCTCAACCACCTATTACACTTTTGAAGGCCCTGGAGCACCAGGACAAAGGAATTGCCCACAAAATGACCCCATTTTGGAAAGCAAACACCCCAATGTATAATCTATGAGGCATAAGGAGTCTTTTGAACGGTTATTTTTTTTCCAGATGTTTTTGGAAAATGTGGAAAAAAAATGAAAACGCATTTTTTTTACACAAAGTTTTCCATTTATAAGATATTTCCAACACATAGCAAATACATAGCAAAAATGACACCCCAAAATACATTCTGCTACTCCTCCTGAGTATGGCGATACCACATGTGTGGGACTTTTACACAGCCTGGCCACATACAAAGGCCCAACATTGAAGTCGCACCATCAGGCGATCTACAAGCATAAATTGCACATCTCATTTCTCAACCACCTATTACACTTTTGAAGGCCCTGGAGCACCAGGACAAAGGAATTGCCCACAAAATGACCCTATTTTGGAAAGCAAACACCCCAACGTATAATCTATGAGGCATAATGAGTCTTTTGAGCAGTTATTTTTTTACAGAAGTTTTTGGAAAATGTGGAAAAAAAATAAAAACGCATTTTTTTTACACAAAGTTGTCCATTTATAAGATATTTCCAACACATAGCAAAAATGACACCCCAAAATACATTCTGCTACTCCCCCTGAGTATGGGGATACCACATGTGTAAGACTTTTACACAGCTTGGCCACATACAGAGGCCCAACATCCAAGTAGCACCATCAGGCATTCTAGGAGCGTACATTACATAGATAATTTCCTGGCAACCTATCATTTTTGAAGGCCCTTCATATTTCTAACACATAGCATGTACATACCAAGAATTACAATCCAAAATAAATTCTATTGCGGAAAGGATAAAAAAAAAGTATTACCTGTGCTTTTAGTAGTGTCCACAGAAGAGAGCACTGGTCCAGGCAGCAGTCAGGGATGTGCTTAGCGACAGCAATAATAACTATCCAGGCAGCAGGCAGGAATATTGTCTATAGTCGGCACAGCACAGTCCATAGGAATTGTCCAGGCAGAGACAGCCAGCACAGCCATAATATTGGTCCTGGTACACTGTTACCTGCAGACACACATTATTGTACCGCTCTCCAGCCCTTCATAAACATACTGCCTCTTGCTACAGCGAATTATTTGCATAGTCCAGGTAACAGGCAGAGGTGTGGTCCGTTCATGCGGCAGGCAAAGGCATGATGGCAGTAAGTCAGCAGAAGGCTGAGGGCCGCAATCGGGTAAGACCTGTGCACAGGGGCACAGGGGTAGAGGCTTCGACCCACCCAAATCTCTATGAAGCCTCCGGACTCCAGACCCTAATCCGGAAATTACAAAACCGGGAGAAAACAAAAAAAATTGTTATCTCCATCCGGAAAAACTATTCTGGAGCCCCTCACATATGTGAGACCCCTGTGTACTATAATAGCAGTGCAACAGATCAGTCCAAGCGGTAGGCAAAAGCATAGTCCATAAAACAGGCCAGGGTCAGTTAACGTGCAAGCAGTCCAAGCGGTAGACAGAAGCGTAGTCACAAAACAGGCCAGGGTCAGTTCACGAGCAAGCAGTCTAAACGGTGGGCAGAGGCATAGTCAAAACAGGCCAGGGTCAGTTCATGTGGAAGCAGTCCAAACGGTAGGCAGAGGCATAGTCAAAAAGCAGGCCAGGGTCAGTTCACATTGAAGGCAGTGGCATGGTTATTTGGGGAAGCATGGAAAATGATCAGCGAAAATGGGGAAAATATGGGCTAATAATCTAGGGATGTATGATACAGTTCGAAGCATTCCCCAATGCAAAGGCCAGGTTGGGAGGGACACTGGGGAAAATGGTAGCTGGTATCTTTTCGAAAACCTCTTCTGCTGCACACACGACATTTTTTTTGCCGTCTTCGGCCTGCTTCCGATGGTGGAATGTTGTACAGGAAGTGGCGTTCATGAAGTCGGCTAACAGCATCAGAACGAGGTACTTCTGGGAGGGGTCTTTGTGGATAGATGAGGGATGTGACTACTACTTCTATGAATTTTAGGAAGGGGGCGGGGCTTTCTGTGGATTTTGTGTAGATTATGTAGGAATTGTAAATGGCTAAATGGATTAGATATATTGCTACCTTCTTATACCAGAATCGGGACCTCCTTATTGACAAATAGGGCTGAATCATTTGGTCATTGAAATCCACCCCCCCCATGTAGAGATTATAGTCTTGGACACATGTCGGTTTTTCAATGGGACCTCATCTTCTTGAACTACAACCGTAGTGTCATCATGAATGGTGGACATCATGTGCACGTTCCTGTTATCCTTCCACCTCAAGGCCAGCACTTCATTACATCTCAGTGTTGCTCTTTCCCCCTTTTTCAGCCTTTTGTTCACAATGGATTGTGGGAAGCCCTTCCTATTTTTTCTTGAAGTTCCGCAGGCCAGGGTTTTTTCAATATATAGGTGTCTGAAAAGGGGCAGGCTGGTATAAAAGTTGTCCAGGTATATATGATAGCCTTTTTTCAGAAGTGGGTAAGCCAGGTCCCATACGATTTTTCCAGTTGTGCCCATGTAGGCCGGGCACTCAGGGGGCTGGAGCATGGAATCTCTTCCCTCATAAATGCGGAATGCATATAGATATCCCGTGGCTCTCTCACACAGCTTGTAAAATTTGACTCCATATTTGGCCTTTTTGCTAGGAATATACTGTTTTATTCCTAGCCGGCTTGAAAATGGTACCAGGGACTCATCCACACATATATTCTTCTCGGGGACATAAAGTTCTGCAAATCGTTGGGAAAATAAATTTATTAGTGGGCGAATCTTGTATAGCTTATCGGAATTTGGATGATTGCGGGGAGGGCACTGGGTGTTGTCGTTAAAATGAAAGAATCTCATAATCATCTCATATCGGGACCTGGACATAGTGGCAGAATACATGGGCATGTGGTGGATGGGGTGGGTGGACCAATAGGTATGTCCTTCATTTTTTTTGTAATCCCCATATTTAGAGTGAGGCCCAAAAACAATTTGAACTCCTCCAAATTCAAATCTCTCCACTCAAACGGATGGGCATAAGATGATTGGGGGTTGCTGGCAATATACTGCTGGGCATACAAATTTGTCTGGTCCACAATGGACTGCAGCAAAGTGTCGGGCAAAAACAGGTGAAAAAAATTGATCTCTGTAAAATTTTGGGTGTTGGCCTGCACACCTGGCTGTGCTGTGAAAGGGGGAATATTTGGTGATCCCGAGTTGGAAGGCAGCCATGTTGGGTTGGCAAGACCATCTGGCATATAGGTAGCGGCCCTGGCTCTTGGGGGACGTGACACTCCAGTAGTTGGGGGAGTTGAATTTCCTGTGCTGGAACTCAGGTGTGATGTGGCAGCACTGGTACTGGGCATTTGTGCGCAGGGCCTATCTCTGGTGGCAGCACTGGTACTGGGCCTTTGTTCCTGGGGCCTATTGCTGGCGGCAGCACTGGTACTGGGCCTTTCTTCCTGGGGCCTATTTCTGGCGGCAGAGCTGGTACTGGGCCTGGGAATATAATCCCGGTTGCTGGCGGCTTCCTGGTTTCCAGAGTGTCGTGCCCTTTTAGGAGGGACCCATTCTTCATCCGAATCATTGCTACTCTCGATCGGTTCAAATGCCGAATTTGATTCGGAATCAGAATGGGACTTTGATGAGAGCTCCCCGGTGCTCTCATCAGTCATAGAGAGGATCTGGAACGCCTCCTTACTAGTATATCCTCTTTTGGACATGGCTGTGTGGCGGGTAGCTGTGCGACGGGTGACAGATGGGTGGCAGGTGACGGTCACTGATAGGCTGTGCGATGGGTGGCAGGTGACGTTCACTGAGAGGTGATGGTGTGATAGGTGATGGTCACAGATAGTTGACTGGTGACGGTCACTGATGGGTGACAGGTGCACCGCTGATGGTCACTGATGGGTGACAGGGCACAGTCACTGATGGGTGACGGGTGAGAGGGCACGGTCACTGATGGGTGACAGGCCACGGACGGTGACAGGTGATAGTCACAGATTGTTGACAGGCAACGGTCACTGACAGGCGACGGTCACTGATGGGTGACGGGTGCACCGCTGATGGTCACTGGTGGGTGACAGGTGACAGGGCACGGTCACTGGTGGGTGACGGGTGACAGGGCAGGTCACTGATGGGTGACGGGTGACAGGGCAGGTCACTGATGGGTGACAGGGCACGGTCACTGGTGGGTGACAGGGCACCGCTGATGGTCACTAATGGCAGTCTCTATGTGACAGGTGCACTTTTTATGGGGTGACTGTTGGGTGACAGATGACAATTGGGGGGGGCGATGGGACAGAAGTGGTGTTGATGCAGACACTACAATACAAAGATCTGTAACTCACTGCTCCTAGCTCTTCTCTCCTCACACTGGAAACGGTGTGTGAGGAGAGAAGGGCTAGTAACAGCTAGTGACAGCTCTTTGTTTACAGTTAGTGATCGGCTGTGAATGGATCACAGCCGATCACATGGTACACAGAACTGGCCAATGGCTGTAAACTATCGTCGGTGACGAGCAGTGTTCCCGGGGAACACGCCGCCACCGACGTGTGCTCACGATCGCTGCGCATGCGCCGTGCAATGCGGGATGTACCATTAGTGATCGGCCGTGACTTCATCACGGCCGATCACGTGGTAAACAGCCATGCCCAGTGGCTGTTCACCCCTGTCGGTGATGAGAGGTGTCTCGGTGACACGCCTCCACCGACAGTACAGGGCTGCGCGCTCACGATCGCGCGCATGCCCTGTTTAAACGGGCGGATTTTTTTTTTTTTTTTTTTTTGGGAAAACAGGCATTTAATTTTTACAAGAGAAAAGAGAAGGCCCAGAATGGGGTCAGCAAACAAGGAAAATGAAGAACATGATCGATGTTTTTTTGGTTGAAAAAAGGGCATTTAGATTCTCCCCAAAACATCAATCATGTTCTTCATTTCCTGCTGCGTACGATCCAGCCCGATTCCGCATTAAATCAATCTCCCTATTCCAGGCCATTATCTGACCAATTAGTCGTTGTGCACTGTCTCTGCTAAAATGTTCACCCAGACCTAAAATTGAATGAAAAAAAGATGTGTTTAGAAATATGCAGCCATACATAGATTACCTTACCATAAGCTGGTGTCTCAGACACTGACCTGGTGGGGTGCTTATGTTGCATACTTCCGAAACATCCTCGGGGGTGGCGCTGTTGCTTGATTCAAGCACAACCAGATCACCTAAAATAGAGTAGAAAATGTTATTTACAAAATATGCAGCCATACATAGATTACCGTAAGCTGGTGTGTCAGACACTCACCTGGTGGGGTGCCCATGTCGGCCACCTATCCTTCCTCCACATCCTCAGTGGGCTTGGGCTGATTTCCCAATTATGGTGTTGCGGTTGGGGGGGACTTGGTTCATCTTGTCTTTTCTCCCCAATGTGAATGAAACAAAAATATACTTAGCACACAGATATTATACTTAGCACACAGATATTTTAGTACATAGTAATCTTAAAACATTGTAGGGAAGTGGTGTACAAATTGTTGTTTTTTTGTAGAGTTCCTAGTTTAATTCATTTTTCCAATTTCTAAAGACATATCTAGATAGATAGATAGATAGATAGATAGATAGATATAGATCTATCTATCTATCTATCTATCTATCTATCTATCTATCTATCTATCTATCTATCTATCTATCTATCTATCTATCTATCTATCTATCTATCTATCGAGAGATAAGCACAT
Source organism: Aquarana catesbeiana (assembly GCF_042186555.1). Taxonomy (NCBI): domain Eukaryota; kingdom Metazoa; phylum Chordata; class Amphibia; order Anura; family Ranidae; genus Aquarana; species Aquarana catesbeiana. The sequence goes on along the minus strand of NC_133330.1, from coordinate 162,474,034 downwards.
GGACCAGTATACAAGGTAATAAACAGAATATGAACACACGACAAGTACTTACTTTTTTCAGCACTTTACGGATCCGTCTGTACTGATCCGGCTCCTGGAGTTTGAGGTCGGACCATCTTTTCCTAATCTGATCTTTTGAGCGCTGTACCCCAAAAGAAAGATGTAATGTCTTCACCACCTTCACCATTATTTTGGCTTTTCTAAAATTAGGCCGGGCGTACGGTCCATACTTCCCATCATAGTAATTTTTTCTCAGAATTGCCACCATTTCCACCATCTCTTTAAAGGACATATTGGAGGCCTTAAATCTCTGCTTCCCAGATCGGGACGTTCCGGCCTCCGGGCTTTTGTCGCTACCTGAGGTAGTACACACCTGATGTGTCTCCGCCATTGTTCACCCCACAAAGCACCGTAGAAAGAATGGGCGGAGAACATTCGTTAATATAGAACATCAGGGGCGGGCGACGCAGGCGGAGTTTCACACATGTGCAGTGTATAAAGAGAGGTATTACGCATGTGTCCTACGTACGTTCTGTGCGTAGAGACAAGGGGCGGAGAATATGAGTTAAAATAGAACGTCAGGGGTGGCGACGCAGGCAGAGGTTCATACATGCGCAGTGTATAAAGAGAGGTATTACGCATGTGTCGTAGTATGTTCTGTGCGTAAAGACAAGGGGCTGAAAATATGCGTAAAGAAAAAGAACGTCAGGGGCGAGCAAAGCAGGCGGAGTTTGATGCATGCGCAGTGTATAAAACGTTCTTACGTATTGTGTCGTACGTACGTTCTGTGCATAGATGATAGTGGACCGGGACGCTAGAAAACAAAGGTAATTTTAAATTTTTAAATTAGTTAAAAACTTTGTAGCAAGCAGCCTATATGGCTTGACAGATTGATGAGGGTTTAGCAGAAACATAAGTGTTTTTTGTCTTGTGTCTTTATCTTATACAGAAATTATGAATGCAAAATTTAGGGAGCCTGAATTTCTGTCTGCTTTTATCGATCAATACAGAGAGATGAGAAATCTGTGGGAGGTCAAACACCCTCAATATTATCTTAAGCATGTAAGGAAGTCAACGCTGGAGAGACTTCTGACATATGTCCAGACGTACATCCCAGAAGCAACGATGGAGATGTTGTTATCGAAAACTGGGATCTTGAGGAACATGTATAAGAGGGAGCATAACAAGATCCAGAATTCCCTGAGATCAGGAGCATCAGCAGATGATGTATATGTACCCAGGGTGTGGTACTACAATAAACTACGTTTTCTTGATGACCAGACTGAAGCCAGGGCATCACTTTCAACCCTTCCTTCCACCCTTCCATGCACTCTTCCATGCACCCTTACCTTCACCCCAGCAGAGGCTGATGAGGACCAAGCTGGGTCTTCCATCCTGGGAGAACCGGATGTGACCATCTGGAGTCAGGTAAATTAATTTTAAAAATATTTACTGTCCTAATATTATTGATGTTAACTAAATGTTATAATTGATTAAAATAATTTTCGCCTAAAAATGATGTATACATATCAATTGACAGTAGTGGCCAAATATGTTCGTCACCAGCTTTAAAAAATTATGGTGTCTGATTTCTAGACTCTTTTATTAATAGATGTATTAACAATGAATTTGCAAGTCATGAGAAGCAAATTGTGTGTCATTGATGAACCAAAAACAAACAACTAAAACTATGTCCCTTTTTTATACACAGGATGAGGTCAGCCAGGAGGAAAGTGGGGAAAGTTGCAGGCAGGAGGAGGCCAGGCCCAGTATCATCCAGGAGGAGGCCAGGCCCAGTATCATCCAGGAGGAGGCAGGACCCAGTATCATCCAGGAGGAGGCAGGACCCAGTGTCATCCAGGAGGAGGCAGGACCCAGTGTCATCCAGGAGGAGGCAGGACCCAGTGTCATCCTGGAGGAGGCAGGACCCAGTGTCATCCTGGAGGAGGCCGGACCAGTGTCAGGCAGGAGGTGGCTGGGCCCAGTAGGAGCCTGACCCAATCCCAAGTGGCTCCCCTCCGCCTTCCTACAAAAAAGGGCCAGGAAGGGGACGGTGACACAGGAGGCATCCCTTCGCCTCATGCGAGAGGCCACCAATTTTTTGAAGAGCCCCCCCCGAAGCTGAAGTGGCCTATGGGTGCTATTTAGCCAGCAGGCTGCTTCAAATGGAGTGGGGCCAACGCCTCATTTGTGAAAAACTGTTTGCTGAAATGAAAACAAGGGGCTGAATGGCGAGCTAACTGCCAACACACAAATAAATGAGGCAGCCCCCCTCCTCCTCCTCCTTTTCCTCCTGCCACAACTCAACCACGAGAGCCACAGCCTCCAAGGAAGGCTGCAGGGAAGGGTGCAGGGCAGCGTGGAGGGAAGGCTGCAGGAAGAGAAGAAAGTGATGACCTGGGTTCAGTCTGGTCTGACAGAAGACGCAGGCTGTTGTAGTACCACAGTCTGGGGACATCTATATCATCTGCTGCTGCTGTTGATCTCTGGGATTCCTGGACCAGATTGTGCTCCCTCTTATATGGACTCCTCAAGATCCCAATTTTCTTGTCTACAGACTTTTACCAGCTTTGACTTCATCTTTATTTTCTTTTTTCCATAAATAAATGGATATTTTAGTTTACGAAAAGACTATGTGTTTAAATTAACATCATTGATTTAGAGACAATGTCAAATTAACAAGGGACAACAATCTCCTTGAGGTTGCAAAAACACAAAAAAAAAATAAAAAATGTTCTAGTGGTAACTTAAAAAAAACAAAAACAAAAATATACATAACCAAAAAAGGTTCTTTGTGTTAACTTTATATACAAAGAAAAAATCCAAATACAAAAAAAATGGTTCTTTATGGTAACTTAAACCGAACAAAATTAAAACAAAAAAAAAAGAAAAGAAAAATGTATTTGTGTTCAATTTAATTTTAAAACCCCAAAAACAAAAAAAATTTAGATAAAGATAAAATACTTTCGACAATAATCATAAAAAAAAATCTGGATAAAATCTAAAATAAAAGATGACACCCCCCCCCCCCCCAAAAAAAAAAGTGTAAAAATTAGTATTGGTATGGAGATATGGCTTTTAAAAAAAATACTATATCATTCATGAGATCAAAGAGAAAAAGAATCTAGAAATCAGTTTGGGAGAACTCTGTGTGAATAGGAACAGCAAAACATCTTCGTTCTTATAGCATTATTAAAGAAGACAATAAATGCGCTACATTCAACGATCACAGAATTTGCAGCGTGAGGAATGTGCTACCTACAATACGAACACTAGTTTTACTAGACCGAGTGCTTCCGTTTCGTTTTTGCTTCTGAGCATGGGTGTTTTTTTTGTCCGACAAACTAGCATACAGACGAGTGGATTTCTGGGTCCGGCGGAGTTACGACGTAAAGATTTGAAGCATGTTCCAAATCTAAGTAAAAGCTTAGTGTGATCCCGCGCAACAGCAAAACCACAAACAGATTTTATCCCTATAAATGAACCTGCAGTGTCTAAAATAGGGAACAAATAATATTTCTCTTATAGTGTAAAAAAATATAAATTTAAATAAACAAATAGACAAATAAACAAATCAATCCAAGGGCATGAAGAGTAATAATCGTCTCTTAATATGATCTTCAAAAAATATATATATATATAAAAAGTGCGTTAGTCACAAGTGTCTGTGCAGAGAGATCACGCAGAAAAAGTTCCAGTAAAGGCAGTGGGCAAGGAGAGGTATAAATCCAAAAAATGAGCTCACAGAGCCCTCACCTTCATAGCTTGAAAAATCAGCATGTAATGGACAGGAATCAGTTGTGTTGTTACCACTTCAACCACCAGGGGGTCCTCCGTTCCACTGTATGCACGACCACCCGAAGTGTCAATCTAAGCCCATAGATAAGTAGTAATCCTATTGCGCCGATATCCACCACTAGGGGGTCCTCTACACCACCAAATGGGCGACCTCAAATAGACATCCCATCCAAGTCCTCATCCGACCTCGTCACCTCTGCTCGAGGGGGGGGGGAGAATGAGGATGAAGGGCAAAGGTAGGAGAGAGAAGAAGCTCCAATAGTGTAGTATGTTATAATAAAAACAAGGTTTAATTCAATATAGTAGTTGGACTCTTACAATAAAAATATTAAAAACAAGCATGAATCAGCACACAAGGCGTCTGAACGCCACTCTCACGTCACTTCCGGTGCACTTTCAACCTACGGCCACTCCCTGCGCGTTACGTCATCACGTGACTTCATCAGGGGATGCTGATTGGCTGTGGCGATTGTGTTTATATCTTGAAAAACCGGAAATGAATTAGCGGCCATTTTGTTGTGGTCCGCTCCATTTAGTGACGGCGGCCATTTTCTTATAGCCATTCGCGTATGTATACAGCGGCCATTCATTAGATTAGCACTCCTCTGCTGACACTTCTAGAGAGGCATGCTACTAAGTGAACGGAACTGTGGGATCTGGTTACTTTACAACTCTTGTCTCCTTATCATGCAAAGTAACCTCTTCCGTTTACCGAAAATCGAACCAAGTTTGGCAAAAGTATGTGCATACGGCCAAAAATATACCTCCAAAGAGTACTAAAATCTGTGTCATAAAACATTACCATTAATACTCCTGTTAATGTGGAGAAGCAATGCAAGCTAAAACAATATCAAAGTGCAAAAATAAGAAATATATGAAAAAAAAAAAAAAAAAAAAAAAAATATATATATATATATTTATAAAATTATATATAATAAGAAAATGAAATAAAGAAATAAAATAAATGAAAAGAATGAAAAAATTTTTTATGAAAAAAAATTTAAAATAATAAATAATACAAAAAATGAAAATAAAAGTAAAAATAAAAATACAAAAAAATATAAAAAATATTAATAAAAAAAAAAACAAACTTTTGAAATAAATGAATGTTGCACTGTAAGATAAATCCCTAAAACCCAGTTAGCCTATATTATGTGCCAAATGTACCTAAAAGCAAGATTACATAATTATTTAAAAATAACTGTGAAATTTAGTAAAAATGAATTAAATCATGCCATGAATACGGCTACCTAATAAAAACGAATATATAGGGGATAAAATGTGGGTGGTTGCTGCACATCGGAAATCAAGCGAGAGCCGCACCCCAGATCAATAATAAAATAGACAAACATACATAGCTTAAAAATTACTGAGAAAACAATTAAGGTCAAATTCGACATTTAGGCCTCCCGGCACTAAACTTTTCATAGTGTATATCCATTTTGACTCTTTCTGACTTATCGTTCTGATCTTATGGCTACCTCTCCATGATGCATTGTACTTCTCTATACCCCAGAATTGTAGCTGAGAGGGATCTCGATTGTGTACTGCGTCAAAATGTTTTGACACGTTATGTTTAGGGAACCCATTTATAATGTTCTGCACATGCTCTTTACCCTAACTTTAAGTGCTCTTTTAGTTCTGCCTATATACTGTAAATTACAGCTACATTGCAGGCAGTATACTACACCTTCAGTATGACACCCTATGAAGTCCCTGATCTGATAAGTCTGACCAGTGGTGGTTGCTGTGAATTCTGATCTCTTTCTTTGGAATTTTTTAGTTAGTCTACAGGCGTCACAATTCCTACAAGGGTAAAAACCTTTTCCAGAAAAAAACGTAAAACTGTTCTTCGGGGGAGGTTCAACTATAGATTTAACAACCATATCTCTCAGGGTAGGGGCTCTTTTATATACGATGTTAGGCGTATCTGGCAAAATATCTTTTAAATCCTTATCATTTTTCAATATATGCCAGTGTCGTTTGATGAGCTTGGCTACCTCCTTATGTTGTACATTATAGTCCAATATGAGACATGGTGCTTCATCCTGATATAACTTCTTCTTCGGATTGTCTCGTAACATTACAGTCCTATCCATTTCCTTAACCTGTTGTATCTGGTCGTCAATCCATGTACTATCGTAACCCTTTTCTTTAAATCGCTTACCAATCATCTCAGCTTGTATTCTATAGTCATCTTCGTGCGTGCAATTGCGTTTGATCCTAACCAGTTGTCCGTTGGGGATGTTGTACAACCAAGATTTATAATGACAGCTGTTAATAGACAAATAACTGTTATGCCCCGTACACACGGTCGGATTTTCCGATGGACAATGTCCGATCGGAGCGTGTTGTCGGAAATTCCGACCGTGTGTGGGCGCCATCGGACATTTTCCATCGGATTTTCCGACACACAAAGTTGGAGAGCAGGAGATAAAATTTTCCGACAACAAAATCCGATCGCGTCAATTGCGACCGTGTGTGGCCTGTTCCGACGCACAAAGTGCCACGCATGCTCAGAAGAAATTCCGACACGGGACAGCTCGTTCTGGTAAACTTAGCGTTCGCAATGGATACAGCACTTTCGTCACACTGCAATGTTAAAAATGGTTTAATACAGCGCACTCTCTTCTTCTTTATAATGTGACAATAATTAAGTCGTTTTGCTGCTCATATTCACACACACTTCTCACAAACTTTTATTTGTGTTTTTTTAGTGGGATTCCCTGAATATATTGTTATTAGTTGTCACATCTGACAGTTTTATATTTTTTAATTTTTTTTTATTTTGGATTTTAAGCCTTTTTTTTTTCTTTAATGTTTGGATTTTTTCCAAGGCTGATCTTTGTTCAATGTTATTTTTATTTTTACTCCAGAATATTTTTGGGTGATTTTTGTGTGTCAAGTTACCCCAACACCATTGATATCTTTTATTATTTAATCTCCAGGAGATTGTTTGTTGTTGGTGTCCCTTGTTCATTTCACATTGTATATTTGAATTGTACCTGAATCCTCACAAACAAACCGTCCTTTTTGAAGTAAAACACATAGGAGAGTATAATTCAAAACAAAAATCCTTTATTAAGGGATCAGAACCAAACAAAGAGGGAGGCAACACTGGATCAACATGAGAAATTAGCGAAGCCTGGGACCCCCACGGCAGACATCAATTCTTCAACATCAAAATTGGTGGCCTGAGGAGTCCATATGTAAGGGAGGCCAGTCTGGTCCAGAATTCGCAGAGATCCGGATAGCAGCAGATGACATCTGTGTCCCCAGGCTGTGGTACCACAAGAGGCTGCATCTTTTGGCCGACCAGACTGAACCCAGGGCAAGCACTGTCTGGTCTTCCTTCCACGCTTCCTTCATGGCTGTGGCTGTGCAGTTGGAGATGTGGCAGGAGGAGGAGTAGGACCTGGAGGAGGAGTAGGACCTGGAGGAGGAGGAGGACTGGGGGGACCTGGAGGAGGACTGGGAGGACCTGGAGGAGAGGGAGGAGGAGGAGGAGGACCTGCAGGAGGAGGAGGAGGACCATCCCAAAGATGTGTGTGAGGTGTAATTTGGCCCTTCATACCTTTCTCCAGAGCCTCCGATATGAGAGCCTCACACATGGCTTTTTGGCCCTCCTCCATCCTCTGCATTTTATAGGCTATGAAGGCAGCAATGTTCTCCTGCATGGTGTGTGGTGCTCCCAGGACCTCTGTAGCCCTCCAAAAGAATGCTATAGCAGCCTCCTCTAGGGTACTCCTCCTACTGCCACTTTCTCTTTTCAGGGGGGGTGGAGGGACCTTGATATCAGCCAGCCGGCTCGGCCCGGCCACCTCCTGGCTGAGACTTCCCTGTGTATGAAAAAGGGACATAGTTTTAGTTTTTGCATCATCAATCACAATCCTAAATTAGTACTCCCAACTAACATCTAGTTAACATCATTGATTGTACAAGCAGCAATATTTAGAGGAATGCTATACCTGGCTCAATCTGGGCTTCTCTACATGTGGCCTGGAAGGCCCAGGTTGGGCGTCAGAAGCCTCAGCCAGGGGGGAAGGAAGCGTGGAAGGAAGACTGGAGAGTGATGACCTGGGTTCAGTCTGGCCTGCCAGAAAGTGCAGCCTGTCATAGTACAACATCCTGGGGACATAGATGTCATCTGCTGCTCCGGATCTCTGTGAATCCAGGACTTTCTTGCGCTCCCTCAGATATGTGCTCCTCAGGCCACCAATGAAAATCTTTAAATAAGTGATGTCTGCCGTGGGGATCACCTGCTTCACAATTTCACACAATTGCTCCAGTGCTGCCTTCCTCTTTGCTTGGTTCTTGAAATGGGGGTGGGTAATCTCCCACAGACAGGGCAGCTCACTTAGTATCTCTATGAATACTGACATGAAGTCATTGTCTTTCATTAAGATATCCATGTTCACTGCAAGACACAACACAAGACAAAGCCTAATGTCAGACAAAACTCTCCTAATCTTGTTACAATATAGGCCTCAATCTAGAAGCAGTATAGGCACAAGTTTGTCTCTTACCTTCATTCTTCGGATCGGCGCGTCCAATGCTCCTTCCTCCGCTCACAGATCGTACGTAATACGCACGCGTGTTACGCTTTATACACACTGCGCATGCGTGTAACTCCGCCCGCCCCTGACGTTCTTTCTAGTGTATTCCCCGCCCCTTTTCGTTCGGCGCAGTGGGGGAAGAGCATGATGGCGGAGTTACAACAGGTGCGTGCTAATTCTAGCAACGAGGAGGAGGAGACGTTTTAAGGCCACAAATATGTCGTTTGGGGAGATGTTGGAGATGGTCGACATCATGAGGAATTCCGACTATGACGGAAAATATGGGCCTTACCCCAACCCCAACATCCGAAAGGCCAAAATCATGGCGAAAGTGGTCAGGAGTCTTGAGCGGAATTTCGGGGTACGAAGATCTAAAGATCAGCTCAGGAAGCGGTGGTCGGACCTGAAGTTGAGAGAGCCAGAGCAGTAGCGAAAGATCCGGAGAGTGCTGCAAAAAAGTAAGTAGTTGTGCTGTGTTCCTATTCTTTCTGTCTTTATTACGTTCGTTCTGCTCCATATGCTTTTATTAATTGTAACGTTTAAACAGGTCAACTTTAATGTTCATGGGCCCATTATTCGTTCGTATCAAACATTTTTCTTTCGGCCTCTAGAACACCATTGTTTAGGCCATATGCATTTTCACACATTTTTGGGGGCCTACTTGGATGCCAAATATTTGTTTGTGTAGATGGGTTTGTTACTAGAATGAAATGCAAACTAGATTGTGTGTAAGGAGAGGACACTGAGCAGCTGTTTTCACATCTGGACACTGGAGCACTAGTGTGGGACACAAGAACACAATTTTTATTAGGGGGGGCACACTGATGCTCCAGTGTATACTATAGGGGGGGCTACATCTGTGAAGCTTGTACTAAACAGGTAAAGTATTGCAGCTTGACAAAGGGCAATAAAAAATATACATCTTGGAACTCGGCTAAAATAGACAATTGTACCCCACTTCCAAGCAATGTTTCCTATTTCTAGTTCTGCCATCAAATATCTGTGTGCTAATTATACCATTTTTGTTTTACATAGGGGAGAAAAGACTCGGACACCCCTCATCCCAGGAGACCAGAGACCCCCCCCTCTGGAAGAAGGGGAAATCCCAACCCAAGAAGCTGAGCAGGAGGAAGAAGAAGATGTGGTGGAGATTGGCACCACAACAGGTGAGTGTCTGCGACCACAGGCTCAGGTAAAAGAGATGGATGGTGGCAGATTTTTGAGACCTTTTTTTTTGTTCTTTATCTCTTTTTAGGTGATCGTGATCCAGAACGCTTTACATCTGAAAGTGCCCAGATATTGATCGGGGAGATCATGGGGTGTAATCTCCAATTGCAAAACATCCAGCAACAAATCAGTGATGTTATTAAAAAAAATAATAACATCATTGATGTTTTGGGGCGAATTTAAACCCCACAAAATCACCTGTTTTATCGTGGTCCAATCTTACCAAAATTTTTTCAATGTTTAGAAAAGCCAAATTTGGAGGATGCACACAGTGTGCCAACATGTGTTATCTGCCATCATGGGAGATCAATGGACGCGTTTTGGGGGTGCAACCCCTTCCTCAATTATAAAGTAGCGTTGAGGAAGGGCTTGCTCCCCCAAAACACGTCCCTTGATCCCCCCTGATGGCAGATAGCACATGTTGACATTCGTAAATTGGTGTGCATCTTCCAAATTTGGCTTTTCCAGGGGTGATTTCCCCCCATCTGAACGCTATATCAAACCCAGTTCCTAAATACTGATGTCTGATATAGCCTTCAGGTTTTACCATATGTGAACTTTGTAAGTTCAAGTTTTTTGGCTTTCTTGTTGGTTTTACACAGGCCTGTTTTATCTGAAATGGATATTTCGATTTTTGATAATGCTACTGCAAAAATTGTTATACAACAAACATGTTGGTTTGTTTTAAAAACCTTTGGTAAATGCACATGTGATTGTGCAGGTATAAAAAAGTGCCTTACTCAAGAATGTGTGGATTATTGTCTCAACACTACAACACTTTTGGGGTGATGTAATTGCTGTTTTATGCAAAAATGGGGGTTATTTCCTAAGGGCAAATACACTTTGCACTACAAGTGCAGGTTCAGTGCAGTTGCAAGTGCACTTGTAGTGAAATGTGTTTTTGCATTTAGGAAGTACCAGCCAACAGTGTTTTTTATAAGGTTACCCAATCACGACATTTTCTGCACTCAACACATTTCTGTCAGGGTCAGCTAAAACAAACACAAGCAGTAAATGTCCACAAAGAATTTCTTTTGGTTGTTTTTTATTTGAAAAAGGTGTGACAGATTGTCTGGCATATTGATAGCCCCCCTACTCGCAAAGAACTCCAGGTAGCGTAACCGGACATCACGGGCATTCAGGGAGGGCAAGCCAGGACGGCCACTTTCAAGCGCCGTCAGTGTTGATGGATTTGGGATTCCGGCCTCAGGCCCAACTGAGCCAGCATAGTTGGCTGAATGTTTTCTTAAAAAATTATGGAGAACACAGCAGGCAAGTATTATATGGTTCAGTTTATACTCCGCCATATGGATGGGTGTCAGAAATAATCGGAACCGGCTGGCCAGGATTCCAAATGTGTTCTCCACCACTCTTCGGGCTCTGGCCAGCCGGTAATTAAAAACCCTCTGTTCCGGGGTGAGGGTCCTCATCGGGAATGGCCGCATCAGGTGGTCCCCCAGCGCAAATGCTTCATCAGCAACGAACACAAATGGGAGACCTTCAACATTGTCCTCTGGAGGTGGCAAGTCCAAGCTGCCATTCTGGAGACGCCTGTAGAACTCCGTCTAGGCAATGACTCCACCATCGGACATCCGGCCATTCTTCCCCACGTCCACATACAAGAACTCGTAATTAGCCGACACCACCGCCAACATCACTATATAAACCCCTTGTAATTATAATAGTACGACCCCGAGTTGGGTGGTGGGACGATGTGGACGTGTTTCCCATCAATTGCCCTTCCGCAGTTAGGAAAGTCCCACCGCTGGGCAAAGTGGGAGGCCACAGTCTGCCATTCCTGTGGCGTTGAAGGAAACTGTTGAGGAAAAAACAATAAACATTACTATTTTTTCAAAGATACATGGCAAGCAGATTATACACAAACATTATGGGGCAACCTCCAGATAGCATTTACTAAGGGGAATTTAACAACAACAAAGTATAAGGTACACCTATCATATACCCCCTCCCCCCCTCTCATGGGCCATTTCTAACATTATAGGGGGGGGGAACTCTTGGACAGGTAACCCTCTTCACTTCATTGAGAGATGAATGCCTAAATACAGGGTATTACTTGGAACAGCCCCTCCTTAGTTACACTATTGGCAGACCACTGGACAGGTAAGAAGTGTCATAATACAAAGATATAAATACACACTGTACACATTTGAGCACATTTGAACATTCTGATATTACCTATCAAGATAATAATAGGATACAAAAACTTTAAACAGTACCATTGGAAAGTATACAGGCAGGCCCTTGCACTACATGCTTTGGGGAATTCATCCATAAATCTGACCAGTTAAGAGATGGGTATAGTGTGTATGGGTTTGGCAAAGTCAGCAGATAGATGATTGAGGATAGAGAATTGGGATCAGCTGACTTAGCAGTTGGGGGAGGGAGGGTTACAAAAAATTTGGGGACACCACAAAAAAAAGCCTCTGGCACTCTGCCTGAATTTAAATCAAAAATAACATTTCCAAACATTTTAGGGGGTGTTTGGGGTAAAGCACTACTATGGAGCTGATAAAATACATTGTTAAGTGACTACATGAGGTGAATATAGGCCAGGAGACACCATGCTGGGGAGGTTATTGAAGGGCAAATATGTATGAAGGACATAAAATAATAATTACATAAAAATCCAGCATGCATGAGAACAAAGGGGACATTCACAGCATATTACAATCATGGTAATTAGGGAATGAGGGAAGAAATACAATATATTAGCAAACATTCAATACAATAAAATGTGATATAAAAGGATAAAAATCTTGCCTTCATATACTCCTTCTGCAGGACCTGGATGATGGCAGAACAGGTCTCTGGGATAATGATCCCCAGAGCCTGGGGGGAGATGCCTGTTGAGAACTTGAGGTCCTGCAGGCTTCTCCCTGTGGCCAAATACCGCAAGGTAGCGACCAACCTCTGCTCCGGAGTGATGGCTTGCCTCATGCAGGTATCCTGCCTGCTAATATAAGGGGTCAGCGAAGCCAACAGACGGTGAAATACGGGGTCCGTCATCCTGAGAAAGTTCCTGAAATCATCAGGATTATTCTCACGGATCTCACGGAGCAAAGGCATATGACAGAACTGGTCACGCTGAAGCAACCAATTCTTGGTCCATGAACTCCTCCTCACCCTGTTCATGAACTGGACTTGTGTCAAGGTCAGGACCCCAACACCAAGCCCCCGCACAGCATGAACTCTACGAGGAGTACACATACGAAACATGGCTAGAAAACGGTCGGCTGCTCAGAACGAAGTAACAGAACGCACTGAAGAACAGCAAGGCCTGTGAAGAGCGATCTGAAAACCAGTAACGAACGAACAAGAATACAATGACTACTTAAAGTCACGCGGAACTTGCTGCACGCACTGAAGAGCAGATACAAACCCACAAGCACAAACTGAACGGCAGAAAATGATCTGAAAGCCACGAGTCTGAAAAAGCGTGAATCGTCTCTCACCAAACTTTTACTAACACGAGATTAGCAAAAGGAGCCCAAAGGGTGCCGCGCTTGGTTCTGAACCGGCCTTTTCTAGTCTCGTCGTACGTGGTGTACGTGACCGCGTGGTTGTCGATCGGAAATTCCGACAACTTTGTGCGACCGTGTGTAGGCAAAACAAGTTTGAGCCAACATCCGTCGGAAAAAATCCTAGGATTTTGTTGTCGGAATGTCCGAACAAAGTCCGACCGTGTGTACGGGGCATACGTGTCTACAGTTTTAAAGTGAGTCTTAGTAATCACTTTATCTTTCTGTAAAGAGATATTGAGATCCAAAAAATCGACAGATTTTTCGTCTATTCTCCATACCAGATCGATCCTCTTTTCATTCTTATTAAGTCCCTCTAAGAATGTTTCTAGTGCATCCTTGCTTCCATTCCAGACGATCAAAATGTCGTCTATATACCTTCCATATAGGGTCAACTCTGCCGGCATATTTTTGTAAACTGCTTCCTCTTCCCAATATGCCATGAAAGCATTAGCTATGCTGGGAGCAAACTTCGCCCCCATAGCTATGCCAGTTATTTGTCTGTAGTAAAGTTGGTGATGCCAAAAATAGTTGTGTTTTAAACAGAAGTCGAGGCATTTTATTAAAAATTTCCTTTGCTTACATGCCAATGTGCTGTACGTCCTCAGAAGCCATTTTGTTGCTGTGCATGCTTCATGGTGCTGCACAATGGTATACAATGAGGACACATCTGCAGTAGCCAGTAAGGTCCTACCCTCTAATGCTGATACCGTATCTAATAATTGTAGAGTATGTTTGGTATCTTTTATATATGCCTTTGTTTTCTGAACAGCCGGTTGAATAAAATGATCAATATATTCACCCATTCTGGAAGTAAGTGACTCAATGCCGTTCACTATCGGCCTGCCTGGGGGTTCTTCTCGATTTTTGTGAATCTTCGGAATGGTATATATTATTGGTATCCTGCATGATTCTGGTACCAAATACTTGGATTCCTTCACATTCAATATCTCTTTCTTGAGGCCTAAATTTACTACTGATTGCAATTGTTTCTTAAAAACTCTTGTTTCTTAAAAATTCTCTTGGATTGGCAACTACAGGATGAGGAGACCTATATCAACCTGCCAAGTAACCCTACGAGAGTTTTTAAGAAACAATTGCAACCAGTAGTAAATTTAGGCCTCAAGAAAGAGATATTGAATGTGAAGGAATCCAAGTATTTGGTACCAGAATCATGCAGGATACCAATAATATATACCATTCCGAAGATTCACAAAAATCGAGAAGAACCACCAGGCTGACCGATTGTGAACGGCATTGAGTCACTTACTTCCAGAATGGGTGAATATAAATTTACTACTGATTGCAATTGTTTCTTAAAAACTCTCGTTTCTTAAAAATTCTCTTGGATCGGCAACTACAGGATGAGGAGACCTATATCAAACTGCCAAGTAACCCTACGATAGTTTTTAAGAAACAATTGCAATCAGTAGTAAATTTAGGCCTCGATAAAGAGATATTGAATGTGAAGGAATCCAAGTATTTGATACCAGAATCATGCAGGATACCAATAATATATACCATTCCAAAGATTCACAAAAATCGAGAAGAACCACCAGGCAGACCGATTGTGAACGAAGTCACTTACTTCCAGAATGGGTGAATATATCGAACATTTTATTCAACCGGCTGTTCAGAAAACAAAGGCATATATAAAAGATTCCAAACATACTCTACAATTATTAGATATGGTATCAGCATTAGAGGGTAGGACCTTACTGGCTACTGCAGATGTGTCCTCATTGTATACCATTGTGCAGCACCATGAAGCATGCACAGCAACAAAATGGCTTCTGAGGACGTACAGCACATTGGCATGTAAGCAAAGGAAATTTTTAATAAAATGCCTCGACTTCTGTTTAAAACACAACTATTTTTGGCATCACCAACTTTACTACAGACAAATAACTGGCATAGCTATGGGGGCGAAATTTGCTCCCAGCATAGCTAATGCTTTCATGGCATATTGGGAAGAGGAAGCAGTTTACAAAAATATGCCGGCAGAGTTGACCCTATATGGAAGGTATATAGACAACATTTTGATCGTCTGGAATGGAAGCAAGGATGCACTAGAAACATTCTTAGAGGGACTTAATAAGAATGAAAAGAGGATTGATCTGGTATGGAGAATAGACGAAAAATCTGTCGATTTTTTGGATCTCAATATCTCTTTACAGAAAGATAAAGTGATTACTAAGACTCACTTTAAAACTGTAGACACTAACAGTTATTTGTCCATTAACAGCTGTCATTATAAACCTTGGTGGTACAACATCCCCAAGGGACAACTGGTTAGGATCAAACGCAATTGCATGCACGAAGATGACTATAGAATACAAGCTGAGATGATTGGTAAGCGATTTAAAGAAAAGGGTTACAATAGTACATGGATTGACGACCAGATACAACGGGTTAAGGAAATGGATAGGACTGTAATGTTACGAGACAATCCGAAGAAGAAGTTATATCAGGATGAAGCACCATGTCTCATATTGGACTATAATGTACAACATAAGGAGGTAGCCAAGCTCATCAAACGACACTGGCATATATTGAAAAATGATAAGGATTTAAAAGATATTTTGCCAGATACGCCTAACATCGTATATAAAAGAGCCCCTACCCTGAGAGATATGGTTGTTAAATCTATAGTTGAACCTCCCCCGAAGAACAGTTTTACGTTTTTTTCTGGAAAAGGTTTTTACCCTTGTAGGAATTGTTACGCCTGTAGACTAACTAAAAAATTCCAAAGAGAGATCAGAATTCACAGCAACCACCACTGGTCAGACTTATCAGATCAGGGACTTCATGGGGTGTCATACTGAAGGTGTAGTATACTGCCTGCAATGTAGCTGTAATTTACAGTATATAGGCAGAACTAAAAGAGCACTTAAAGTTAGGGTGAAAGAGCATGTGCAGAACATTATAAATGGGTTCCCTAAACATAAAGTGTCAAAACATTTTGACGCAGTACACAATCGAGATCCCTCTCAGCTACAATTCTGGGGTATAGAGAAGTACAATGCATTATGGAGAGGTAGCCATAAGATCAGAACGATAAGTCAGAAAGAGTCAAAATGGATATACACTATGAAAAGTTTAGTGCCGGGAGGCCTAAATGTCGAATTTGACCTTAATTGTTTTCTCAGTAATTTTTAAGCTATGTATGTTTGTCTATTTTATTATTGATCTGGGGTGCGGCTCTCGCTTGATTTCCGATGTGCAGCAACCACCCACATTTTATCCCCTATATATTCGTTTTTATTAGGTAGCCGTAATCATGGCATGATTTAATTCATTTTTACTAAATTTCGCAGTTATTT
Source organism: Aquarana catesbeiana (assembly GCF_042186555.1). Taxonomy (NCBI): domain Eukaryota; kingdom Metazoa; phylum Chordata; class Amphibia; order Anura; family Ranidae; genus Aquarana; species Aquarana catesbeiana. The sequence continues at coordinate 162,457,591 of NC_133330.1, read as the reverse complement.
TTAAATAATTATGTAATCTTGCTTTTAGGTACATTTGGCACATAATATAGGCTAACTGGGTTTTAGGGATTTATCTTACAGTGCAACATTCATTTATTTAAATTTTTTTTTTTTTTTTTTATTAAAATTTTTTTTATTAATATTTTTTATATTTTTTTGTATTTTTATTTTTATTTTCATTTTTACTTTTATTTTCATTTTTTGTATTATTTATTATTTTAAATTTTTTTTTCATAAAAAATTTTTTCATTCTTTTCATTTATTTTATTTCTTTATTTCATTTTCTTATTATATATAATTTATATATATATATATATATAGATATATATAGATATATATAGATATATATATCTATATATATCTATATATATCTATATATATATATATTATTTTTATTTATTTTTTTTTCATATATTTCTTATTTTTGCACTTTGATATTGTTTTAGCTTGCATTATTTCTCCACATTAACAGGAGTATTAATGGTAATGTTTTATGAGACAGATTTTAGTACTCTTTGGAGGTATATTTTTGGCCGTATGCACATACTTTTGCCAAACTTGGTTCGATTTTCGGTAAACGGAAGAGGTTACTTTGCTTGATAAGGAGACAAGAGTTGTAAAGTAACCAGATCCCACAGTTCCGTTCACTTAGTAGCATGCCTCTCTAGAAGTGTCAGCAGAGGAGTGCTAATCTAATGAATGGCCGCTGTATACATACGAGAATGGCTATAAGAAAATGGCCACCGTCACTAAATGGAGCGGACCACAACAAAATGGCCACTAATTCATTTCCGGTTTTTCAAGATATAAACACAATCGCCACAGCCAATCAGCATCCCCTGATGAAGTCACGTGATGACGTAACGCGTAGGGAGTGGCCGTAGGTTGAAAGTGCACCGGAAGTGACGTGAGAGTGGCGTTCAGACGCCTTGTGTGCTGATTCATGCTTGTTTTTAATATTTTTATTGTAAGAGTCCAACTACTATATTGAATTAAACCTTGTTTTTATTATAACATACTACACTATTGGAGCTTCTTCTCTCTCCTACCTTTGCCCTTCATCCTCATTCCCCCCCCCTCCCCTCGAGCAGAGGTGACGAGGTCGGATGAGGACTTGGATGGGATGTCTATTTGAGGTCGCCCATTTGGTGGTGTAGAGGACCCCCTAGTGGTGGATATCGGCGCAATAGGATTACTACTTATCTATGGGCTTAGATTGACACTTCGGGTGGTCGTGCATACAGTGGAACGGAGGACCCCCTGGTGGTTGAAGTGGTAACAACACAACTGATTCCTGTCCATTACATGCTGATTTTTCAAGCTATGAAGGTGAGGGCTCTGTGAGCTCATTTTTTGGATTTATACCTCTCCTTGCCCACTGCCTTTACTGGAACTTTTTCTGCGTGATCTCTCTGCACAGACACTTGTGACTAACGCACTTTTTATATATATATATTTTTTGAAGATCATATTAAGAGACGATTATTACTCTTCATGCCCTTGGATTGATTTGTTTTTTTGTCTATTTGTTTATTTAAATTAATATTTTTTTACACTATAAGAGAAATATTATTTGTTCTCTGCAGGTTCATTTATAGGGATAAAATCTGTTTGTAGTTTTGCTGTAGCGCGGGATCACACTAAGCTTTTACTTTGATTTTGAGTGGATTGTGATACACTTTAGGTTCCGCTGCAGACAGCTGTTATTTATTCAATATATTGCACCTTTATGCACTGTATACACTTTATCATTGGTGATTCACTTTTGATGTTTGTTTTTTATTAGTCTTTTATAGCACATTTAGTAGCGCGAAGGCTTTTTCACATTTTTGTGTTCCAAATCTAAAGTCCGTCAGATTTGAGGCTGGAAAAGTCAGTTGAAAGTCCGGGGAAGCCCATACACGATCGGATTGTCCGCCGGACTTGGTCCGTCGGCGTCCGTCTGACTTTTGTAGCCGAAAAGTCCGACCGTGTGTATGCGGCATTAGGTGTTGGTCACCAGTAAAGATGTACTGTGCTGAGCTCCGCTGGAATATTCCTTACTGGGGCAAGCCATGCAACCAGAAAACAGCGATCTGAATACTTTGAAGTGCAAAGGAGGACCCCCGATCCCTCAATAAAGAGTATCTGTCACCACCTATTACTGTCACAAGGGATGTTTACATTCCTTGTGACAGCAATAAAAGTGATCAAAATTTGATCACAATTTATAAATATAAAAATAAATAAAATAAATAAGAAAAAAAAAATTCTCTTATAGTCTTCCAGGACAGCCTCTGGGACATAGGGCTCCTCCCTCCGGGACAGGAAACACATTCACCCAAATGGTTAAAAGGAGGTCCTCTAGGCCTTCTCCTTCAGTTTTGTGTTTCCTGCCGAACGGGAAGGAAGCATATGAGGAACCTGGGGAGCTCCTCTCCCAGGACTGTCCTGGATGAGCTTCTGGATACCTCTCCTCTGCCCAAAGTGCCCCTCTGTCTAAGAGCAGTGAAGAGAGGGCTGCTAGCACACTGCTGCCTAAGGACTCGGAGAGAGTCGGACCCCTGTAGAGCGGCGGGTCCCTACCTCTATTTCGCCGTGCACATCCTACCCTCTGTTCTCTGTTGCAGGCAGCGTCCATCGCAGGGGTGCATGTTACCTGACTCTTCCGGGTATACAAACGTGGCGTAGGAGGAGGGACATCTGCGTTCCAGCGACTTCCGGTGGAACCGCGTCATCAGGGGGCACCGTGAGACGAAGGTTTCGATCTCCAGGTGCAGCGTGTGACTTGTTGGGAGCCCATGTGGATCCAGCAGAGGCTGTGACAACACTGAGGAGCCATGGAGAGCACTGCAGCAGTTCAGGCGGTTGACTCCGGTTCTTCTGGCACCGTCACCTCTCAGGTAGGCGTGGTGAGGGCAGACCATAGCTTACTCTAGGAGGGGGTTAGGGTCCTTGTGGCCAGAATCCTTCCTTGGGTGGGGAACCACAGGTGAAGGGCTGGGCACTTCTCTCCTTCCCCCTGAGCACAGTGGTGGTGGGGTTTGGGACAGGCTCTCATGGGATGTTTTCTGTCTTTTCTTTTGTTTTCAGGGTAAAACACAAGACAGGTCCCACATGCAGCCTCCCAGGAGAAAGTGTGCCATTTGTGGGACAAAACTAGGTTCCAATTGGTAGAAATCTCTTTGTCCAGAATGTGTCAGTAGTTTAACTAAGGATGATTCTATGACGGAGTGTCATAAAATGCTTATGTCTGTGAAAGACGAAATTGCATCCACTTTCAAATTATCTAGAGGCATGATGGATAGGATGCAAGGTCCCTCGGTGCCCATTTCTAGAACTGCAAGTTTGCCCTCCCTATCCGAACCTAGTCAATGGGATACGGAAGATAGTGAGAGGGAACCCAGATCGCTTGCCTCTTCTCAAGCGGACTCAGGGTCTGATTTTGAAGAAGAGGAAGATTGCTCCAGAGGGTCCAGGTACAGATTGACTCTGGACGATGTGGGGGACTTACTTAAGGCGATCTATGATACCTTAGAGATCAGAGAGGAGTCGGTACAACTTTCTAAGCATGACCTTATGTATCAGGGGGTCTCTGCACAGAAATCCAGAGTTTTTCCCGTGCATAAATCTCTAGTGGAAGTGATCTTGCTGGAGTGGGAGCACCCTGACAGAAGACCTTTCTTCTCAGGCAGTCTTAAACGTAGATTTCCCTTTGAAAAGGACACGGCCCATCCTTGGAACAAGGTTCCTAAACTAGATGCACCGCTGGCGAAGGTTTCCAAAAAGACGGATTTGGCCTTCGATGACCTGGGATCCCTTAAGGACCCCATGGACAAAAGGGGTGTTGTGCTACTAAAGAGGGCTTGGGATGCCTCTTCTATTGGGCTTAAGCCAGCCCTTGCAGCTACCTGCGTTGCTATAAATTTAGAGTGCTGGTTAACCCAGTTGCAGTCTCACATTTCTGCCGACACGTCCCGACAACAGCTGCTAAAATCTTCTCCTTTATTATTTCAATTTGTTTGGTTTTTAGCTGACGCTTCTGTGGAATCCATAAAACTAGCAGCCAGATCTGCAGCTTTGGTGAATGCCGCAAGAAGGGCATTATGGTTGAAAGCTTGGTCGGGGGATGCAGCATCAAAGCTCAGGCTTTGTGGATTGCCTTTCTCAGGCGATCACCTCTTTGGACCTGGGTTTCAGGAGGCCTTAAAACGTACCCAGGACAAGAAAAAGGCTTTTCCAGAGAAAAAGAAGAAACCTGAGGGTAGACGTCTTTTTCGAGGTTTCAGGCAACAGGCCCAACAGGAGAGAGAGGGTCGTCCTGAAAAACACTGGACAGGTCACAAGGGACGTGGCAGAGGAGGAATATTGTTCAATCCTCCTCAAACCACCCCAAAGTCCCAATTACTCTTGTGTTCCGGTGGGAGGAAGGTTGGGGGACTTCCTCCCGCAATGAACCAACGCAACTTCAAGCCCGTTTATATTAAATATAATAGAAAATGGCTACAAGTTGGAGTTCAGTGCCATTCCTCCTCCTACCTTTTTAGTAACCCAGTTACCCAGAGACCGGGAGAAAGCAGAAGCTCTGAGTTTGCTGTTGTGAGAGTTGTTGGATCAACAGGTCATCAGCCCAGTACCTCAGGAGGAACACGGACAGGGGGTATATTCCCATGTGTTCGTAGTCCGAAAGCCGTCAGGCAAGTTCAGGTTGATTCTAAATCTCCGGTCCCTGAACAAGTTTATCAGGTACAAGCATTTCAGGATGGAGTCTATCTTCACAGTAACAAGTCTCCTGTTTCCCGATTGCTATATGGCAATGATTGACCTCAGGGACGCATATTTGCATGTGCCGATACATCGGGAATTCCAGAAATTCCTCAAACTGGCAGTCAGGGTGAATTCGGAAGTTCTCCACTTCCAATTCAGGGCACCTCCATTTGGACTGGCTTCCTCTCCGAGGATCTTCACGAAGGTCCTGGCAGAGGCCCTAGCCCCGCTGCGTGTCAGGGCCATTACAGTGATCCCCTATCTGGACGATCTTCTGTTTATCGCCCAGTCTTACCAGCAGCTAGAAGAAAACCTACAGAAGGCACAAAGATTCTTGCGTTCTCTTGGTTGGTTGATCAATCAGGACAAGTCTCAGCTGATCCCAACACAGGAAGTTCTATACCTGGGATACAGACTTTCTTCGGTAGAGAGGAAGGTCTTCCTCCCATCAGAAAAGATAGAGAAAGACCAATCAGGAAATCAGGAAAGACCAATCAGGAAGCCCAGGTCAGAGATGTCATGAGAGTGATAGGTTTAATGACAGCCTGTTTTCCAACAGTCTCTTGGGCAAGGTTGCACCAGTGCCCGTTACAGGCTCTCCTTCTGCAGTGTTGGGATGGCAGCCAGCAGGGTTTGGATCAACCCATGCCTATTTCCACCAGGGTCAAAAAGGACACTGTGGTGATGGCGAACCAATCACAAGCTGAACAGGGGTCTGTTGTGGTCCAGACCAAAAGTTCTAGTGGTAACAACAGACGCCAGCTCTTTCGGCTGGGGCGCACACCTGGAAAGGGATCTGGCTTAAGGATCCTGGTCTCAAGTGGAAGCCAGACGGACCTCAAATCAGAAGGAGCTACTGGCAGTCCAAAGGGCGATAGAAGCCTTCCAGCAAAAGATAAAGGGACGACATCTTCAAGTAAGGTCAGACAATGCAGCCACAGTCGCATACATAAAAAAGCAGATGATAGCAGGCGAAATTTTTGCTTGGGCCAAATCAAATTTGGCTTCTCTCTCAGCAGTACACTTAAAGGGGACTCAGAACTCTCTGGCGGACTTTCTCAGTCATCAGCGAGTGAAGCAGGACGAATGGTCAATCAACCAGGAAGTGTTCGAGCAGGTTGTGAAGGCTTGGGGCATACCAGAGGTTGATCTGTTTGCCTCGGAAAACAACAAGAAAGTTGCTCAGTTCTTCTCCCTGCACTCGCTGGATCAAGCCAGGGGGGTGGATGCCTTCGCCAATGCTTGGCACTTCCATCTTTGCTATACCTTTCCCCCAGTAAGGCTAGTTGCGGCGGTCCTTCAAAAGTTTCTGAACCAGGAAACGGATCTCATTTTGATAGCCCCGTTTTGGCCAAGGAGGGCCTGGTTTGCAGTCCTAAAGAGATTGGCCATATATCCTCCAATTCCTCTTCCAATGAGGTAGGATCTGGTCACACAGGGTCCTATCGGCATCCTCAGATAGAGACCCTCAAGCTTACAGCGTGGTATCTGAGGAACAGCTGTTAAGGGCTCAAGGGTTTTTAGAAAGAGTCATTAAGACCCTCTTGCAATGTTGTAAGCCAGCAACCAGGGACATCTACGCCAAGGTCTGGAAGAGGTTCAATTCCTGGTTAGCGGAACAGGGGCAGGAAGTACAAGGAATTCCAGCAGTGTTGGACTTTTTTCCTGGCAGGAGTGGAATTCGGTCTCTCTATCAGTACCCTGAAGGTACAGGCAGCCACCTTGAGCGTTTTTCTCCAGGTTTCCCTACAGCAAGATTGTTTTGTAAAGAGTTTCTTTAAAGCTCTGTCCAAGTCCAGGCCAGTGAAGGTCAGAGCCTGTCCCTCATGGGATTTATCCTTGGTACTCAACGCCATTACAAAGTATCCCTTCGAACCTCTGGAAAAATCTGATGTTAAGTGGGTGGTTCTAAAGACCGCTTTTCTGGTTGCAATCACCTCAGCCAGAAGAGTGAGTGAGTTGCAGGCACTCTCGATTAGAGAGCCATTTTTGTTGATTTTGGAGGATAGGGTTGTGCTTAAAACAGATCCTAGTTTCCTCCCCAAAGTGTCCTCTACTTTTCATAGAACTCAGGACATTATCCTGCCAACATTTTATTCCTCCTCAGAAATTGATGAGGAAGGAGTTAGTTGACGTCAGGCGTAGCCTTTTACTTTATTTAGATATCAGCAAAGACTTCAGGAAGACAGAATCTTTGTGAATTTTGCGGGGTTACGCAAAGGATTCAAAGCATCAAAATCCACCATTGCTAGATGGATAAGGATGACAGTTTTAGAGACATACAGGTTGGCAGGGAAGCAAGCGCCTCTAGTTAAGGCACATTCAACTAGGGCGGTTTAAGCTTCGTGGGCAGAGAAAGCAGGTGCCACTCCGGAGGAGATCTGCAGAGCAGCGACATGGTCAAGCTACTCCACGTTCGCAAAGCATTACCGCTTGGACCTGCTTGCTGTTAAAGAACAAGCATTTGGACGAAAGGTCCTCCAGGCAGTGATCCCGCCCTAACAGAGTAAGTATTTTGCTTATCATCTCAGAGGCTGTCCTGGAAGACGATAAGAGAAAGCCGGCGTTAGACTTACCGGTAACTCTTTTTCTAGGAATCTTCCAGGACAGCCTGGTTTCCCACCCAGAGTTTTATAGCTGGTGCAAAGGGGATACACTAATGTTATGCCAGTGTGTTATGTCTTTTAGAGCCTTCCGGCGGGTTCTTGTGGAAACTGAAGGGGAAGGCCTGGAGGACCTCCTTTTAACCATTTGGGTGAATGTGTTTCCTGTCCCGGAGGGAGGAGCCCTATGTCTCAGAGGCGAAGTGAAGAGTTCCCCTTTAGTGTATACATAATATACAAAACACATGTCAAATGAATAATCAATCCAAAAATAAATGTTCAAAGTGATAATAAAAAGTCCATGTATAAAAAATAAATCACCCAAGTGGTATAAAAGTATCTTAAAAAAGTTCCAAAAAACATAAATTCTTGCTGTGAGAAAAAAAGCGTGCTTGCTCCACCACCGTGAAATCAGACTGGCCGCTTACCAGAAACTCATGATCCCCCGTTACAGAGGATCAGAGAAAGCTGTTTGTTAATACTGCTTCAGACCACGACCAATGGATCAGAGACCTTATACCGAGATGGGACATTAAAGACTGCAGGGTCAGGCTAAAGATGTTCACACTGACAGGTACTCAGACATCAGCCCACAGCATTGCAGATATGGTCATAGAAGGAAAAAAGGCTCCATATAGTGTAAAATCATTGACTTTATTGGATAAGTAAAAGGTTAAGCTCACATGTTAGTAGACAATAGTAGGTATGTAGTGTAGTCTGGAGCGCCGGCCGGAAGCTCACAGACAGCCCTTCCTACTGGAAACAACAGCAGCAATGGGAGGTGACGAGAACACGTCGCTCTGCCCTACGGGGCATTTCGTGATAGAGTCACATCATCCAGGGGCACGGGTGTCACGTCTCATCGCCTCCCCTTATAGTACTAAGAACCTGACCAAGCCTCGCTTTGAATTCCACTCCATCAGTGGACTTGCACAAAAAATTGAAAAGTCCAAAGCACTGATTGGTGCCTCACTAAACCAAGCCTCACTGTGAATGCCGAATCATCAGCGAGCCTACCCAGGTCAGATAATCCCAAACACTGAGTGGTGTCAGGTGCGCAAGTGTGTGCACAATCACTGGAGAAAGAATTAATCATGACTTGCAATAAACCGCTGGCTGGAAGGGGGTATGAGGTCAGGTATCTGGGAACCATAGAACTCATATGGAGATAGGTACCCCAAAAAACAATAAAATGTCAACAAAATACTAAAATGATCAACCAGTGCAATCCGTGTCACAGACCAGACATAAATTGACTTGAGCATAAGGGGACATTCTAAAAATAAAATAAACAAAGGTCACCCGGTGGCCATATTAAAAATTGCAAAAAGATATATAAATGAAAATGAAATTGTCTACTACCACGTGAGTTTAACCTTTTACTTATCTAATAAAGTCAATGATTTTACACTATATGGGGCCTTTTTTCCTTCTATGACCATATCTGCAATGCTGTGGGCTGATGTCTGAGTACCTGTCAGTGTGAACATCTTTAGCCTGACCCTGCAGTCTTTGATGTCCCATCTCGGTATAAGGTCCCTGATCCATTGGTCGTGGTCCGAAGCAGTATTAACAAACAGCTTTCTCTGATCCTCTGTAACGGGGATCATGAGTTTCTGGTAAGCGGCCAGTCTGATTTCACGGTGGTGGAGCAAGCATGCTTTTTTTCTCACAGCAAGAATTTATGTTTTTTGGAACTTTTTTAAGATACTTTTATACCACTTGGGTGATTTATTTTTTATACATGAACTTTTTATTATCACTTTGAACATTTATTTTTGGATTGAATATTCATTTCACATGTGTTTTGTATATTATGTATACACTAAAGGAGAACTCTTCACGTAGTTCTAAATATTTGGTTTGGTGATGATGTGTATGATCACCAATCTGTTTTAGCGCGATTCAACCCCCCTTTTTTCTCATTTAATTTCACTGTGTTTGTGTTACATAGATGAATCGCGGCTATAATTGTTATTGTTTATGTATTTCACCTTAGCGCAGTTATTCTCCTCATTTTTCTTACCGGTAAGTCTAAAAGTTTAAAGTGCCCCCGTGAGCTTGCGCAGCAAAGAAAATGCATACGGAAGTCGCGCCCGCATATGTAAACGGTGTTCCAATCACACATGTGAGGTATCGCCACGATCGTCAGAGCGAGAGAAATAATTTTGGCAGTAGACCTCCTCTGTAACTCTAACCTGGTAACCGTAAAAAAATTTAAAGCGTCGCCTATGGAGATTTTTAGGTACCGTAGTTTGTCGCCATTCCACGAGTGCGTGCAATTATAAAGCGTGACATGTTTGGAATCTATTTACTCGGCGTAACATCATCTTTCACATTATACAAAAAAATTGGGCTAACTTTACTGTTTGTTTTTTTTTTCAAACTCATGAAAGTGTCCCTTTTCCCAAAAAGTTGCGTTTAAAACACCACTGCACAAATACCGTGTGATATAAAATATTGCAACAATCACCATTTTATTCTCCAGATTCTCTGCTAAAAAAAAAATATATATATATATATATATATATATATATATATATATATATATATATATATATATATATAAAATGTTTGGGGACTCTAAGTAATTTTCTAGCAAAAAATACGGATTTTAACTTGTAAACACCAAATGTCAAAAATAGGCTTAGTCATGAAAGGGTTAAAGTAAATGTTGCTATGCCTATAGTCACCACCGGGGGCTGTCAAGAGCATGTACATGTTCCATGCTTGTCTTGTCAGTCTCCCCTCTGTGTACAAGTTGCACGCTTCCTCCTGCCCAGGCTCCAGGTAAAGTCGTGGGAAAGGGGGTTTTTCTCCTCCTAGGAATGTCCCCCCACCTGGATGGCTTTCCTCCAGGCAGTAGGAGCATGGCATCAGACGGCGGTGTGCTGTGCCGATCCCGGCACCATTACAGCGGCTCCCATGGGCAGCTCTCCTCCTCTCCTCCTCCCCCAGCCCTCCTCAATGCAGGATTGGAGCCCGCTCGCGCGGGAAAACACTCTATTTTAAAATAGTTGAGGGGGGCACAAATTAGCTTCCACAGCGCAGGCTGCATAGCTATAAAATGCACCTTTTTTCAGGTGCATACAGCTAGGAGGGACACAGAGCGAACGAGTGGCAAGTGAGTGAGTGACGTAGGCATTCCCAGGCACATTTAATTTAAGCATCAGGCTGAGCTTAATAGCAGCGGCAATTGCTGGACTATTGCTCAGCAGTGGGTGCATTTTTTTGGTGGTACCTCTGCATTGTGCTCGGCACTATGACCAGAGGAGGTGGTTCAAATACCGCAAAGACCAAGGACACAAAGGGGTTGCCCTCAGGTCCTAGGGACCCTCCCTCTGCAACACCATCCCGTACTAAGGAGGCTGGTCAGAGTGATCAGGAGCTGCAATTGCTTCCGACACTTCAGCCCCTGTCTATATAACTGAGCAGGTTTTCTCTTCAGCTATGAGTGGCTTAGAGGAAAGATTAGTGGCTTTAATCACATCTTCACAGAGTGAAAGAAAACGCATTCTACCACCGAGGATCCCCAAACGGAGGAACTGTGGGAGGGGGAAAATTAATCCCCCTCAGGGTACTGTGAACAGGCTGATGATTCCTCTTCTGAGGAATCAAGTGGGGAAGGATCTTCTTCAGCTTCACATGCTGAGAAGTTGCTGGTGCATTCTCTTACTGAAATGGTCCGTGCCACATTTAAGCTACCCTTAAAAGAGTCTGTTGAAGAGCCCACCTCCTGTTTGGGTTCACTAAAGCCCCTGCAAGCCTTGCGTGCCCTTCCTGTCCATTCATTACTAGAAAAGCTTATGAATTCTGCGTGGAATCAACCAGATAAGCACTTTTTTCCTCCTAAGAAGTTTTCAACACTTTATCCTATGGAGGAAAAATTCACTAAGATGTGGAGTATACCAGCAATTGATGCTGCTATATCTTCTGTGAATAAAAGTTTGACTTGTCCGGTTGACAATGCGCAAATGCTTGGGGATCCAACTGATAAAAAATTGGAATTCCTGTTAAAAAAACATTTGAGAGACCACTTGAAACAGGTGCTCAAGGTGTTCCCTGAACAGCAGGCCCAGGAATTAACTAAGCTGCCAGCAGCTTTGTGCTTTGCAATTGATGTGATCAGAGATTCAATTCTTCAAACCTCTCTCCTTGCGCTTGGGTTGGTACATATGCATAGAATCTTATGGTTAAAGGGTTGGTCAGCCAAAGTGCCATGCAAGAAGCTCCTGGCTGGTTTTCCTTTTCGTGGTGAAAAGCTGTTTGGGGAGGATTTGGACAAATATATCCAAAGAATATCAAGTGGGAAAAGTACCCTTTTGCCAGTTAAGAAAAAGAGTAAACATCCCTCATTTAAACTGGCTCTTTCTCCAGTGCTGGGGCATCAGCCTCCAGGCAGTCACGACAGCCTCCACTGTCAGGTTCAAGAGATAAACTTCAGGGTCAACCCCAGGGACAAAAGAAGTCCTGGGGGAGGAAGCCCACAAGACAGAGCGCTAAAGCCTCTTTATGAAGGGGCGCCCCCGCTCGTTCATAAAGAGGGGGAAGACTTCTGCAGTTCTCAAAGGTCTGGCAGGAAGAATTTCAAGACAGGTGGGTGGTCCCCACAATAGCTTTAGCTTACAAACCAGAGTTCCGAGAGTTCCCGTTGCCTCGCTTCCTCAGGTCAAATGTCCCCAAAGATCCAGAGAAAAAGAAGTCTCTCTTTTTAGCGTTAGACCGACTTTTGTCACAAAAGGTCATCATGGTGGTTCCTGTGGAAGAGCAGGGGTCAGGGTTTTATTCAAACCTTTTCACGGTACCAAAACCAAATGGGCATGTCAGGCCAATTCTAGATCTCAAAGATCTAAATCAATTCCTGAAGATTCTCTCTTTTCGCATGGAATCAATTCGATCAGTAATCTCCATCATACAAGGGGGAGAGCTTCTGGCATCAATCGACATCAAGGATGCATACCTGCATGTACCTATTTTCCCCGCTCACCAGAAGTATCTGCGTTGCAAAGTAGAAGGACTTCATTTTCAGTTTGTAGCCTTGCCTTTTGGTCTAGCTACTGCACCTTGGGTGTTTACAAAACTTCTGGCCCTTCCCCTGGCCAGGTTAAGGACTCAAGGTATAACAATAATAGCATAACCAGGACAACCTGCTCTTAATAGACCGGTCGGTAGACCGCTTGGACCAAAACGTGGTCACCACAGTCAACTACCTGGAATACCTAGGTTGGGGCATCAACCTAGAGAAATCTTCTTTAAAGCCAGTAAGAAGATTAGAGTACTTGGGTCTGGTCATAGATACAGCCCAGAAGAAGGTGTTTTTACCCCAAGCAAAGATCAGCGCCATAAAGGAGCTGGTCCAAGGGGTCAGGGCAAAGAAGAGTCCTTCCATTCGCCTTTGTATGAGGTTGTTGGGGAAGATGGTGGTTTCATTTGAAGCAGTTCCCTATGCTCAGCTTCATTCGAGAATGCTGCAAAACAATATCCTATCGGCCTGGAACAAGAAGATTCAGGCACTCAATTTTCCAATGCATTTGTCGCCAAAACTGCGCCAGAGCCTCAGTTGGTGGAGGATACCCGAGAATCTGCAGAAAGGGAAATCCTTCTTACCGGTTACTTGGAAGGTGGTAACAGCAGATGCCAGCCTTTCAGCTTGGGGAGCAGTCCTGGAAGAAGCGTCTGTCCAAGGGAAATGGTCCAGAACCGAAAGGACCTTGTCCATCAACATTCTAGAAATTCGGGCGGCGCATCTAGGATTCAATCCGACAATGCCACAGCAGTGGCTTATATCAATCACCAAGGGGGCACCAGAAGTCAGGCAGCCCAGGGAGAGGTAAACCATATCCTAACCTGGGCAGAAAAACATGTGCCGTGCATTTTGGCAACCTTCATTCCAGGGGTAGAGAACTGGCAGGAAGACTACTTAAGTCACCGGAAGCTGTTCCCAGGGAATGGTCCCTTCACCCCGACATCTTCCTGGCTATATGCCAGAGATGGGGGATCCCGGATGTAGATCTGTTTGCGTCCAGGTTCAACAACAAAGTCAACAACTTTGTGTCAAGAACAAGGGATCCACTTGCATGCGGAACAGATGCCTTGGTGACCCCGTGGGATCAGTTTTCACAGATTTATGCATTCCCTCCTATTCTGCTGCTACCTCGACTTCTTCTCAGGATCAAGCGAGAAAGGAAGTCGTAGTTCTTGTGGCCCCAGCGTGGCCCAGGAGATCTTGGTATGCAGAAATAGTAAAGCTGGTGGTAGGGGCCCCATGGACTCTGCCACTACGTCCAGACCTGCTATCGCAGGGACCAGTGTTCCATCCTACTTTACAAATGCTAAATTTAACGGTTTGGCTATTGAAACCCACATTCTAAGGAATCGTGGGCTTTCAAGCTCAGTGATAACTACCTTGATTAATGCCAGGAAGCCAGCTTCCAGAATCATTTATTATAGAGTCTGGAAGGCATATGTTTCTTGGTGTGAATCCAGGGGTTGGCATCCTAGGAAGTATGTCATAGGTAGAATTCTTGCCTTTCTGCAAATGGGGCTAGAAATGAAACTGGCCTTGAGTACTATCAAGGAGCACGTCTCTGCCTTATCAGTATTGTTTTAGCGTCCGCTTGCTTTGCATTCTTTGATCCAAAGCTTTTTACAGGAGGTAACGCGGCTTAATCCACCGGTTAGGGCACCCCTGAACCCTTGAGACTTGAATTTAGTTCTGTCGGTATTACAGAAACAGCCTTTTGAGCTGATATGACATCTTCCTTTGGTCCTTTTGACAAGGAAGCTAGATTTTCTGGTAGCCATTTCTTCTGCAAGAAGGGTATCAGAGTTGGTGGCTCTTTCTTGTAAAGAGCCATATTTGATTGTTCACAAGGATAGAGTAGTATTGCATCCTCATCCTAGCTTTCTGCCAAAGGTGGTTTCAGGTTTTCACCTAAACCAGGATATTGTTTTACCTTCATTTTTTCCGGAACCCTGTTCTAAGGAAGAAGAGTCACTTCACTGTTTGGATGTAGTGAGAGCAATCAAAATCTATTTGAAGGCCACTGCTCAGATTCAAAAAACAGATGTTTTGTTCGTGTTGCCTGAAGGTCCTAGGAAAGGACAGGCAGCATCGAAATCCAATATTGCCAAATGGATTCGGCAGATAATTATTCAAGCTTATGGCTTGAAGAAGAAGGTTCCACCTTTTCAGGTCAAAGAGCACTCCACCAGGGCTGTTAGTGCTTCTTGGGCAGTGCATCACCAAGCCTCCATGGCTCAAATCTGCAAGGCTGCAACCTGGTCTTCAGTCCATACATTCACCAGATTATATCAGGTGGATGTAAGAAGGCATGAGGATATCGCCTTTGGGCGCAATGTGCTGCAGGCAGCAGTATAGGTCCTCAGGTCTGATTGCACCCTACTTTTGTTTGTGTCCCCTCCCCTCAGGTGGCATTGCTCTGGTACACCCCATACAGTTATTACTGTGGTTCTGTGTCCTGGGATGTACGATAAAGAAAATAGGATATTTATAACAGCTTACCTGTAAAATCCTTTTCTTGGAGTACATCACGGGACACAGAGGTCCCTCCCCTCTTTCTGGTTACACATGTATTGCTTTGCTACAAAACTGAGGTACTCCCGGTAAGGGGAGGGGTTATATGGGGAATTGAACTTCCTGTTTAGGGTGTGCCAGTGTCCACCACCTAAAGGTGCCATATAACCCATACAGTTATTACTGTGGCTCTGTGTCCTGTGATGTACTCCAAGAAAAGGATTTTACAGGTAAGCTGTTATAAAAATCCTATTATTTTGTAATACTGTATTTGCATCTTAAAATAAAAAGAGTTTTAAAAAAAATATGCATACCTAAGCACTTTATGCTAAAGTTTGAGTGTAACTTTTTTAAGCTTTATTATCACATAGGAGACCAAGAACACACTATTGGATAGCATACTTTAAAGACAGGTTCTCTTTCAGATCGTGCTCCATTAGCTTCTTTTCCTGCCACAGCAGTGGGGGGAAAGTGACAGTAGAAGCCGGAAATTACATAATACACATCACTCCTGGGTTATTACTAGCTAGGAAATACCACACTCTGAACCACAAAATAATAGATCAGTGTATGTCAAGCTTCAAACTTTAACATTGTAAACTTTTTTGTATTTTTTGTGTGTATGTAAAAAAATTTTTTTAGCTTTAGATAGAGTGGTGAAGAGTTAGATGCTCTTTTGATTTTGCTTGTTTTTGTTTTTTGCCTGTGTCCCCACTGGTGAATTTCTGTCTCCCTTTGGGGAGATTTATTTTTACTTTGTATTGCTTCTCTAAGTTAAGTGAATGGAAATCCCCCCTGTAGGGATGAGCTCAGGTGTGTTTGGATGCTCTTCTGTTAGAGGTGCCACCTCATCCCTTTAAACCCAAACACCTATTAATTACACAGGTTCTGTGGCTGTTTAAGGTGGTAATTAAACTTACTTGTTGCCTTATCTGCATTTAATTAGCCTCAAAACCTGTGTAATTCATATGTGTTCGGGTTTAAAGGGATGAGGTGGCAACCCTATCTTCTGTACCATTGCAGCCAAGCTGGCCAGGAATGTCACTTGCATTCCCCGTCCCACAGCCCCACAAATAAAAGATGCGGGAGAATGCTTTGGCTACAAATGGTTGGCCCATTACAAGTGACAGCTTCCTGGCAGGCACCACCACATGGGCTTAAAAGAGCATCTGAATATGCCCAAGCTCATCTCTACTCCCTAGCAGGACACAGGCAACAAAAAATAGCCTAAGATTGAAAACAAATTTAGAATTTATGCACACTATAAGCTAAAAAAAAAGTGATGAAAAACACTCATAATAGTGTTTTTGTGCCAGCTTTTACAAATCGCTGTCAAAAGCGCAAAAAAAAGGTTTTATTTCTGCTCCTAGAAGCTGAAGCTTCAAAAACGCTGATGTGCATAGCCACATAGGATAACACTGTTTGCTTCTAGAAGCAGAAAAAAGATGCTTCTGTTAGGAGCAGTTTTTTAAGCTAGTGTGCATGGGGCCTTAAAGGGGTTGTAAACCCTTGTGTTTTTTCACCTCAATGCATCCTATGCATTAAGGTGAAAAAACTTCTGACACTGACCGGCCCCCTAGCCCCACCGTTTTACTCACCTGAGCCCATTAGTTCCATCGGTGGAGACGCGCTCTATCTCTCTGCCCGGGGTTCTCGGCTCTTGATTGGATAGATTGATAGCAGTGCAGCCATTGGCTACTGCTGCTGTCAATCAAATCCAATGATGTAGGGGGGAGTGGGGCTGAGTCAATCATTCTGTGTCTATGCACGCAAATGCTGGACTCAGGAGCGCGCCCGCAAGGTAACCCCCAGGGAGAGCGCTTCTCCCAGTGGGTTTACCGATGCAAAGAGGAGCTGCGAGCGCCGCCGGGGGACCCCAGAAGACGAGGTTCGGGGCCACACTGTGCAAAACGAACTGCACAGTGGAGGCAAGTATGATATGTTTTTTTTTTTTAAATAACAAAGAGGGTTTACAACCACTTTAAGCTTCATGTACACTACAGCTCCTAAACTTGAGTTTAGGAGCTTTTGGCTTTTTTTGCCAATGCTCCTAAACTCAACTCCATGAAAGCCTATGTGTCCATGTACACATAGGAGTTTATTTACTAAAGGCAAATACACTTTGCACTACAAGTGCACTTGGAAGTGCAGTCGCTGTAGATCTGTAAGAGAACTGTCAGGATGCGCCCGGCACGCACACGTGCGCATGCGCGCATTCACGGGCATCGGCAGATTTCCTTGCGCAGGAACACACATCTGACCACAATTGGCACCTGACAGCCTATTTAAGGGTTGCTCTGATTTATGACAGGTGCTGCTTGATCTTCAGCTGTGTCCTGAGATTCTGAAACCCTGTTTGTTTGACTTGACTTCCTGTTGCTGAAACCCTGGCCTTCCTGACCCTGTTTCTGGACTCTGATTACTCTGATTACTGGTTCCTGATCCTGGCTTCCTGTTTGACCTTGCTCCTGTTTATACCTTGGTACCTCGCTGCCCGCCCGTTACTGAACCCGGCTTACCAGATGACCTCGCTCCTGTCTGCTGTTTGGCTCCACGCTGTTTCCGAGTACCTGTGCTCCTCGCTCCTGTCTCCTGTTTGGCTCCACGTTGTTTCCGAGTACCTGTGCTGGCTGTCCATCCTCTCAGCTGTGCTGGTTCCAGCTCTTCACCAGAAACCCTGTCTGCACTTCCCAGTCTGCAACACTTCCGGCAATTTCTGCACGCAGCATTCACAGGCACTCGTGTTCCTCCTGATCCTTGCCACCATCCGTTCCATCTCCAGTGGGTCTTGGATTGGAGATACAAGAGAGGCTGACCTCGTCATTTCAGACTCCTACCAGGTACGTGACAGTTTGAAGCAGCCTCAAATGGAGTCTGAGTCGCATGGAAGTGTGATTTCCCCACAATGAGAATGTCGTATTGGCCTGTGCTCCACTTTTGGTCTCTGATTCATATACCCAAACAGAGCCCGGCTTGTTCCATGAGGTTGCTTCCGCTCCTGAACCCAGGGTGCCTATGCCTGAGCGATTCTCCGGAGATTCTCCGCAAGTTTCGCACATTCCAGAATTCCTGCGAACTATATTTCTCCCTGTTACCCCGGACCTTCACGTCTGAAAACATCAAGGTGGGGTTTATCATTACGTTACTATTGGATGAACCACTTTCCTGGGCTCATCATCTCCGGGAACAACATGACCCTGTCCTGACAACTATGGATTCTTTCTTCTCAGCCATGGCTCAGCTTTATGCAGACCCCTTCTACCAGCAGACTGCCGAATTCATGCTTGGCAAATTACAGCAAGGTCCAAGGCCTGCTGAGGAATATGTAACTTACTTCCGTGTATGGAGTGCAGATACCCAATGGAATCATTCCGTACTTCGCCACCAGTTTCGACTAGGACTGTCTGACACCTTAAAGGATGAGCTTGCCAGAGTGGGAGTTCCAGCATCCCTGGTAGACCTGATCGATCTAACCATTCAGATCGATCGGCGATTACGTGAAAGGCAATCCGAAAGGTCCAAAAGAACCCTTTCTGTGGCTTCAAGGTCTGACATTCCTGCATCCTCATCCGTTACATCCCCCAGAAGGAGGGAACTGCATAAGACTCCTCATAGAAGTTTTCGAAGACCACCCCTTTCTCCTGATGAACGCCTTCATTGATTACAGGACAATCTGTGTCTCTATTGCGGGGAGGCGGGTCACTTTATACAGACTTGCCCGGCAAAGACCCGCAGGTCTTTCTCCCATCAGCCTCACATGATGCATCTCTCAGGGAGGTACCAGTCTCATGTCTCTCTTTCCATTGTGCTCCAGTTTTCTGAAAAGACTGTTCCTGTACTTGCAATCATAGACTCTGGGGCCTGTAGTTGTTTTATGGACTCTGCATTTGCTTCTCTCCACCAGCTGCCTGTATGTGCCAAGAAGCAGGAATTCCATGTTCATCTGGCTGACGGTTCCGGCATTAAATCAGGCCCAGTTACCCAAGAGACTTTACCTATTTCCTGCCGTACTTCTTCCGGCCACCATGAATTCCTCCGTTTGGATATCATAGCTTCTCCCATGTTCCCGGTCATCCTTGGCATTCCATGGTTGAAGGCACATAATCCTCACATTAACTGGCTTACCGGAGACATCTCCTTCTCCTCTAACTACTGCCAAATTCACTGCCTACCTGAAAAGACTTTCAATACCACACCCCTCCTGGGTATCCTCCCTGACCATGAAACCTCTAATCTGGTCCCTGCTGCCTACCACGAGTATCTGGATGTATTTAACAAGAAAGGAGCAGACACTCTTCTTCCCCATAGAACATATGATTGTCCTATTGAACTTTTATCAGGGGCCGAGATCCCATTTGGGCGAATTTATCCTCTCTCTGAGCCTGAACTAGAAGCCCTGCGGATTTATATAGATGAAAGCCTTGAAAAACAGTTCATCCGGCCCTCCACTTCACCAGCAGGGGCCGGTATTTTCTTTGTGGAAAAGAAAGACCATACCCTTAGGCCCTGTGTGGACTATCGTGACCTTAACAGGGTCACTGTTAAAAACCGGTACCCTCTGCCTCTGATCCCAGAACTTTTTCAAAGGCTGCGTGGGGCACGAGTGTTCTCCAAATTGGATCTGAGAGGTGCTTATAATCTTGTCAGAATCAGGGAGGGAGATGAATGGAAGACGGCTTTCCGAACACGCTTTGGGCATTTTGAATATCAAGTCATGCCATTCGGACTCTGCAACGCCCCTGCCACATTCCAACATCTGGTTAATGACGTTTTTCGTGACTTCCTTGATTTATTCGTCATCGTGTATCTGGATGACTTCCTTATATTCTCTGAAACTCTAGAATCCCATGTAAAGAAAGTACTGGGTCGGCTGAGGGAACACTGCCTTTATGCAAAGGCTGAGAAATGTGACTTTGAAAAACCAACCATACATTTCCTGGGACTTGTCATCTCTGCTGACGGTATCTCCATGGACCCACAGAAAGTCACTTCCGTTCTGGAATGGCCTGCCCCTGTCGACAGGAAAGCTGTTCAGAGATTTGTGGGATTCGCCAACTTTTACAGAAAATTTATCAAGAACTTTTCTGGCATCATTACTCCCATCACTCAGTTAACAAAACAGCATGTTCCTTTCCGATGGACACCTGAAGCTCAAACAGCTTTTGAACAGTTAAAAACTTTATTCACGTCAGCTCCTATCTTGAAACATCCTGATCCATTCTTAGCCTACGTTTTGGAGGTGGATGCCTCTGAGAGTGCACTGGGCGCTATTTTGTCTCAACACCAAGGTCCCAAATCTTTGCTCCATCCTGTGGCCTTTTTCTCTAAAAAAAAATAAATCCTTCTGAAAGGAACTATGATGTTGGAGACTGAGAATTGCTGGCTATCAAGGCTGCGCTTGAAGAACGGCGCTACCTCCTGGAAGGAGCAGCTCACCCCATCCTCATCTTCACGGACCATAAAAATCTCGAATACTTGAGGATGGCTAGACGACTAAGACCCCGGCAGGCAAGGTGGGCACTTTTCTTCTCTCGTTTTATGTTCCATATAACTTATCGTCCTGGCTCAAAGAATGGTAAACCGGATGCCTTGTCCCGCATGTTCAGCGACCCAGTGGTATCCTCAGAACCTGATACTATTCCACAAGCCAAAAATGTTTTGCTTCTTCAGGCGGATTTGATGTCTCAGATAAAAGCAGATGTGATAAACCAACCACCTTCCAAAGATCTGGCTCTTCAATTGAGGGATGGTCTGTACTTTCATAAGGAGCAAATCTTTATCCCTGAGCAATTCAGAGTTGCTGTCCTGAGGCGATGTCATGACCACCCATTAGCGGGCCACTTTGGAATTCGCAAAACGGCTGATCTGATCTCTCGTACATTCTGGTGGCCAGACTTGATGCAAGACTGCAAAAGATATGTTAACTCTTGTGTGACATGCCTTCGGAATAAAATGGACATAGCCAAAACTTGGGGCCTACTTGAGCCACTCCCTGTACCTGAGAAACCATGGAGCATGATCTCCATGGATTTCATCGTGGAACTCCCCCCATTCGAAAACTTCACCACCGTGTTTGTTGTGGTGGATTGCCTGACCAAGATGGCCCATTTTGTACCCTTACAAGGAACTCCTTCGGCCACAGATACCGCCTCAGCTTTCATCAAGGAGATTGTAAGATTACATGGTGTCCCTGATAGCATCATCTCTGATCGTGGGGTGCAGTTTACGTCTAGATTTTGGAGGGCATTATGCCAAGCACTGAACATTGAACTCCACCTCTCCACAGCCTACCATCCACAAACTAATGGACAAACTGAAAGAACCAGTCAAACCCTCGAGCAGTACTTACGGTGTTTTTCCTCTTTTGCACAAGATGACTGGCTATCACTTCTCCCACTGGCAGAATTTTCATACAATAATTCCATCCACTCTGCAACCAAGCAATCACCCTTTTTTGCCAATTATGGGTACCACCCCTCTTTCTTAGCTGAGCTGGCCATTGAATCATCTGTACCTGCTGTACAAAACAGATTAAACTTCCTCAGTACT